>NC_042617.1:542246381-542551460 GCF_901001135.1 Rhinatrema bivittatum | reverse complement strand
GAGCGAGTACTGGTTCCTATCTGTAAATCTGTAATAGTAGTCCATAAGATATAGGTATGCGATATCTTCTGAGAAAGGTATTAGGAACCTTCTGAGAAAGGTATTAGGAACATAGGCCCTCATGGAGTGAGTACCGGTTCCTATTCTGCAATCTGCAATGGTAACTCATGATCTCCGTACCTGCGATAACGTCTTAGACTGAAAGGAGTCTTAGAGATTAGGAACATGAGCCCTCGTGGAGCGAGTACCATTTCCTGTCTGTAATAGGACTCACTGTGTTCACGTCTGTGATTGCCTCCAGGCAACAGGAGTCTTCTGAGTCTTCGGGAACGTAGGCCCTCGAGGATTGAGTACCGGATCCCGTCCAACAATCTGAAATCAAGAAGAGGGAGAGCGGGGCCCCCAAGAAGCGGGTACCCCTGGGTGAGTCTGTAGAGGCAGAGCAGCGGAGAAAGAATTTCCCAAGAGTTGCGAGGAAGGGGTTCCTACTCTTGCCCTTGCTAACTCGATTCATAGTAGCAATCAAAGACCTTTTATGTTGGAAGCGGATGACATCACTACGGGGGGATGCCCCTGAGGTTTACGCTCTTGCTGGTACAAAGTCTGGAGCGCGCACGCGCCCCCTTACATCATCAGGAACATGGCGGATCCATAGAGTCAGGCCAGCCAGGAGATTCCAGGAAGAAAATGGCGAGAAGAAGCTGCGGCAGCATCCGTCCGTCAGACCTGAAGGGAGTCGCCACAAGATAGAGAGGGTAGAGCGAGGGCGAGAACAGGCACGAACGCAACATATGTACAGTGCCTAGGAATGTTGATATGTGGTTTATAAATTTCAGATAAATAAATATATGGGCTAATTTAATTGATTCTTGGACCAAATACATACAGATATATCTCTTGAATATGCATTGTACATATCATGAAAACAGACTGGTTTGTGGTCCTAGTTGTTGCGCTTGGAGGTGGACCCTTGTCCTGGAGCTGTGGAGAATGGCTCCCTGTTAGGGACCAGGAAGCACTTGCCCCCAGGGGGCGGAGCACAGGAGGAGACAGAGGCTAGGATGAGCTTCACCACTGGAAGCCCGCGGTCCCCCTGGGTGGAGCCCGTAAGGACCCGGGCTGCTTGGACTTAGGTGGGCCTCGCAGGGTCTCCTGGAGAGGTAGTAGAGAGGCGTGCCCACGAACAGCAAGGGAGCATGGTGGGACACTAGGCTGTAGGTCTGGAGGAACAGGGAAGGCCAGTACAGCGTAGGCGATGACAAGGCAAAGGACAAAGCCAGAATCAGGAGACGTGGTCAATGGCAGCCGGGGTCAGAATCCGAGGATCAGTCAGAGGAGTAATCAACGAAGCAGGGGTCAGGTTGCAGAGGTCAGACGAGGTCACAAGGGAGGCAAAGGTCAGGATCCAGGCAGCGAACAGAATGGTCAAGGAGCAGGCCGAGGTCAGTACCAGAGAGACAGTCCGAGGGTACTATCTGGGAAGACAGGACAGACAAAACGCTGGAACAGAAGGATGCTGGAACAGAAGGACAATGGACAAGGCTGGAACAGTAGGACACTGGAAGAAGGCTGGAACAAGACTGGAACAAGACTGGAACAAGACTGAAACAAGACTGAAACAAGACTGTGAATGCGGAGTCAAACTAGTACACTTACAGTGCCGACCTGATTGCCAAGGCAAGGAAGTTCAGGCAGGAACTTCCTTATATGCTACGTTCAATCAGGGTGCGCACCGGAGCTAGGACCCACTCCTGGCCCTACAAGAGGCCGGGCGGTCCGCATGCACGTGTGTAGGGGCGTGGCCCATGCCACTGGGGACGCCGAACTCCGGCGTGAGGCCTGGTGTGCAGTGGAAGGTCTGGCGACCGCCGCCGCAGGACGCCTAGGCCTGGAGGAGCTCACGGCTGCCGCTGGGGAGGCTGACCCATGACTTGCAGAGGAGCTAGCGAGATGAGCAGGCCCGTGGGTGGGCCGGGCGCGGACGGGTCAGATTTGCACATACCCCTGCTATACATATTCTTCTACTTAGAAATAACCCCTGGAGAGAAGAACTAATGCTTGAAACTGGTGCTCTAGACAAGGCAGCATACATTGCTGACCACCCCTTTTAGCAGAATAATCATTCTATTACAGTTTGGGATTGTGTCAGCAAAATCTCATTTTACCCTATTCTTTTTTTTGTTTTTTTTTTATGCAGAACAGTTCTGGCATGTGTCCGACTTGCATCTGGATTCAACATACCACGTGACTGATGACCACACCAAAGTGTGTGCTTCATCCAAGGGGTTAAATGCCTCCAATCCCGGCATCTATGGAGATTTCATGTGCGATTCCCCATACCAACTTATTCTCTCAGCATTTAACCACATGAAGAATTCCCAAGAAAAGGTGTCCTTTATGATATGGACTGGGTAAGCAGCTAATTAGACCTCAAATGCCGCACAGTAGCTATTTTGTTGATCAAATAAGGACTAATATAATTGACATTTACTAAGATTTCTGTGTGAACATCCATGTACATAAGAGCAGAAAGAAGTGACTTTCTTCTGTTGGTATTTACAGAGGTGTTTTAGCCACTTTGTGAAGGAAAAAAGTTTATTAGATCGCTATGTGTGTGTGTGTGTGAGAGTGTGTGTGTATTAGGGTTGTGCATTCGTTTGCAGCAAAATAGGAAATAGAGACGATATTTCCTATTTTGTTGCATTTCAGGGGGGCGACAAAATGATAAGAAAACCCATGAAATTTCGAGTGGTTTTCTTATCGTATTTGGGGGGGGGGGGGGGGGGGGAGAAAGGGCACATTTAAAAAAAAAACAAACCCAAACCCACCCCAACCCTTCAAATTTAATTACTTGCAACCCCCCACCCTCCCGACCCCCCCAGATTTGCCCTCCCCCCTCCCCCCAAGACATACCGAAAGTCCCTGGTGGTCCAGCGGGATCCTGGGAGCGATCTCCCCCTCTCGGGCCGTCGGCTACCACTAATAAAAATGGTGCCGATGGCCCTTTGCCCTTACCATGTGACAGGGGCTATCTGTGCCATTGGTCGGCCCCTGTCACATGGTAGGAGCAATGGATGGCCTGCGCCATTTTTTAAGATGACGCCGGCCATCTATTGCTCCTACCATGTGACAGAGGCCGGCCAATGGCACCAATAGCCCCTGTCACACGGTAAGGGCAAAGGGCCATTGGCGCCATTTTGATTACTGATAGCCGTCAGTCTGAGAGCAGGAGATTGCTCTTGGGACCCCCGCTGGACCACCAGGGAATTTTGGCAAGTTTTGGGGGGGTCAGGAGGGTGGGGGGGGGGTTGCAATTAATTATATTGAAGGGTTGGGGTGGGTTTGTTTTTTGTTTTTTTTTAAACAACCCCCCATTGTAATTAATTAAATTTGAAGGATTGGGGCGGGTTTCATTTTGCGGGCAGCCGAAATAAAATTGGACCGAACTGCGGGAAAACTAAATTTCCTGCGGCGGCCCGATAACAAAGGCCGAACCAAAAGGTTCGGCCGAATCACATCTCTAGTTTGTATATGTGTGTGCATTTCTGTGATCCCCTACTAACTTTTTTGTTTGATATCTTAGCCACATCAGTATTTCAGGACATATCAAAAATATGAGGACTGTGATGAACATGCTTATTTTTCACATATCCACACATCCATGAACCGTGGATACTCATATGTATTCTGGAAAGTAGACTCAAGTTCTGGCTGCAACTTCTTGTTTATACTAGAAGGAATATATACAAGAACAGATAAAGTATTTCCATGAAGCTTAGGATGAAATGCAAAATAATAAGTCTGAAACAACAAGGAAAGGTTTTGTGACTAGGCTGGCAATATAAGTAAATTGTCTGCATAAGGCTACTAGCTAGATTGTTCAAAATATGAAATGCTCACCAAAACGAACCCAAAAAGACCACTATATCCAATCCTTAAATGAAATATTCACAAAATAGAGCAAGTGGGAGCAACTCATGAACTAGTATTATAAAACACCTGTAGAAATCCACTATGGCAGGTTAAAGAGCCTCAAACTATTGTGCTTCATGGGTAGGTATAATCATATACCAATGAATGTTCAATAATAACAGCTGATTTTTTATATATTTTTGGAATACAAATAGAACTTCAATTATAAAGAAACCAAAATGCATCAATTTAGCACTTAAGCTTAAAGTGTGACGAACTTGCAATGGTTGGACATGAGGACCCAGGGCTGCTAATGATATTGTAAAGGGCTACCAGACACTAGCAGTATTTTGGCACAGATGCCTGCCATCAGGGTGTATGTAAGTCATCAGCATGTGTCTGCTCGTCTTTCTCTATAATAAATTCCTTGTTTTCTGGGTGCATTTTTTTCATTTAGCCTTATTCCTAAATCTCCTTTCATTTTTGTCTTAAGAACATAAGAGCATAAGAATTGCCATACTGGGTCAGACCAAGGGTCCATCAAGCCCAGTATCCTGTTTCCAACAGTGGCCAATCCAAGCCACAAGTACCTGGCAAGTACCCAAACATTAAATAAATCTCAAGCTACTATTGCTTATTAATTAATAGCAGTTTATGGATTTTTTCTCTAGGAATTATCCAAACCTTTTTTAAACCCAGTTACACTAAATGATGTAACCACATCCTCTGGCAAGGAATTCCAGAACTTAACTTTGTGCTGAGTGAAAAATAATGTTTTTAAATTTGTTTTAAATGAGCTACTTGCTAACTTCATGGAGTGCCCCCTAGTCCTTCTGTTATCTGAGAGAGTAATTAATCAATTTACATTAACTTTTTCAAGTCCCTTCATGATTTTGTAGACCTTTATCATATATCACCTCAGTCATCTCTTCTCCAAACTGAACAGCCTTAAATTCCTTAGCCTTCCATGCCCCTTATCATTTTGGCCGCTCTTCTATGCACTTTCTGCAATGCAACTATATATTTTTTGAGATGTGGTTGTTACAGTTCTGGCCGCAAGCGGCGCGACCAGACCCTTACCTCCGTGCTCCTGGACCTGTTCCCGCTTCAGGTGGCCTAGTTCGTGGCCTGTTCGGCGGCGTCCCCGCGGGATCCATGCCGCCGGGAAGCCTCCCATGGATGCCCTGCCTCTAGGCGCGCGCGTGCGCGCGCCACTTGGGCGCTTTTCTAGGCCGTTTCCCACCAGTGGTGACTCCGCCCAGTTCCTGACATCAGACACCGTGGCCTTGATAAGCCAGCCGCGGACACTCAGTCTTTGCCTTGCAACGGGCTTACCTACTGGTCTCCTGTTGCTCCATGCCCCGGAGTGAGCTGCCTTGGAGCTCGCTCCGTTCCTGCTTGCCTGCTACAGTACCTGTTTGGTTCCTGCTTGCCTGCCACAGTTCCTGCCCGGTTCCAGTACCCGAGTCTTGCTACAGTTCCTGTCTACTGTTCTAGTCTGGTTCCAGTTCCCTGTCCTGTTCATCAGCCTGCTTGTTCCAGTCTCAAGTTCATCAGTTCGCCTAAGTCCCAGCGGCTGGGCTTCTACGGGCTCCTCCTGGGGGAGCACCAGCTTCCAGGGTGAAGAGCACCACTACATCCTGCCTGAACATCTGCCACCCGGCCTGCGGTGTACCAGAGACATTGAACCCCTTTCCCAGTCTCCTGCAGGTCGGCCCAAGGGTCCACTAAACTGAGACTCCATAACAGTGGTGACCAGAATTGCACACAGTATTCAAGATGCAGTCTCACCAAAGAGCAATAGAGAGGCATTTTGATATCCATCATTTTATTTGCCATTCCTTCTTAATATCTGTTAAAATTTTGTTTGCTTTCTTGATCACCACAGCACTCTGACCCGACAATTTCAATGTATTATCCGCTATGATGCCTAGATCTTTTTCCTGGGTGGCAACTCCTAAGATAGAATCTAAAATTGTTTAACTACAGCAAGGGTTATTTTTCCCTAATATGCATCACTTTGCACTTGTCCACATTAAATTTCATCTGCCATTTGGAAGCCCAATCTTCCAGTCTCACAAGGTCCTCCTGCAATTTATCACAATCCGTTTGAGCTTTAACTACTCTGCATAATTTTGTGTCATCCACAAATTTGATCACCTCATTGGTCATTCCCCTTTCCAGATCATTTATAAATATATTAAAAAGTACTGGTCCAAGTACAGATCCCTGAGGCACTCCACTGTTTACCTTTTTCCACTGTGAAAACAGACCATTTAATCCTACTCTCTGTTTCTTGTCTTTTAACCAGATTGTAATCCATAAAAGGACATCATCTCCTATCCCATGACTTTTTAGTTTTCTTAGAAGTCTGTCATGCGGGACTTTGTTGAACACTTTCTGAAAATCCAAATACACCATATCTACTGGTTCACCTTTGTCCACACATTTATTCATCCCTTCAAAAAAAATGTAGGAGATTTGTGAGGCAAGACTTCCCTTGGGTAAATCCATGTTGGCTGTGTCACATTAAATCATGTCTATGTTTTGTAATTTTATTCTTTATAACAGTTTCCATGATTTTTCCCAGCACTGAAGTCAGGCTCACCGATCTGCGGAGGCTTCTGGTGAACTCTCCTCTCCGATTACCAGTCCACAGGAATTTGCTATGGCAGGGGCCTAGTCTCAAAGATCCAATTTGATTTTTGTCTTACAATGGGGCCCTTAAGAAGGCTTGGTTGCTAGAGTGTGGGTAGTCCACTGCTATGGTTTCCACCTGGCTTTGAGTGTGAAAGTTATTCACTTCCTTAGCCTATGTTCATGTTTGGCGAATGTTTTAGACTTGGTGTAAGGAATGAGGGGTACATTCTCATTCATTTAAAATCCCACTCAGTTTGGATTTTTTGCAGGATGTGTGGTGTAAGGACCTGGCCCTTAATTCCTTGAAAGTACAAGTGGCGGCTCTGGCCTGTTTCCAAGGTAACGTGAATGGTGAACCCTTGTTGACTGATCCAGTTGTGGCATGACCTTGAAAGGGATGAAGCATCTTCATCCTCCCTTGCGGTTGTCGGTGCCCTTGTGGAGTCTTAATCTGGTTCTGGAATTCTGGCAGGTTCCAACTTTCGACCACTGCATAGCCTCTTCCTGAGGTTATTTACTAGAGGACAATGTTCTGTGCATAGAGTTTCCAAATTTTGGGCTCTGTCTTGCCAGGGACCGTCTCTGCGACTATCTCGGGAATGATCCAGATGCAAACTGTTCCATTCTTTTGGTCAAAGGTGGTCTTGGATTTTCACTAGAATCAATCAATTCCTGCCAATTCTGAGCAGAGAGAGAGAGAGAGGTGGATGAATATCTCCAGTTACGGACCTTGGTTGTCAAGTGGCATATCTTGAGGTATTGGAGGTTTCTAAACCTCTCAGGAAGATGGACCAGCTGTTTATACTCCATGATGGGAGTAAACAGGATGAGCCGGCGAAATGGGCTGTGATAGCCAGCTGGATTAAGAAGGTTATCACGACCGCGTATGTGGATGCTGAGTAGCTGTTGCCTAGTCAGGCTAGCACTCATTCCACTAGGGCTCAGGCAGTGTCATGGGCGGAGATTAGATCGTGCCTCCCATCGAGATTTGCCAAGCTGCGACATTGCTTTTCTTATACAACTTCCAGGCATTATTGCCTGGATATGCAAGCCCGATGCAGCCTTCTTGCATGCGGTATTGATTGGACCGTGGGCAGCCTCTCACCCTGTTCGAGAGTAGCTTTGGTACATCCCACTGGTAGCATTCACCTGTCTGAATGCTAAGAAAGGAGAAATTACTACTTACCTAATAATTCCTTTTTCTTTAATGAGTGCAGATTAATCCGCCTTCCCGCCCTTGAGTGCCCGATGTTAGTGCTATTGTCCTCCTGAGTGACTACATTTCCTGGGATTACTGGTAAGTGTCAGATTTAGTCCCTAGATTAATAATATTACACTCCTTGTCTAACCTCAATGTTTATTCTGTTAATTGACTGTTTGAGTTTTTGTCTTAATGTTTATGATCATGTATACTTTAGTTGTCCACAATTGGCTTTTGCAAAGAATACTAGTAGGCTGATGTCGGTGCAGGGGTATATATAATGTGATGTCAGCTTTGCTCTGTCTTCATCTGCTGGTAGAGGTGCATAACCCACTGGTGTGGATTAACCTGTCCTCATTAAAGAAAAGGAAATTATCAGGTAAGTAGTAATTTCTCCTTATGCTTTCTGGATGGCATGGGAGTGGCAGCTGCAACACTAAAGGGGCCACACTGGCACTGGGGGTTGGGTTCCATGTGGAAATTTGATTTACTTTGGGTAGGTGCACATTCTGCTGGGCAGACTAGATGGGTCTTTTGGGCTTTATCTGCCATTATTTACTATCCTCCCCTAGGGATGTGATTTGGCCGAACCTTTTGGTTCGGCCTTCATGATCGGCCCGCTGTGGGAAATTTCATTTTCCCGCGGTTCAGGCAGATTTTATTTCATATGCCCCCGAAATGAAACCTGAAACCCGCCCCAACCCTTCAGATTTAATGAATTCCGGCCGGTGCCATCTTAAAAAATGGCGTGGTCCATCCATTGCTCCTACCATGTGACAGGGGCCGACCAATGGCATCGATAACCCCTGTTACATGGTAAGGGCAAAGGGCCATCAGCGCCATTTTGATTAGTGGCAGCCGACGGCCCGAGAGAGGGGGATCGCTCTCGGGACCCCACTGGACCACCAGGGACTTTCGGTAAGTCTTGGGGGGAGGGAGTCAGGCAAGTCTTGGGGGGGTCAGGGGTGGGGGGTTGCAATTAATTACATTTTAAGGGTTGAGGTGGGTTTGGGGTTTTTTTTTTTAATGTACCCTTTCTCCCCCCCAGAAATATGATAAGAAAACCACACAACATTTTTTGGGTTTTCTTATTGTTTCGTCATCCCCCCTGAAACGCAACGAAATAGGAAATATCGTCTCTATTTCCTATTTCATTGCAAATGAATGCACATCCCTATCCTCCCCCCTCCCCACATCCCATGTTTTTGTAAAACTGCTTCTTGTGCCTCCCCCAATCGTATTCACATTTGATCAATTCCTCCTACATTGCCTAATGTATCACTTAATGTATACTGAAATTTGAGGCTTATGGTTTCATTTTCTGAAAAACTTGTAAAACCCCAGCTAAAATACAAGGGATGTAGGCATTCTTCCCTCTTTTCAAATGTATTCAGAATTCTGCAGGGTAAGGCCCAGGCTTATCAGCGCTGTACTCACAGCTTAAAGAACATTTAAATTTTCATTTCAGCAAAAGGGCACTCAGACCCCTTCCTTCTTAAATCATCATGCAACAGACTGATTCTCTGACTGTTTCCTCCTATGTCTGTTTTTGCTGAGAACAAAAGAGATTGTGGAACTTGAATTCCCACAGGTTTCAGGAACACACCATTTGTGATGTGTACAAAAAAATGTGATTTCTGGAAATAAACAGTATCAATTTATGTGTCATTGTCGGAAAACTGAGAGGGCATTTTCTCCCTCTTGTTTTATCTCATTTTTCAGAAAAGAAAGCATAAACTCCCTGAAATTCCTGGAATATGTTTTTGATAATTACACCAATTGTGTTACCCAACTGGTTACTAAATAGTGACTCATACTAATAAGCTCCTAGTGAGACCTAATGCTTGTTTTTCACCTTGGTGTGCTTGAAAAAAATAAAATTTCAAAGCCATTTCCAAGCATTAACCACTGGTTTATGCATGTAAATGGCTTGTCATAAGATTGCTCAGGATTTGTGCCCCTAAAAGTGTGTGCTAATCTGAATTCATGTCTGCTTTTATAAGTGCATGAGAAAGAGGTAGTCTTGGGGATAGAGATGAGGTACTGTAGTTTGGATACACTTGCATACTTTTGATTTTAAAAAGTATGGACATAAATTAACCCAAGTTCTTATCTGTAAAGAGCAGGTGTAACTTTGTGCGGGTTAGGTCATGCATGATATTTTGGAAAATTTTCAGAGCAGATTTGTGTGTATAGGTTTGCTGTGAAAAATTGACATAACATGTGTTCTTGAAATGTACAAGTTCTGCTGATTTTTAGAAAATGACTCTCCCTGTTCCATGTGAGGAGTTGCTCGTTGACTATTTGCCAATAATATGGACTCACGTCACAAGAAGAGACTGGCATGGTTAGAAAAGTTCCTGTACTGCAACATCCTTGTTTTATTGGCCCAGTAAAAAGTTTCACAACCCACAAAGACTTTATGTAACACAGAACACTATTTTGAAATATTAACACCCCTTTTGCAAAAGCAGAACTCCCTGCACATGATTAGCTGGCTAACATGTGAGACAGACCCATTCACATGGGGAAAGCCTGGGGAATTTGGAGGCATTCAAAAGATTATGCCTTCAAGGCCATCATTGTGAAACAGAGCCCAGCATCTCCCAATTAAATATCTACAGATGCTCAACCATTTGTATGGCTAAGCAGTTTTTGTAGAATAAAGGCCAGAATGCTTGCCTAGTGACAGAAAGAATCATGTAAAATCTAATCTTGGAAGGTAACATGGTAGAGCAACCTGCAGCTGAAAGATAAACTGGGAGGAAACAGCTGAGTTCCAATCCCAGCACTGCCAGTCACTTTGGCTGCACAAGAATTTGCCAGAGGTTGGAGTACAGAAGAAGGAAGCACAGTTCTTGAGCTGCTATCTCCCTCTTCCATTGACTATTCTGTGATTCTGAATGAGTCACTTTGGGTCAGATGTGCTAAGGATTTTCTCCCATTTTGCGTCTACAGGGAAAAAGTGTAGTATTTTTGGGCCTTTATTTCCTTATGCTTCTTTACTTAGTTATATTGAGAATTGTGATGGTTACTGTTAATGCTGTTTTAACGTCCTTCCTCCAGAAATTATCAAGCAGTAGATGGGGATATCCGCTTTCCAGATGTTTGCGTGCATAGCAGGATTGTTCTACTCCAAATGAAAATGTACACCATGTACCTTCAGATTTGACACTATACAAGATCACATTCATGGTTTATGGTGGTTATTTTCTGTTGAAACTTCCTACTTTTATAATTACTCAACACTGTTTACGTGACATATAAAAATATTTTGGCCTAATTTTGATTAAGTGAAAGACTTCTCATCAATCAAGTACTAAACCTGCTGTCATTACATTTTCCCCCCCTCTAGAGACAGTCCTCCTCATGTTCCAGTGAAAGAACTTTCAACAGATCTTGTCATAAATATTATCGGTAATATGACTTCCACCATTCTCAACAACTTCCCAGATATTAAGGTCTTTCCTGCTTTGGGCAACCATGACTACTGGCCGCAGGTACAGTAGCCATGCTAATGAAATTGTAAGCTGCTCCTGTATGAAATTGTTTTAGCAGTAAATACAGAAAGTGACAGCAGGCGAGAAGCACAAAGTCCATCTAGCTAGGCTCTGTCTAATGCGCTACCACAGAGTCTGCTTTAACCTCATATTCTCACAATAATAGAGTGACTCCACATATGCAGAAAGGGATCAGGATGATCATTTTTTAATGATGTTTAATGATTTTATGGTTTTTTATTTCTGGTATTGTATTTAATATATTATTGTTTTCTGTTAGATTGTTAATTTTTGTTAGCTATAACCTAGTTAATGCTGTTAAATTGGATATTGCTTTTGTTTTTATTTTAGTTTTGTTTTATATATTTAATTTATGTGTTTTCTTTTTAATGACTGATTTTAATTTGTTCCTGTACTTAATTTTGTTTTTCATTGTACATCGCTTAGATTACTATATGTAAGATACACGATTGATGAAAATATGTAGAATAAATAAATATTGTAGTGGAGCCAATAATGTATTGTGTGATCCAGTTGAGGGCCTGCCTAAGAACCAGTGTCAAAGGGATTTATTCACCTTTCCTGAGATATGATGACCGTAATCACATATGAGGTGATTAGTCTTTGTAGATACACATAGGGCGGCAGGGGTGTTGGGTCTGAACAAATTAGCAGATCTTAATATGTGTTCATCTGCCTAAGATGATGAGTGCAAATGAGGATGGCAACAATAACTTTCCTGGATAAAGATAAATATCTTACAAGCAGTCATACTCAGTGGCTGGGATATTTATTTTCTTTAGTTCAATTTTTATCAAACAACTCAAAGCAGTTACAATAAAACAAAACAAAACAAAAAACCCCCAACAATCACCCACCCACATATCTTTGGAACTGTAGGCAGAAATGACAGGACAGACTGAATGGGCCAGATGGTCTTTTCTGCCATTATTTACTATGTGGCTGTCACCTTTCTCTAAAATCGCAGAATAGGTTTCTGCCTTACACTTGTTATGTCTCAGACTTGAGTGACTTGAGTTCCCAGTGAGCATGACAGTAAAATGAGGACTGTACTCTATTTAAACCAGGGCTGTAAGTAAGTAGCAGAGTAAAGCAGGAAGAGTGCATTGTGCAGTCCCTCTCTCAACCTGCCTTTAAAAATTAAATTGTCACAAGTAAACCATGCAATTTTTTAAGCATGTTTCAAACATTGGCAAAGTGCTCTTCATTTTAAGTTGACTTTCTGTCCATATGAAAGGTCAGAGACTAGCAGTTGAGGAGGTGATAATAGACTTTCTAAAGTCCAAAAAATGTGTTTTTATTTTGGAAGGTATGGGGCGGATTTTAAAAGCCCTGCTCGCGTAAATCCGCCTGAATTTACGCGAGCAGGGCCTTGCGCGCCGGTGCGCCTATGTTCCATAGGCCTACCGGTGCGCGCAGAGCCCCGGGACTCACGTAAGTCCCGGGGTTTTTCGAGGGGGGCGTGTCGGGGCGTGTCGGGGCGTGTCGGGGCGGGGCCGATCGGCGCGGCATTTTGGGGGCAGGACGCGGCGTTTCGTGGGCGGGCCCAGGGGCGGTTACGGTCCGGGGCAGTCTGGGGGCATGGCCGCGCCCTCCGGAACCACCCCGAGGTCGCATCTCGGCGCGCTATCGGCCCGCTGGCGCGCGGGGATTTACTTCTCCCTCCAGGAGGCGTAAATCCCCCAACAAAGGTAGGGGGGTTTTTAGATAGGGCCGGGGGGGTGGGTTAGATAGAGGAAGGGAGGGGAAGGTGAGGGGAGGGCGAAAGCGAGTTCCCTCCGAGGCCGCTCCGATTTCGGAGCGGCCTTGGAGGGAACGGAGGCAGGCTGTGCGGCTCGGCGCGCGCCGGCTACATGAAATCGGCAGCCTTGCGCGCGCCGATCCAGGATTTTAGCAGATACGCGCGGCTACACGCGTATCTACTAAAATCCAGCATACTTTTGTTTGCGCCTGGTGCGCCTACAAAAGTACGCGAAGGCGCACTTTTTTAAAATCTACCCCACAACTTTTTCTGGGTCAATGTGGAAGCCAGTGGTGGATACAATGTACCCTAGAAAAGGAAGAGACTCCTGCTCAAAGAGCCATTTCTCAAGCTTCGTGTACAGGTGATGTTCCCAAAGGCATTGTAGCACTCGTTGTACCTCTTGACGATGGGAGAGAAGGTCCTTGGAGTAAATAAGGACGTCATCCAAGTAAACTATTACGCATGAGTGAAGCATGTCCCTGAAGACCTCATCCATGAGGTTTTGGAAAACCGCTAGAGCATTGCATAATCCGAAGGGCATTGCCAAATACTCATAATGCCCATCACAGGTATTAAAGGTGGTCTTCCATTCATTGCCAGGCTTTATTCGGACCAAGTTTTATGCTCCTCGAAGATTGAGTTTCGTGAAGACCTTAGCTCTTTGCAAGTGATCCAGGAGTTCGGGGATAAGTGGTAGAGGGTACTGGTCTCCGCAGGTGATGGTGTTAAGGCCCCGGTAATCGATACTTGGCCTCAGAGAGCCATCCTTCTTGGCCACGAAGAAGAATCTGTCCCCGGCTGGGGACATTGAGGGCCAGATGTACCCCCTCTCAAGGTTGTCTTGAACATACTGAGTCATGGCTTGAGTCTCGGGTAAAGACAGAGGATACACTCGGCCTCTGGGAGGAGTAGAGCCAGGGATCAGATCTATTGCACAATCAAAAGGC
This sequence comes from Rhinatrema bivittatum, assembly GCF_901001135.1. Taxonomy (NCBI): domain Eukaryota; kingdom Metazoa; phylum Chordata; class Amphibia; order Gymnophiona; family Rhinatrematidae; genus Rhinatrema; species Rhinatrema bivittatum. The sequence continues at coordinate 542,537,495 of NC_042617.1, read as the reverse complement.
CTGTGCTCTGGTAGTGTCTCGGCTTTCTCCTTAGAGAAGACGTCAAGGAAGTCAGCGTATTGTGCTGATAAGGCCAACACTGCAGCAGCTAATGTTATTCGAGATCGGGGTAACTCTGGTAGACAAGAGGAGAAGCAAGCCGGTCCCCAATCTGCAATCTGCAGGGTCTCCCAGTCAATGCGGGGAAAGTGTTTCTGGAGCCAGGGCAGCTCCAACACCACTGGATGAATTGCCTTTTCCAGAATGAAAAAGGTGATCTGTTCAAGATGGAGTACCCCATTCGGAGGGTCACTGGTGCAGTGATGGAGGTTATTCAACCAGAAAGTGGGCTTCCATGTATGGAGGAGATCCCCAGAGGTGGAGTTCTCAGGAGTACCGGGAGCTGTAGTTGTTTCACCAATTCCGCCAGGATGAAATTCCCACTGGCTCCCGAGTCAACGAACGCTAGTGTAGAGAATAATCCTCCTGAGTATGACAAATATACCGGAACTGTACATTGGGGAGCAGGATTCATAAAGCCTAGGGTCAACTCCCCTGTGACTCCTAGGCTTGGAAGTTTTCCGGACATTCTTTGCACTGGGCCAACAAGTGGCCCTTGCCACCGCAGTAAAGGCAGAGGCCCAGAGAACGACATCACTGCTTCTCCTCAGGAGTGAGAGCACTGCGGCCTAACTACATAGGTTCTTCAGTTCGTGACAAGTTGGCTTCAGTGGAAGGAGGAGCCAGGGGCCGAGAGAAAGAAGGTGCCAGAGGAACGGGCCTATGTCTGGGCTTTATCTCTCGGGCTCATTGATGTAACCAACGGTCAATCCGTCCCTTCAAATCAATTAGGGATTTGAGGTCATCAGGCAGTTCCTGGGCTGCGAGCTCATCCTTGATCCTGGAGGACAGGCCCTCCAGGAAGATACTTTGCAGGCTGTCCTCCCGCCAGCCCAACTCTGAGGCCAGTGTGCGGAACTTGACCACATAGTCGAACAAGAGTTGGGAGCCCTGGCGTAAATGGAGGAACTCCGTGGCGGCGGTAGATAGCCGGGACGGCTCATCAAAAACCTTCTTGAAGGTTTGGACAAAGCGCTGGATGTCTCCAAGCAGGGAGTCGCCTTGTTCCCAGAGGGGGGAGGCCCAAGCCAGGGCCCTGCCATCCAGCAAGGACAAAATGTACGTCGTCTTGACTTGATCAGATGGGAAGTGCGTTGGTTGAAGCAAGAAGCGCATAAAGCAGTGGTTAAGGAAACCCTGCTTAGGATCTCCAGCATAGTGAGGTGGTGCAGGTAAATGCAGAACCGTCGAAGGCATCGGCACTGGGACTGGAGGTGGAGGCGGTGCCGCAGCCTGCGGGGTGGAGTCCAGGCGGTTAGCCAGTTGCTCAACGGTAGCAGCCAATACATCCAGGCAATGCTGCTGCTGCTGCTGCAAACGCTGAGCCATGCCCGGAATGGCCTGGAGGCCGGAGAGGTCTGCCAGATCCATGGCCTTGGCAAACTGTTGTATTTGTGGACCCTTGAGCTGGCTGAGAGCAGATGGATCCACCGAGGGGAGGCCCTCTAATGGTACTCTTAGCTGAGAGGCAGTGCAGGACCAGGAGACCAGACTGGAGCTTCACCAGCGCTCGAACCCCGCAGGTTGAGCCCTTGGGTGCCGGGCCGGCAGGACTTACTGGAAGGTCTTCTGGCAGAGAGAGTCCAGTGGGCGGTCCGAGTCGAGGCTGGCGGAGATACAGAAGAGCAGAGATGGCCCAGGAGTCGAGGCGGGCAGCAGCGATGCAACACGGTAAACCGGGCCAGAAGTCGGGGCAGAGCAGGAACTAGAGAACATGCCAGAGGTCAAGGCAGGCAGAAGGCAGCAGAATCAGGATACCAAGCCGGGGTCAAAGCCGAGAAGACAACCAAAGACGGGATCTGGAAGAGGAGTGGGAGCACGGGAGCAGGAACACGAACTGGAAAATTGGGCATCCAAATGGCAGATGAAATTTAATGTGGATAAGTGCAAGGTGATGCATATAGGGAAAAATAACCCATGCTATAATTACACAATGTTGGGTTCCATATTAGGTGCTACAACCCAAGAAAGAGATCTAGGTGTCATAGTGGATAACACATTGAAATCGTCGGTGCAGTGTGCTGCGGCAGTCAAAAAAGCAAACAGAATGTTGGGAATTATTAGAAAAGGAATGATGAATAAAACGGAAAATGTCATAATGCCTCTGTATCGCTCCATGGTGAGACCGCACCTTGAATACTGTGTACAATTCTGGTCGCCGCATCTCAAAAAAGATATAATTGCGATGGAGAAGGTACAGAGAAGGGCTACCAAAATGATAAGGGGAATGGAACAACTCCCCTATGAGGAAAGACTAAAGAGGTTAGGACTTTTCAGCTTGGAGAAGAGACGGCTGAGGGGGGATATGATAGGGATGTTTAAAATCATGAGAGGTCTAGAACGGGTAGATGTGAATCGGTTATTTACTCTTTCGGATAGTAGAAAGACTAGGGGGCACTCCATGAAGTTAGCATGGGGCACATTTAAAACTAATCGGAGAAAGTTCTTTTTTACTCAACGCACAATTAAACTCTGGAATTTGTTGCCAGAGAATGTGGTTCGTGCAGTTAGTATAGCTGTGTTTAAAAAAGGATTGGATAAGTTCTTGGAGGAGAAGTCCATTACCTGCTATTAAGTTCACTTAGAGAATAGCCACTGCCATTAGCAATGGTTACATGGAATAGACTTAGTTTTTGGGTACTTGCCAGGTTCTTATGGCCTGGATTGGCCACTGTTGGAAACAGGATGCTGGGCTTGATGGACCCTTGGTCTGACCCAGTATGGCATTTTCTTATGTTCTTATGTTCTGGAACAAGCAGGAACACAGGAGCAGAGACAGGAACGAGCAGGAACAAAGGAACTGGAACAAGCTGGAATGCAGGTACACAGCAACAAGCAACTAGCTACTCTCACGAGCTGACCTGTTGCCAAGGCAAGGAAGGGAAGCAGGAAGTGGGCTTATATAGCCCTCAGCAGTGATGTCATCATTGGGGGCCAGGCTGAGGTTTCCCGCTGCGGCCCATTTAAATCTGGAGCTAGGCCGTGCGCATGCCTAGGGAGGAGGAGTCCAGGAAGCAGCCGGTGGCGTCTCCCTGATGGGGAGAACGGCGCAGCGGAGGCTCGACACGGCCTGCCTGTCAGGGCCGTGGGAGAGGATGGAGACCGGCGTCTGCTGGGTAAGTTGGGGTACCTGGTCGAGGTGGTCCGCGACCAGGATTCACAACAGGTAGTGAAGATGAGAACAGTTAATGAATTCAAAAGAGCGATGAACAAACACTGCAGATCCCTAGAACCTTAAAGAAAGGGAAGGGATAACATTTCTGCATGGGGGTAACTTGCATGGAGAGTTAGTTACTATCCTTAAAAGAAAGCATGGGGGTAACCATCATGGAATGGCAGTTACTACCATAAGCAAATTGCTGAGCAGACTAGATGGACCATTTGGTCTTTTTCTGCTGTCATTACTATGTTACTGTGAGGTATTTTGGACTGCAAGCAGATAGGTTTTCTGTTTGTCCCCAGTGTTTTTACCTCATTAAAAAAACAGTTGTGAAATTGGTTAAAAAAATTAGTTGTGTTAATGGATTTTAAAAAGAACTATGTGCAGGAGGAAATCCAATTTGGCGCTGGTGTGAGAGGATGAGTTTGGACACCGATTCTGTCCTCTCGAGATCCTTCCCATTTTTCTTAAGTTTCTGCTTTCTGAACTTTTTTCCCCTAAATGGTGAAGAGGAAAGAGAAGCTTTGAGGATGGCCTCCTGTCTCCCCAGTTGTTAAATCTACCCGACAGGTTATGATGGAGGGATTCTGTCCAGGGCAATGATGGAGTTATCACCTGGAGTGGAATCGTTGGCTGCCTCACACCGAGCTGAGGTGCAGTCTAACCTTGATGTCTCTCTGATCCCGGGCGCATCTTTGTTTCCCACACAACTGACTGATAGGGAGAGAGATGAAGTGCTGGCACTGCTCATGATGACGTGGGAGGAAGAACGCCTGGGAGCAGCTGCAGAAGGAACCACTTGCCTTACTGTGGAGGGAGCCAGCTGTGTTCAGAAATTGTTAGCTGGATGTGGGGCTGAGAATTCAGTGTCCAAAGTTCAAGTCTTCAGGAGGGCAGTGTGTTTTGTGGATGTCCCCTTTGCAGCTGAACCTGCTTTCCCAGTTGACTGGCCAGTCAACTGCTTTCCCAGTTGACTGGCCAGTGAGAACTTCTCTGTGTAAGCCAGCTGTTTTATTTAAGGCTCTCTATTATATTAAAACAGATACTTCAGATCGTGAGTAGCGATTTACTCACAGGCTTTACAACAATCCTTAATAACATTTTACATAGAAACGGCGTTGGAAGACTTTATCCACTTTTTTTCCACATTTTGATGCTACCCTATTAAGCCCCTGACGTAGCCTAATGTTAAAGCGAAACTCGGCCTGAGTCGGGCAAGGGTATTTTATTTCAAATAGTATTTTAATAAAAGTTTCCCTTTACTGCACATGATTGGTCTCATTTTGCTGTTCTTGCATCCTGCACCAGGAGATCATCTTCTGCTTTTCTTCTTTTCATAAAGTTATTTGTACTCTTTGGGGTAGGAACCATGACTAACTCTTGTACCTCCTTTACTTCCCAAGGCGTGGATTCTCTGGACTGGGGGAAGAAAGGAGTCCTCTCAGGTCCCGATGTGACAGGTGTGGTTTTCTTACACATTCCCCTGTGTTTCCCCTGGGGAGGATGCTGGTCTCTGTTGTGAGTGCAGTGAGTGCAGAAATAAATACTCTGGAGCCACTTGGTTAGTGTCCAAAATAAAAGGCTTTACTGTTAAGCACTGATGGTGAATGTCACAAAACTCTTCAGTTCCTTTACAGCCTCTTCCCTCTATTTGTGCAGGACTCACTTATATCAGGGCAAGGGAGGCAACCACTCTTCTTGGTTTAAAGTGGAGTGGAGCTCTCAGATGGGCAGGGTGTTTAGGATGGTCAAAACCCCTTCCGGGCAGATCTTCAGGATGTTACACAATCTCTTTAGTACTCTTTCTCTCTCTGGATCCTTGATGTATGGGACCATCTTTGAAACAAGCAGTTCTCTTGCCTCTAGCAGGAAGGAAGGGGCAGCCAAAAGTCTTCCTTCTGGATCTTCTAACAAAAGTGTTTTTCCCCAAAAAGAACTGAAACTAATAGTGGAGTCCTCTTCTCACAGCAGGTCACCGCTACCACTTCAGGGGTGTATCTTCCCTATCCCTGGGCGGCTCACACGCAGGGTTCCCTAATCTCTACATGCAAGACAGGCCCAGGTGTTCAGTGAGGCTCCTACATAAAAATCTCAAAAATCCCTAAACTTAGACCCAGGGGGAACTGAACCAGACAGACTGTGTACTAGAAGAGGAAATCCCTCCCAACAGCCTGGGTTGGCCTGCCTTTACTGACTGGGCCTGTAAAACAACAAAAGTTAATGTCTCTCTAGCTCCCTACTCTCTGAAAAAACCTACAGGACTGCCTCCCAAGCTGTAGCAAGGGCATGGTTATTATATATTGTTTCAAGTGGACTGGCCATTCCAGACCCTGTAGAAAGAGGGGGCTGTATTTGAATGGATCTTCCCTTCACTCTAACCTATTCTCTCTCTCTCTCTCTCTACTGAACAAAGGGTTCAACCAGGTCCTACTGGTGACACGACCAGAGGATCTGTCACAGATCACAGTTTTAAGCTATCAGTAAACTATTTTATTTTGAACACCCAGTTCTGTGTCCTGTTCCTTTTGTCCCAAAGAAGCATCATCGCAGATAAAACAGATTTCAGATAAACAGATCCACACTTGCAAAGGTGACGCCGCACCACCTGGGCCACAAGCCTTAGCTTCCCCCTACAGAAAGGACTCAACCCTGGGGTACCACCAGCAGGAGGGGACGTGACAAGAAAGAGAGCCCCAGATACATAAATTATTTTTGTGTGCCCTGGAAGAACATACCATTTCTAAGAAAAGGCTTACACTTTGGTTTCTGGAACTTAGAAAGGACTTTACTGACTGCTGTTTTCACATTCTGATCACTTGTTGCTGCATTTTCATTATGATGTGTTTCTTGATTTTTTTTTCTTTACTCCTCGGGATTTCCACAGACCTCACAGCCTTATGTGGGAGGTCGATTGTGCTGCAATCCCACCTCCTTTTCAGTTACAATATTTTGTTGTAGAGCAGCTTGTACTGCCTGCTATTTTTAGATGTGTTGCATATAATCCTTGTTGAATGTGCCACTACTCCCTAGTTAGAGAACACTACGGTATTCCTCTCCTACCTCCATAGTCACAGGGTTGGTGCTTCCATTAGACCTAGAGCACCAAAACCCTGGAGATGGCAAAATCCCACAGCACAAGGCCCAGCGAGGGAAAGCCAATACTGTCAGATAAGAGAGCACTGTGCTGGAGCTGCCATTAACAGGTAAGTTAGGAGTGGGGAAGGCATGACTGAAGATTTGCTTAAGGTACCATATACTCTACTGGGTCTACATGTTCACCTCTGAGCTTCTCATTCATAATCTATTTAATGGACTGAATCTGGAATATGTGGAAATATGACACAATAATCACAAGGCACTGGACAGTTCAGCATTACTTTTCAAAAATCTGAAATAGCTGGCAGTTCCTGATTGGTCTTCAGATAGCAGTTTAGTTATATATTCTGCAATGTATTTGAATTGATAGCAAATTGTGGTTCTTTCTGTATTAGGATCAGTTGCCCATGTCAGCCAATGAGATTTACTCTGCTGTGGCACAATTTTGGAAACCCTGGCTGACAGAGGAAGCAATCAGCACCTTGAAGAAAGGTAAACACAAAACCTGTTTATGTAAACTCATTTTGCAAGGTGTGGCACTATGTAAACTGGGCCAATCAGGTGATGATTTTGCTGGAATATATGGACATGAGGCATGTCTCTTGGTATTATTTTTGTTGTGTGTGAGTGTTCATATATCATTGTATTGAATTCACAAGAATTTGTTATATGCGTGCAACCCTCTTTTCGGTAGGTAACTTAAACACAGGGTACATGGTGTCCTCTCTCTTTCTCTTTTTTTAACCACAAGCCCTGGGTGCCAGGGTCCTTTCTGATGGGGAGAGAGTGTGGTTTAGGATAAATCTGTAAAGCCCATGGCTCTTAGGAGAGTGGTTTCTCATTCATTTTCTCACACAGATGTACTCACAGTTGGGCTGTCTTGGCTTTAGGATCACCCTCACATTCTAAAAGACAAAAAATTTATTACAACCAAAAATATCTTCAAACTGATCAGCAAAAAATCTCCACTTGATCTTTTCAAATTCAATATGTACTTCTTATCTTAGTCCTGTTCCTCTGAGTGGATGTCCTGGTGGCAGGCACTAGGTATTAGGGATGTGCATTCGTCCTGGATTGGGGAGCCAGAAATCCAAATTAATTTTTCCCAAAATTCCCGTTAGTGTGCACTAAACCAAAATTCGGGTCTCCCCGAATTTTAAAGGTCCGAACCGCAGGAAATATAAGATTTCCCGTGGCGGGCTGAAAACGAAGTCCGAACCAATAGGTTCGGGCTTTGCACATCCCTACTAGGTTCCAGTGATAGAAGATGGGCTTCTAGTGGATACTGGAATCTCCTGTCTCTTTCTTTGATGATAAACTGGAACTCTGGATTAGAAGGTCCCATCAAAAGAGCAAAAAATAACTAAATTCCTTATCATCCTGCTGCAGCAGTTCAGATTAGTGGGTTATCCCCGCCCAGTAACAGATGGACTGGTGTAGCAGGACACACCTTTTTACAGTGACATCATCACTTGATATAAAGGTTGGTGCTACATCAGCAACAGTTGATATTTCTTTGTCTCCAGCAGATGATAGACACATGTTGGACTAGTGGAAGGATTTCTTGGCTCCCAGGTCCCCTGCCTTTAGTCCTAATCCTTGGTGAAGCTTGCTCCCAGACAATAATGATGCTGTTTTCCCTGGTAGAGCTGGTCCTTGGCTCCTAGGGCAACAATTTTTGTGATTGTTCCCCTAGTGGAGCAGGCATCTCCCAGGGTTCCCTTTTGGTCCTGGTTGAGCAGGGCCTGGATTGTGACTCCCAGTTTCCTTTTTGGGCCTGATTAAGCAGTGTCTGGTAAATGTCTCCCAGATTCTCTTTGGACCTGGTTGAGGACGGTTTGGCAGGTGGCTTAGGATCCTGTGGGCAGCTCCCAGGTCTCCAGTCAAGCCTGGTTGAGACTCATGAGGTTCATAGGGGAGGCCTTTGGCAGGTCCCCTTCTACCTGCTTGTGAGTGTGAGTGTGAGTGTGGGTGTGGGTATGGGCCTTTGCCACCCCCCCCCCCTTTTCTCTTTCAAGTCCACCCACACTTGGGTTTGATTCCATTTCCTCTGGACTGACTACTTTTATCATTAAAAAAAATAATATAGCCAGCTATGGTTCTTTAGTGGCTGCTGTGACAGAGAGTTTACAGAGCCACAAGCAGGAAAGGATCTTCCCCTTTCTGGAGATCTCCAAGCAGGCATAAGTATTCACTGTTGTGGCAAGAACCACAGCCATTGGAACTCGGCCCACCTTTTATAAAGCCAAATGCCTCTGACTTTTTTCACCTCTCAGAAGTATGCTTGATGAAGCTGCTGCTGTTGTGGAGACAACCAATCCTTAAGGGGAAATATCCACAGCCTAACGGGAAGATTTTTGATGACAGACTCTGCACCTATTCAAAGAAAACCAGAATTTTCAATGATTTGTTCCATACTGAAAAAGGCAAAGGGAAGCAAATGGCCCTGGTACATCAGCAATCTACACTAGCAGTACCAGCCACCAGTTGGAGGTATCCCATGCACCGTATATTTGCCACTCATACTGATATCAATTAGAGGACCAATTAGGTGACCACCAGGCAGAGAAGCTCTTTTACGTTTACATGTGCACAGGTGATGCGAACCCAGCAAGACCATGCATTCAGCACAGAGCTCATTTGCAGAGGGAATCATGTTAAAGACATTGGGCTAGATTTTAAAAGCCCTGCGCGCGTAAATCCTGCCGGATTTACCCGTGCAGGGCACTTGTGCGCCAGCGTGCCTATTTTGCATAGGCCACCGGCGCGTGCAAAGCCCCGGGACGCGCGTAAGTCCTGGGGCTTCGTAAAAGGGGTGGGAGGGGGTGTGTCCGGGGGCATGTCAGCAGTCCGGGGGCATGTCCTGGGGATGTGTCCGGGGTCAGGGGGTGGTCCGGGGTGGGTCGGGGGCATGGTGATGGTTCGGGGGCGGGCCGGGAGGGTGGTCCTGAGTCCCCTGGCACTGCGGCCTGTGCCGGGGGATGCCGAGGCGGCGCACCCAGGTTACGCCTGCTTCAAGCAGGTGTAACTTACACAACAAAAGGTATGGGGGGATTTAGGTAGGGCTGGGGGGTGGGGTAGATAGGGGAAGGGAGGGAACGGAGGCAGGCTGCGCGGCTTGGTGTGCGCAGGCTGCCGATTTTGCACAGCCTTGCACGTGCTGACCCCGGATTTTATAAGATACGCACGGCTACGCACGTATCTTATAAAATCCGGCGTACTTTTGTAACATCTACCTCATTATGAAGTCCTGCAGTTTAAGCCATGCAGGGAGGGCCTACTTTACTCTCTCATTACTGGTGTGATTGCAGGTATGCTTTTCTGTTAGACTCCTTGAGTCCCATTCCTTTTTATTTCAGGCTCTTAAAACATGTTGAGGCAGATTTTCAAAGGGGTACACGCGTACGATATGCGTGTACCCCCCCAAAAACCTGCCCCAAGCTCCCCCTGCGCGCGACGAGCCTATGTTGCATTGGCTGCTGGCGTGCGCAAAGCCCCGGGACACGAGGAAATCCCAGGGCTTTCCTGGGGATGGCATGTCGGGGGCGTGTCACGGCCAGCGCATCATCAGGGTGTTCCGGGGGCGGGGCCACGGGTATGGTTCCGGCCCGGGGCATGGCCATGGCTTCTGGACCAGCCACCGGACCAGAACATGGCGCACTGGCAGCTGGCCTGGTGCGCACAAGTTACGCCTGCCTTGGGCAGGCATAACATTTGGATTAAAGGTAGGGGGGGAATTAGGTCCGGGGGGGTGGGTTAGGCAGGGGAAGGGAGGGGAAGGTGGGGGGAGGCGGAAGGAAAGTTCCCTCCGAGGCCACTTCGAAATCAGAGCGGCCTTGGAGGCAGGCTGCGCGGCTCGATGTGCGCAGGCTGCCGATTTTGCACCGCCTTGCGTGCGCTGACCCCCGATTTTAAAAGATACGCGTGGCTATGCGCGTATCTTTTAAAATCTGGCGTACTTTTGTTTGTGCCAGGTGCGTGAACAAAAGTACGCGCATGTACTTTTCTAAAATCTGCCCCTTTGTGTGAAGGGGGAAAAAAAAGCACTAGTTCACGGGTGGCCAACTCCAGTCCTCGAGAGCCACAAACAGGCCAGATTTTCAAGATATCCACATTGAATATGCACGAGATAGATTTTCATTCACTGCCTCTGGCAAACTTCGCTGGTTATAGCTAAAAATCAGCTAAGTTAATCAGATAACTTAACTCCTCCCTGGAATGCCCCTTTATTATCTGTCTAGATTTTAGCCTGATTATTACTTATCCGGCTAAAATCTAGCTGGACAAGTGGCTCAGTATTCATTTAGATGGATAACTTGTGTGATGTCTATCCAAATGGCTTTGAATACTGATCTTCATATGATTTAATGAAGACCAAAATGAAAGGAAAAACATGTTTAAGTAATAGTGAATAATGAGGGAAATATGTTTTGTCCGTTATTGCCTTAATGGGGGAAGTTGATGACCTGAGTAGCAAAGCCACCATCTCATTACTTATAAGAACTGCCTGACCTCAGAGGACCTTATGGCTGTTATAAATGCCTCTCAATAATAAGAAAATTTAACAAACTAATTTCTTCATTTGAAAACTGCTTTAAAATGTCCATGGTGAGCTTTCCACTTATGTTTGAGGTCTTTGGCGGTGAGATTGGAGCCCTGAAATTACCAGAATGTTTTCTGACAAATAACTAGAATGCTGAATTTCCATGTCATGAGGTGCACATATACTTTCTTCTTTACATCATGTATAACAGAATAAGGTAGATAGAATTTAGGAAAGTGGACTTATTTCATTCCATTTATTCATTTATAAATCACTTTTATAAATTATGAAATCCAAAGTGGAGTACACAATCTAAAACAAAGCATAGTCATAAACACCAATAAGATAACACATCAACATTTACCAAACTGAAACCTTTATGCCTTTCCACTGTCTTGCCACCTGACCATATCTAATACAGCTCTAATCAAACCAGTCTAATTCAATTACACCTAGGATATTTTGTTTACACAAATGTTTCAGATCAGTTTTCTACAAATGAAAACACTTCAAAAGAAAATACAAATAGTAGAGATGTAAGCAACCTCTGATTTCCTTACCAGAAGGACTAAATCAAATTGCTGGGGAGATACAGAGAAATTAGTGAAGCAGTAGTGTTGCTCCCCCATGTGGAAGAAGCAGATGGTATGCTCAGAGCCTGTATAAACCCTTGCCACCATCTTAGCGTGTTGATTGTTTTGTGGATTCTTGAGTTGGAGTTCCTTTTCTGAAGGACAGAATGCCTTATGTTGCTCCAATTGCATTATTTTTCTTGGGTAGGACTCTGGGGTCTCTCTACATAGAGACTGGGAAAAGTAAGGAGTTCCTATTTTTCTCTATGTTTGGGACATTTTTCCACCCTTCCTGCTTCTAGTTTGTTTTCCCTTTTGAGTGAAACTATTTTGGTACTAATATCTCTCTTCCTGACCAATTTCTCTCTTTCTTTCACACACCAGTCACCTTCCTGACCAATTTCTCTCTTTCTCACACACACACCAGTCACCTTCCTGACCAATCTTTTTCTTTCTCGCACACACACCAGTCACCTTCCTGACCAATCTCTCTCTTTCTCATACACACACCAGTCACCTTCCTGACCAATCTTTTTCTTTCTCGCACACACACCAGTCACCTTCCTGACCAATGTCTCTCTCGCACACACACCAGTCACCTTCCTGACCAATCTTTTTCTTTCTCGCACACACACCAGTCACCTTCCTGACCAATCTCTCTCTCTCGCACACACACACACCAGTCACCTTCCTGACCAATGTCTCTCTCTCGCACACACACCAGTCACCTTCCTGACCAATCTCTCTCTCGCACACACACAGTCACCTTCCTGACCAATCTCTCTCTTGTACATACACCAGTCACCTTCCTGACCAATCTCTTTTTCTCACACACACACCAGTCTCCTTCCTGACCAATCTCTCTTTCTCTCTCACACACATCAGTCACCTTCCTGACCAATCTCTCTTTCTCTCACACATACACTAGTCACCTTCCTGACCAATCTCTCTTTCTCTCACACATACACTAGTCACCTTCCTGACTAATCTCTCTTTCTTTCACACACACCAGTCACTTCCCTGACCAGTCTCTCGCTCTGTCACACACAAGTCACTTCCCTAATCATTCTCTCTGTCTCTCTCTCTCTCACACACATGCCTTTTCTCTCTTACACACACAGTCTCAGACACATTCTCTCACACACTTACACACATGATGGTTCATTCTCTCTGTCTCACTACCTCCTCCCCTCTAAGCACACATGGCAGCTGCAGCACTTGGCATCCTGGGCAGCTAAGAAGGGCAGCAGGTGTGCCATTATTAAAGGAGAGTCGTGACTGGCTGGGACCTGCAGCAGGAATGACTCCTCCCAGTCTCGCAGCACTAAGTGTTGTGCCCGTCGGTCGCAGATGGCTGTGACCTTTGCTGCTCACCTCATTTTGCTCAGTAGCCTCGATTCTGGCTAAGATGGCCATCTCTGCTTCAGCATGCCAAACTCCTTGGCATTCCTGGGATGGCGAGGGTGATCCCGGTCGCCATCTTGAACCCAGAGTGATCTAGGGCACACACGCGCGCGCCTGCCACCTTCTTGAGCACATCATGGCGGGAACCGCAGGGGCGTCACCTCCACATGATGTCACTGCCTTCGTGTATTTAAGCTAACCGGACTTTTCTACCTACGAGTTAGCAAGGATTTCTCTGAGATGCTTCGCATTGCTGTACCGGCGTTCCTGGCTGAGTGACTCAGGTACCCGCTCCCCGGGGGCCTTGCTGCACTCAGGGCTATCCGCTCCTTGAAAAGCCTCTCCTGCCTGTCTCACCTTCTTCAGCTAAGTGAGTTCTCCTGCATCAGATCTCTACTCCTGCTACTACAAATTCTCTACTGCATTGTGAGTACAAGACCTACTCTTCGTTACCACATCTGTCCTGCTGTGTGGATCCTCAGGTTACCCCGCTCTGCGGACCACTACCGGATTCACGCTGTCTTGTGCCAATTGCCAACACCTACTCCACGCTGTGGACCACTACCAGAGTTACAACGCACAAGCTATATCTGAAGCAAGTACTTTCCGGATTACCCCCTCTGTGGACCACTACTGGATTTACGCTGTCTTGTATCAGTTACTCACATCTGCCTCTGGTCTACCCCACACAGTGGATCACTACCGGAGCTACCACGCACAAGGTTATCCAGAAGCAAGGATTCCCCGGGTTAACCCGCTCTGCGGACCACTACCGGAGAATTCATCCCAGGTCTTCTAATTCCAGGACTGAGTTTACAACCTGCTCCTCAGGTTTCTCTTTGCTGCATAATAAATATTCTCTGATTCCAGTGTCTATCACTACTGAGACCCCGCCTGTTGTGGATAGTCCCCACAGGGCTCCACCCTGTGGGTATAATCAGCTTTCTCCATGACCCAAGGGTCCACAAACCAAGTTAAAACATAACACTAAGAAGGCAGCACTCAGATGTTTTCCTGTTCTATGATCACCATGGTACAGAGCAGAGGGGCAGTCAGCTGAGAAAGCAGTTGTGGGGATTTCCTGCCTTGTGGCTGTCAGAGAAATCTAGCAATCAGCTGCCCTGAGTCTGTGGCAGTGAAGAACAGTCTCAGAAATGAGAAGGAAGTGCTCCCGAGATCGTGGAAGGTGGAGGGAACCTTGGGGCACTTGATCACTGCAGCAGTAGCAGCAGCAGCATGGCCCTTTCTTCTTTCAGATGTGAGCTTTTAGGGATTGTTGCACCATGAGTGGTTGGTGGTTGGCTGTTTTTTCATAAGCTTTGTATTAATTATAGAAAAAAATATTTAAAAAGCAGCCCTGCTTACCTTAGCAGTTCTCAAACAAAAGACTACAGTATTGGTCTTCCCTAGGTTCCTTCTATTCCCTGGACCTCTTGTGTTCTTCCTGGGCCTAGTTTCTTACCCCCTTGTAAGGTGAACACCCTCAGACCAGATCTCCCTTCCTGTCTGTGGTTTAAGGTGGACCAAGTGAGGGTCTAACATACACTCCTTTACAGGGACAGTATCAGGGTTTTCTTGCCCAGGGGCTACAATAATAATTACTCAAATCAGTTTTCCTTTAGTGCTATGGTAGTAGGCTTTGTATAGGAATTTCTCATCAATATATACATACATATATATATAATATATGTATATTTATACATAATTGATAACGAATCCTATTTTGGTCTAAATTTGCTCAGTGGCAAATGTCTTAGAAACTCACTTGCTGAAGCTAGAAAGCAGTTTATTGTCCAGCAGGGTAAAAGTTCCTACCTGACTAGACAATCTGGTTTAGACCCACACAGTTCCTTCAAAATAGATCCCTGCTGATGCTGGGAGTGTCTATTTCGTGATAAAGTGTCAGAGCGATGATCATAGTTCACCTCATTTTGGGACATGGGAAACAAACTGATGTCACTGACTGCTCTGTTATTGGCAAAAGTGAATGCAGCTAGCAGGATGAGTCTCCACCCCTTCCTGTAAAGATGGGTAGCTCACAGCTCACAAAGGCCTGAAGTTTATTATACAGTACAACCCAGTGGCGTAGCCACAGGTGGGCCTGGGTGGACCATGGCCCACACACTTTGGGCTCAGGCCCACCCAACCAGGACTGTTGCAGTAATACTGCCGCGGGTCCGATCCCCATGGCGGCAGAAGTAGGACGTTGGCTGTGCTTAATGGAAAGGCCCTGCCAGTGTGTGGGTGAGACTGGGAGCTTGAATGTGTGTGAGGGTGAGAATAGGAGCTTGAATGTGTGTATGTGGGTGAGAATGAGAGCCTGGGTGTGTATGTGTGGATTAGAATGGGAGCTTGAATGTGTGTATGTGGGTGAGAATGGGAGCCTGGATGTGTGTGGATTAGAATGGGATCCTGGATGTGTGTGTGTGTGTGTGGGGGGGTGAGAATGGAAGCCTGTGTGTATGTGTGTGGGGGTGGGGGAGTGAGAATGGGAGCCTCTGGGTGTGTGTATGGAGGGGTGAGAATGGGAGCCTGGACATATGTGCATGTGAGTGAGAATGGGAGCCTGAGTGTGTATTTTTGTATAAGAATGGGAGCCTGAGTGTGCATCTGTGTGTGTATAAGAATAGGAGCCTGGGTAAAATCTGGTGAAGCGACAGACGATATACCTACCTCTGTACATATGTTCCTGATTTATGTTTCCTGATTTATGGTTCACAGTTACATTTAATTGAGTTTATGAAAGTTCTCTTTTAATAGTTTTCCTGTATACTTGTGTTAATGTATTCTGCCTTGAGGCGACTGTTTTAATGTATTTCTGCCCTGGAGGCGACTGTTCAGTTCCTTGTAAACCGGTGCGATATGTATTCTTTACAGGAACATCGGTATATAAAAATTAAAAATAAATAAATAAATATATAAATATATAAGAATGGGATCTTGGGGGTGTGTGTGTATATGTGTGTGTGTGGGAGGAAGAGCTTGTGTGTGTGAGGGAGTCTGTGAGAGAAAGCTTAACCTTCTATGTGTGTGTGTGTGTGGTGTGTGTGTGTGTGTGTGAGGAAGGAAGGGAAAAAGACAGTAGGAGAAGAGAGACCCTGAAAAGGAATTAGGAAATGACCGACAAGGGAAAAGTGGGAAAAAAAGACTGGGACCAACTGATTAGAAAATTACAAAGATCAGACAACAAAAGTAAAAAAATATATATTTTTAGCAATTTGAATGTGCGATCTTTGGGAAAGTGCATTTCTTATATTTTTGTATTTTGCTCGCTCTTCAGTATTCCACTGTTCAGAGTCTAGTTTCTCAAGTTTTCTATTTGGTTTTGTCTGTGTGTTTCTGTTTCTAATTTGTAGTCGGTATCTGTTTTGTCTGTGTGCGACTGAAGTGCAGTATTTCTGTTAGTGTGTAGTTTCTCTGTAGCAATCCAGCTTGTTCTGTTACTCCAGTAGGTGATGTATTAATGTTCTAGGGCCTAGTCTAGTATTTGCATTGCTGCTTTTTTGTAAGGTTGCTGTTATTTGAGTCCTGAGAGTCAGTGCTGTGACAGTATGGTATTGCAAGATTCTAGATGTCTTTTTCTTTGAAGGAATTTGTGTTACTTCACAAAATAGCAGTGGAATGATTTTTTTGCTGAGGTAACACCAGAATTTGATTTTTTTTTCATGTTGGTTGTAATGTGAATTGTCCTAGCTCTGCTCTGCACCTGTTCTGATGATTGTTATTTTTTTGTAGTTATGATGATTTCCGGCTTTTTGCAAAGAGAATTCATGAAAAAATCAAAGAATATATTAATTTTTGTTTTATTACATGATTGATTGGATGTATTTCTTTGCTTTTTGTATGATATACTTGTGCATTTATGAACTGCAATAAATATAAAATATATTTAATACAAGAGGCATGGGGGTGGCTTGAGGGAATGTTGGCTACTACCTGGAGATGAATATCCTTATTCAATAATGCGACTCCAACATGGCTCTATGCTTCAACGGCAAGAGGAAATGTGGAAAAAAGGATTTGCAACCACATAAAAGCAGGGGAGTAGCTTGCTTGTTATGGCGGTTACTACCCCAAACCAAAAAAATACCTGATACTTCACTTTCAACGCAAATCCAGCATAGCTTTCTGCTTCAACGGCAGGGGAGGAAGTTTGACACTTCACACATATCCAGCATAGCTCTCTGCTTCAACCGCAGGGGAGGAAATTTTGACAATTCACACATATCCAGCATTGCCCTCTGCTTCAACGGCAGGGGAGCAAGACTAATACTTCACTTTCAATGCATAGCCAGCATGGCTCTCTGCTTCAACAGCAGGGGAGGAAGTTTGACACTTCAAGCATATCCAGCATAGCCCTCTGCTTCAACGGCAGGGGAGCAAGACTGATACTTCACTTTCAATGCATAGCCAGCATGGCTCTCTGCTTCAACGGCAGGGGGGAATGAAGAAAGGTGGATCTATATTCAGGCAACAATCAACAAGGACTGAATTACATAGTCTGAATAAACAGATAAGCATGGGTGTAGCTTGCTTATTGCAGTGGTTAATACCCCTAACTAAATTAAGCTATTTCACTTAGATGCAGGTCCAACACTGCTCTCTACATTAATGGCGGAGGTGGAAGGGAAATAGAATAAAAAAAGGTTACTAAGAGCCAAGAGAAACAGATAAGTATGTGAGAGAAAAAAAAGTGCGAAAGCTGGCTGATCAGACTGGATGGACCGTTTGGTCTTCTTCTGCCGTCATTTCTATGTTTCTATGTTTCTATGATTAATAAAGAATTTGTAATTCTGGTAAGTGCTTGAAATAATTGAGGTAAAATGTTTTAAAGTTTCACACATGATGCATAATGGGTGTTGCAAACTACTTAGAAAGACACTGTAGGATGCAGTATATGGTATTATTTATCAAAAAGAATACAACTAGTAGATCTCAGCCCTACATTTCTACAGCCCACCCATGTTAGCCTTGTGCCCACCCAGAAAATTAGTTCTGGCTATGTCACTGGTACAGCCAGGTGTTTACCTTCATCTTGCTGATTAGTCATCTTGCATTTAGATCATATGCATATTCTTTTAACAACTGCCCAAAATGTGTTGCACAGAAAAAAATCTAAAAATATTTGGAGGAAAGAGACAAATATTACAGACAAAATCATGGCTGGGCATATTAGCAGTTAATTGTTTATCCATGCAAGCGAGAAGGATATAAGCAGAGTTTATGGTTTCAGTTGCCACAAGGTGGCAAAGTCTGGGTGGAGTTGAAGTGTTATTTTAAAAGCTTATACATGATAACCTTGTGTGTGGTGTGTGTGTGTGTGTGTCCGCGGGGGGGAGGGAGCATACCAGGTCTGACTAGATCTCGCATCCCCACTGTCAGTCAAGAAAAGCCAATGACATGGTCACTTTGTATTTCAGCTCTTGAAGTTGCAATCCTGCCACTACTTTTGAGGTGTATGCAGGCAACATAGATAGTAAGCACTGCTAAATGTGTCCAAAGAGAAGAGATTAAACATCAGGTCATTCTGCTTTTACAGGAAAACAAAAGCCACTTGGCCACTTTGATTTTGGTGCCTTAAAATTATTTTTTTAATTTATGCTCTGATATCTTATTTTGATAGGTGGGTTTTATTCCCAAATTTACAAATCAAATGCAACCCAGCAACAATTAAGAATAATCAGTTTGAACACCAACTTATACTATAGTCCCAATGAGGCAACTGTTAATGTGTCGGACCCAGCTAACCAGCTTGAATGGCTGGAGGACACCCTGGAAAGTTCTTTCCAAAAGAAAGAAAAGGTAAGTGCAAGGAATGCAAGTTTTTCAAAACTTGGCTTGTCAAAGAAAAATAAGTGGTTAGGTTTGATTCAAGCTTGCCAGGGATAAATGAGAATGAAAAAATAATTAGGGACTGAAGAGAGGAGAGGTGTTATGATTTCAGCTGCTATGCAGCTTCACCTGATGAAGACACCTCCCTACCAGCAAAGGCCTCCGGTGAGCCCCGCTCTGAACTCTTCTTACTACCTTGTCCCTGGTATCGTGCCTCAATCTGTCTTGCAGCCTTCGCTCCACTAGGGGACCCCCACGAGGATACTCTTTAGGCTCTATTTTTAGGTTCTGGAGGGTGTGGCTGTTACCTTGAAGAAAGGCTGTTGGGTGTTGTCCAGCTAGTCAGGGTCTATTTCTAGGTCTTGGTGGTGGGGTGGCCAAATGCCATCCTGCCCTTTCTGGTGCATACTCTTTAGACTGGCCAGGCCCATACTTCCTGCCTGCACCACACCCAGACTCCAGCCCTACTTAAGCCTGTCTTTCGCTTGATTCAATGCTTCTGCATCGAGTCCTTGCCCTAGCTACTCTTGCCTTGCCTTGTGACCTCCGGGCCTTCTGACCTCAGCCTTGCTCAGATTTGATTTTCTGAATACGAACAATTGTTTTTCTTTCGCTGCACCTCACACCAATATGGATGACCAACTCTATTATGAATACCCTGACTGCCTGGAGTGGAATCATCTTCTGTTTCCTAAATGCTTCCACTGTATTTTTTTTTTTTTAAATCTTTCGAAGGGGAAGGGTAAAAACAGAAGGGTAATCCTCATTTTACAAGAACCCACACCAACTTTGGAGTTTTAAAAAAAACTCACAAATCTCTCTTGCTACAGTCTGCTAGCTCTCAAGAAGTTGAAAGGGAGGACTGTCTTGAATTTTTTAAAACCCAACACTACCTCACCTTGTCAGGATAACTTAAATTGTATCTCCACCGCAAGCCAAACCAAATCCAGACTCTTACTTGGAAGGGCAAATCTTGCCTCTAGTTACAACACTTCTTCTGACTCCTTGCTTCCAGAGGCTTGCAGCCAGCAAGAGCTAATTAATCCTACTTCTGGCCTACTGTCGCAGCCTGAAGGAACTTTACCATGCAAGGAGCTGACTGAGCCTGTTCTCTCACCTGCCAATACCAGGCACTTAACAAGCTCAACCCCATCTCCAAGGAAACTAGCCTGCAGCTTTTACAGCCCTGTTG
Source organism: Rhinatrema bivittatum (assembly GCF_901001135.1). Classification (NCBI taxonomy): domain Eukaryota; kingdom Metazoa; phylum Chordata; class Amphibia; order Gymnophiona; family Rhinatrematidae; genus Rhinatrema; species Rhinatrema bivittatum. Next base: position 542,517,597 of record NC_042617.1, on the reverse strand, counting down.
CATCTGAAGCTCCCCAGCATAAACTGGCTCTACTCCTGCAACATTGGATCATTTCCACCCTTTTGCTGCCACCCCACTGCAGTTCTGCTGTCTGGAAAGCTTCAAGGGTAAAACCAAGTCAGCAGATACTCCTCTTCGACATGCTGTTTCTCCTGCTCAGCCCCTTGGAGATGCTGTCTCTCCAAACCACCCACAGAGGGGCTTGGAATTAAAACCCCAGCCAGAAAGAATCTTGAAATCAATGCCTCATTTGCAGAAAGACTGGTCCTCAGAGCCCCTGTTGAGGGACTCCAAGCCAGCCATGCCTCCATTTCAAGAGGAACCCGGTCTTACAGATTTTCTTCAGAAAGAGCCTGCAGACATTATCTTGCTCCAGAGAGGTCCTGTCCTTCCAATCTCACCTCTGAGGGGCGTTGCCCCACTAATTCAGCCTCCTGAATCAGGTACTGCTCTCCACTTCCAGCATTCGGAGGGAGTTTCCTTGGTTCAAACTTTAGCAGCCAAGCAGGCCAGAAGAAGATGTCAAAAATTCCAGCTTCAGCTACTTCACAACCAGAGGGAGGTACAGTAACTCCAATTTTCATAGCCCTGGACCCAAAAGGAGGTGCTGTAGTTCTAACTCTAGCCACTTGACCTCTAGGAAACCCTGTGCTGGAGAATCTACATCCCATGCACCTTGTGCCAGTGGTCCCATCCTCTGAGGATCCTGAGCCAGGGACTCCACACTTCATGCACCCCATGTCAGGGGGGTCAACCCTTCACATACCTTGTGCAGGTAGTTCTTTCTCGAAGGATCCTGAGCCAGTGGCTTTGTCTCTCAGTCACCCTGTGCCAGTGGTCCTGCATATCGGACACTCTGAGTCAGCAGGTTCTTGCTCCAGCATTGATCCAATCAATCCAGAAGAGGGCTCCCGCCCGGATACAGCCAGTCCAACCAAAGGTATCCATCCAAAGCCTTACCTCGTCTCCTAGTAAAGGGTACTCTTCCACAGCCTGATTGTTCAGCAGAAGGCACTTTTCCACAGCCCAATCACCCAGCAGAGGGAATTCTTCTACAGGCTGATCGCAGTTTTCTCACCCAACAGGGGGCGTGTGTCCACAGCAAGCCCACCCAGAGGGGAATGCTCTTCCATAGCCAGTCTGCCCAGCAGGGGACGTCTGTCCACAGCCAGTATGCCCAGAAGAGGGCATCCATCCTCAGCCAGTCCACCCAGAAGGGGACATCAGTCCACAACCAGTCTGCCTAGCAAGAGGTATCCACTCTGGTAAACAACCTCTCAGCCAAATCTCACCTTGCTCACCCAGCTTTGACCCCTATGGAAAATGGGCCCCATGAGGAGAGAGTCTTAAAGGGGGATACTATTACAATTTCAGCTGCTATGCAGACTCATCATATCCTGTCGAGGACACCACCCTACCAGCAGAAGCCTCCGGTGAGCTTCGCTCTGAACTGCTCTTACTATCTCGTCCCTGGTATTATGCCTCAACCTGTCTTGCATTTCCCACTTCACCAAGGGACCTCCATGAGCATACTCTTTAAGCTGGCCAAGCCCCTTCTTCCTGCTTGCACCACACCCAGATCCAAGCCCTACTTAACCCTGTCTGTCCCTTGCTTTGATGCTTCTGCATCGAGTATCTATTGTCTCCCTTCCTACCTACCATTGCCTTGCGGCCTTCTCATGCTTATCCTTGCTTTGTCTCATGGCCTCTGGAAATTCTGACCTCAGCCTTGCCTTGCCTTGCCTTGTGGCCGTTCAGCCTTCTGCTTCTAGCTTTGTCTTGCCTTGTGGCCATCTGGTGTTCAGCTCCTAGCCTTGCCTTGTGACCTTAGGGCCTTCTGGCTCTCTTCCTTGCTTTGTGGCCTATCTTGGCCTACTTCTGACCTCTGGCTTATCCAGGCCTTGCCTACCCTGTGGTCTCTTTGGGCCTCTCCCTGTCTTGCCCCTCGGGGCCTTCCTGTATTGCTGCCTTCGGGCTTTATGTTCCATGTTCTATGTTGTCCTTATCTTTCCTTGTCTTGTCCTTTCTTAGTCCATTCCTATCCCAGCCTGAGTTCCAGTCTTACCTGCACTCAGTTCCTGAGATTCAGTCTTGCCTGCATGTTGCTCCTGACTTCCAGCCTTACGTGCACTCCCTTCCAATCCAAGCCTTGGTTCTAGCCTTACCAACATGTCCAAGCCTTGCTTCCACTGCATTAGACTGTCCAGTCCTTGGTAGTTTTGCAGGCTGTCCTAACCTTCTTTCAGCTGTACCAGACTGTCCAAGCCTTGCTCCAGCCTCATCAGACCACCCAAGCCTTGTTCCAAATTTACCAGACTGTTCAAGCCTTGCTTCATCCTCACCAGACCACACAAGCCTTGCTCCAGCCTCGATCTGCCATCCTGTGCCACTCCGGAGGTGGTGCTCCCCACATTGGCCTGGACCGGAGCCATAACAAGAGGTTTATAGAGCTATTATGTTAGGATGTGTGCAGGAATTGGCAATAAAAGACTCTAAAGTGTGCATTAGATCTGATCGGGGGATTGGTCAGCTGTCAGTCTAAGCAGCCTATGCTGAATAAAGTGCAGTGAATAAATGAACATCTTAGTGCCAGTACCTGGCAGTTGTGCTGGCACTCAGATATTCATCCCATGGGAAATGGAGAGCTTTTCTTCCTCCTGCTGGACTTAGAGGGTTGTGGGTGGGGGCACTGCCCAACTGTTTAAAGCAGAGAAATGGGGATCGGGAGATCATGGACCCTTTAATTTCTTCTAGAATAAACTTGCAGGGAGCGTGGGGCATCAGGCTGCTCTGGCTCCTTTCATTTAATTTTTAAAATTTACCGTTAACTTAAAAGTCTGGGTTATTCAGCAGCAACCGTCTCCTGCTATATACACCTGGATAGGTTTAAAGTTAATTATATAGGCAGAAAATCCTCTGGTTATTGTATTGTGATAGCATTTTTTAGCAACCAATATTAGCTCCGACAAAGTTATCTCCAACAAAAAGTATTCTGCTTAGTCCTCATAATAGGCTCTACCAGCATACATGTGATTTCTTACCCTTATAAATAATCATAGGTGTGATCCTTTTTATATTTTTTTGATGTTTTTCACTTTTTGCACATAAAACAAGTACTTATCTTGTAACTGTGAATGCTTTCATATAACCCCATGTGCTATCGTTATAACCCCGACACGGGTCCGTGTTTCAATGTCAAAATCTGCATCGGGGGCTACTACCACATTTTTCTTTGCAGTTCATATGCTCATTAGATTTGATTGAGCCGACATTACTGACTGGATTATTTATAAGGCTAAGAAATCACATGTATGCTGCTAAAGTCTATTATGAGGTCTAAATAGAGTATTTTTGTTGGATACAATTTTGTTGGAGAAAATATTGGTTGTTAAAAAATGTTATGACAATACAATAATTAGAGGATTTCCAGCATATATATTGTTGTCACTGGAGAGATGGACCCTTGGGCCGGCTGTGCAGATGGTGGAAAGGAGGTTGACGGGTCACCACCATGAAGATTGGCCGGGAGGCGGTTCAGAGCCGGGAGACCAAGCAAGAACTTCACCCTTGGAAGCCCGCGGTCCCCCCAGGAGGAGCCTGTGAGGACCCGGGCCGCTGGGGCTTAGGAGAGGTCCCCCGGAGCAGGCGATAGTCCATTGAAGCAGTCCGAGGTCGAGGCAGGCAGCAGAACAGAAGAATGAAGACGTACCGAAGCAGAGACCAGGAAATCAGTCCAAAGATCTGGAACCAGAACCAAAGGAAGGAGCTGAAGCTGGAGCACAGAACCTGAAGCAGGAACACAGGAACTGAAGCAGGAACACAGGAATCGAAGCAGGAACACAAGAACACAAGGCAACTAGTGACTCCAAGGAGTGAATCCTGTTGCAAGGCGATTTCCCTAGTCAGACGCCGGGTTTAAATACTCTACCGGCGTCTGACGTCATCTTAGGGGCCAGCCGGGACTCTGTGCTCCTGTGCCTTTAAAAGGCTCCCCCTTGCACGCGCGCACACTTGCCTAAGGGGGGGGCGGAGTCTGGGAGCGGAGCTCAGCGGCGTCTCCCTCGTGGAGTGACCCCCATCTCAACCCGGGGCCGCCACTCAAGATGGCCCCGACTCCCCCAAAGTAAAAAAAAAAATGTTAATAAAAGTTAAAGTGATGGCCCCAGCCCCCTCACGCCAAAGACCAATAATGAAATGGTTTAGAGTCCTGGCCCCCCATCCCATACTCACTCCCACCCCCCAAGTGAAAAAGAAAATCCCAACTTCCCTTCCATACTACCCTTCCCAAAAGCAAAGAAAAAAAAATGAAGGTCCAGGTCCCCACTTTCCAGCACTCTACTCCATCCCACTCTGACCCCCCCCCCCCCACACACACACACACATGTTGCCTGGGTCCGATGACCAGACTTTGCCCGTCACATGGCTGGGGCAAAGTCAGGCTGGTGCAGTTTTGAAGATTGGCAGACTGGGCGGGGTGCTACGGGACACCCTGGCCCTGACGCGGGAGTTTCTATTGTAAAGTTAGGGGGACCTGGACCCTTTTTTTTTTTTTAACTTTCGGAGGGGAGGAGATGGGTATGGGAAGGGGTGCCAGGACCCTAAAACATTTGATTATCAGTGTTTGGGGAGGATGGTGGTGCCAGGACCCTGAAGCATTTGATTATTGGGGTTTTTTTTTTTTTGGGGGGGGGGAACTGGTATGCCCAAAACATATGATTATGGATATTTAGGGGGAGGAGAGGGGCCGGGGCATCACTGTGTGCCTATATTTTAACTTTTTTAAACTTTGGGGCAGTTGGGGTTGCCTCGAATGACAGCCTTGGATTGAGAATTGGGTCAGTACTGACTCCCACTCAACCTCCCCATTTTTGTAGCACATTTTATTTGGGGGGGGGGGCCAGTGGCACTTTAAGGCCATGTTGGTCCTGTGGGTTTGGAGCCACCATCTCATTGAAGAGCTGCTAGGCACATTCGTTTACCCCACAGTATTTGGTTGTAAGACAAAAGAATGTGCCGTAGAGCCACAATATTTTTTTGGGGGAGGGGCCCCAGTATCTAGGCAATGTTTTCTAGGGATGTGAATCAGGTGCCCAATCGTTCCCACTTTCGGGTTCGTCTGGCCATGGGAAAATCTTGTTTTCCCGCGGATCCCCATTTTTTTTCCTGAAAAATCGGTTTTCGGGTTAGTGCGCGCTAACAAAAAATAACAAAAATAAACGGGTTTTTGTTAGTGCGCGCTAACATGAGTTAGCTAACTCCCATTAGTGCGCACTAACCCGAAAAACGATTTTTACGAAAATTTGGGGGGAAAAGTGATCGTTTTTTTTTTTATCCAATATATGAATGTATATGTGTGAAGGGGTAATGTATGAATGGTTTCTGATTAGGTTCTGTATGAGTGTTTGTGTGAATATTTGGGTTTTATTTCACGCTTAATTGTGATTTAATGTATTTACGTTTAAATTCATCATTATATTTGTAAAAATGCAAGTAATGCTTTTTGTGTAATTACTCATTCATTCTGTCCTGCACTTTTCTAAATGATTAAATAATTGTATTGGTATGACTTTAATTGATGTTGAATTTGTGTAAAAAAATGTTTTAGGAATTCTTTTTTATATTAGTATGGGTCATTGATGTGAACTCTATATTTGATTTGCCTTCTGTTGTATCTTAACCACATAAATCCCAAATTAGCCATACAAGCCCTTTTGAATATGCACCTCTGAAAGTTGCTATGTGTTGTTGAATGAATGTATCCCCCATCCCAGGGAGCAGACTACACTCCGATGGGGGCCATAACAACGTTTCTGACTCTTTGGGGGCTAGAACCACTCCTGGCTCACTCAGAACACAGTCTCTTTCCCCAAGGAATGGATTCTTTGGGGTGGGGGAATCTTTTCAAGACCCAGAATGACAGGAGTGATGATGATCAGTTGTTCCTTGGGAGAGGTACACTTTTCCCACACTGTGGATGCTGTAAGTGCCAAAAAAACAACTTGGAGGACTCTGGGTGAGTGTCTAAAATTAATCTTTACCGAAAGTGTTCTGTGAATGCTAAATGGCACAAAGGCAAATAAACTCTTTTTTTTCACCAGAGGCTGATACAATTCTTTCTCTCTCTCTATCTGTGCAAGGGTCTCGTTATCGTGGTCCAGGGACATGGGAAACACTCCCCATCTAGGGCTTGAATTAATGAGGCTCCCAAGTGGACCCGGGCATCCTTGTTGGGATGGAATAGCCCTCTCCAGCTTTCCAAAAAATTACATATTCTCTGCATAGAATCCCAGTTGTCTGTCTCCCAGGAGAGAAGACTCCAAGTGGGGGTCCTCTGATGTAACTCAATTTTGGTGTTCTCACAGTTCTCCTTGGTCCTTCTTGATCTCACCCTCCTTCTCGAATCCCAAGTTGGAAAGGGATCCCCTGGAACGCGCAGTTCTTGATGTTCCTTTTCAGGGCAGTATGAAGGGGGCAGCAAAATTCTTCCTCCCAGATCTTCTAACAAAAATGTCTCTGTCCCCCAAACTTAGTTCAAAACACCAGAAGGCACTGCGGTGTCACCACCATATCCCTGTCCTCCAGGAGGTTGCAGAGCGGCAAATTTTCCCTATCCTGGTCTCTCAAGGAAAGGGTTCTCCGGGTGCTCTCCCCAAGCAACACCCAAGGGGTCTCACTGGCTTCTTACTAAGAAAAATCTTCTAATCCTGGAAAAACAGTCCAAGAACAATCCTAGCCAGCCAGTGGGTGACCTGAATGACCTGAATGACCTGGCCCAAAGACTACAAGCAGGTGGTAATCGAGTCCTCAGGCAGGGGCGGTTCTATTATTAGGCAGGGTGAGGCAAGTGCCTCAGGCAGCAAAGTTTTGAGGCAGCAAAAAGTGCCCCCTCAAAACACCTGTGCTGCAGCTGCCTCACCCTGTATCCAGCTAGAAATGCCCACAGCAGAAACACACCAGTGGCGTATATTTGTGACGTACCTGTGGATCTCCCTGCTATGTTTCTTCTGCGGGCATTTTCTAGTTAGTGTGTTCTTGAGGTAGGAAGAACATGGTGGTAGGAAGATTTTGATGTGCTTGTTAGACCTAAAGAGGCAAGATTCACCGAGCACCTAATACCCTTGCACTGGCCCTGAATGAGTGTGCCATGCATAGACCCTTACCATTCATCCATCTTCCACTTCCTGGGGAATGGTGGGAAGCAGATGGTAGGGTTCAGAAGACTGTGGCAGGATTGCTACAGTCCTCTGAACTAGAAATATCACTGACTCTCTTATCTGCCAGACCTCTGGTAACTCTGACTTCTGCCTACCCACTTCCCCAGCATTTCAAATCATTGAAAGGGCCAGACTCCAAGGGGGATGTCACCTCCTTGCCATCTCAGAAACTGAATCTCTGTCACGCACCAGGGGGCGAGAGGGGAGGGGAGCGCCATCTCTTCCCTCGCCTCAGGCAGCAGATTGCCTTGATCCGCCCTGGTCCCAGGGGAGGCCAAAAATCTAGAAGGCAAAGCTCCAAACCTCCTCTAACTTCCAAAACCAACTTACTTCCCCACGAGCTCTCAGGAGAGAGCTGCTTTTATTAATTCCCAGGGAGACGCCATTCCAGCACAATCAAAAGGAGGGGCTGTGTATGAATAATGCCTCCCCCTAGCCTCCCCCTAGCCAAAAGGAGTTCAAACTAAGGGCATTATCAGTAATGAATCCAAAGCATCACTACATGAATAAAGTGGCGAATAAATGAGTCCCATGGGTTGGGATGGAGCCTAGGGATGGCGGTTGTGTGTTTGCTCCTTGCAGCTTCCTCCTCCACCTTTACTCTTCCAGCTTAATTGGAACATGCCCTGACTGAGGCATTGGCCTTGTAGACTGCATTTGAAGGAGGGTTCTCTTTATTTTTATTTCCTTTCCTTGTCTATTCCAGCCATCGCAGTACAGTCCTCTGGCCAACCGACACAGACTACGATTCCTTTTGCAAAATGAGAGAAATCCCCTCTCGAGATAGCTGCTAGATCACACACTTGATTACCAGCCAGGGCACCCTCCTGCAGGGGGCTGTGAATCCTGCCTCTGCCCGTGCCTCAGCCCGAGGAGAAGGAGCTTAGTCTCATCTTAGAATCTTCTGTTGGAGCATGAGATGTGAAATTGACCGTGTGATGACGTTAAAAATGTAGTAATGCTGGTTGTTGCTCCTCCAGGTGTATGTAATAGCACATGTGCCAGTTGGATATTTGCCATTTGTGAGAGACACGACTGCCATGAGGACCTACTACAACGAAAGACTGGTGATGATTTTGCGCAAGTACAGTCAAATTATTGCTGGACAATTTTATGGGCACACTCACAGGGATAGCCTCATGGTTCTCCTGGATGGGAAAGGTAACATTGCCTGCTATGTTTCCATAAGTGTACCATGCCCTCTCTTTAAAACTGGGGATTTTCCTTAGCAGCCCCATAATTGGTAGATGTGCAAAATTATTGTCATTGAAGTCAAATGAATTGCAGAAATAATTCTAGTTCCTTGGTCTTTGTGCTGATTATTATTAGGAATAATCTATCCATGCTATGTAGAAAAAATCTCCCACAGTATAGCTGAGAGAACTTTTCAACTACTATAAGAACAAACTGTGCATGCTTTTTCAGAGCTAATGTAATAGTGAAAATAAAGTCAGATGAGGGAAAACAAAGAGCTTTTCTTGAATCTTCTTAAATAATGCTGCTATGGAAGCACTTTGTAAAATAATATTTCTTTCTCAATATTTTTCCACAGGAAGACCCGTGAATTCCTTATTTGTGGCTCCTGCTGTAACTCCAATCAAGGGACTAGCTGAGCTTGATTCTAATAACCCAGGTGTCAGATTGTACCAATATGATCCCAATGATTATAGCATACAGGTAAGTAAGATAAAAGAGCAAGATACAAATGTGTATCTCCTGTAGCTTTCTGGAATTGAAACAGCTCCATATCTGATACTCAGGATGTTTGATTTGTAGTGCGTTTCTGTTCCTAGGGTATTGAGAAATATAGTGAACTGGACTGTCAGTGGTGTCAGTTAATGCTGCTGGCCACAAACTGCTGCAGGCACACAATCTCTGAGTTCCTCATGGCTGTTTTTTTGAGGTAGACAACTGTATACCAGACAGTGTGTTCACTTGACCAGGACCTCCTTCAACTATGTCCAGGCAAACTATTTATATCAATCAACTTCCATCTAGCTTCTGAGATACTCCAGTCTCAGTACATAGTCCTTGGATATATCTTCTAGCCAGGTCTTGGCTACTGCTAATTCCACCTCTTTGGTGAGTATGAAGCATCTCCATTTGTCCCCTGCCCACAATAACAAATCAATCAGTGCAACCAAGCTAGAATAGTATTGCCCACTTTCTTGACCCATCAAACTAATACAGTAGGCACATCTTCCTACTCACTATCTATGATATTCCATTCATTTTAAACAACTCCAGGACAGCGTTGGGAGCTATGTAACTAATATGTATTCACATTAGTAGCCCTTTTTCTCCTTCCCCAGTTGCTGGCAACCTCATCTCCTCCCCACAGTCCTCCTATGGCCACTAGTCTCTTCCTGTCTCCTTCCATCTCCCTAGTCAATGTCCTTCCCCACCCAAGCTGCTGACCTCCCTCAGTCTTCCCCCTCCCCACAACACACAGCTGCCAGCTCAGTCTCTGCACAAGCGCTCATGGATACATGACTGTGAGCCCATGGAGTGCTGGTACTGTTCTCACAATTTATGGGAGAGGTGTTTTGTGCAGAGGAGGAGACCAGTGACTAGGGGTGTTATGTGTTGAGAGGAGGGTGCCAGCAGCTGGGAATGATGTGGGGAAGGAGGTGAGAATGGAGGCAACCAGACTACTTCAGGTAGATGAGAAGGCCAGTGGTTTGGAGGGTGTATGTGGAAAGGAGGAGGCCAGCAATTACTACAGGGTGAGGGGAGAGGAAGAGGCTGGCAGCTGTGTAGGGAGCAGGAAAGGAGGAGACCAACAGCTGGGTAGGAAGAAGAGGAGGAAGTTAGGGTTAGGGGAGAGGAAGAGAGAAGTGATTGGAAAGGTGGCAGGAGAGGAGGAGATTAGTAGTTTGGCAGGGAGAAGAGGAGACTTGGTGGAGGCTAGTGACTGGGAGGAGAGGGCTAAAAGGGAAACAGAAGGTGGCAGCAGTGATGAGAAAGTGAAAAGTAGAGAGAGAGAGGGAGGAAAGGGGGTTGAAAGGAAGCAACAGTAGCTTGAGGAGTTGGTAGAAGAAAGTGAATGAAAGAAAAATAATTGAAAAGGAAAACAAATGGAAGAAGGGTTGCACGCGTAACATATGTGTGTAACCCTTTAAAACCCCTCCTGTGTGCGCCGAGCCTTTTTTGCATAGGCTTAGCGACGTGCGCAAGCCCCGGGACGCACGTATGTCCCGGGGCTTTGAAAACAGGGCAGGAAGGAGGCGGGGCGTGGGCGGGGTGCCGGTCCAGGGGCGGTCCGGGGGTGTGACCGAGGCCTCTGGCATGGCGGCCATGCTAGGGGATCGTGTGCCGGCAGCTGGCCGGCGTGCACAAGTTACGCCTGCCTTGGGCAGGTGTAAAGAAGAGAACAAAAGTTGGGGGGATTTAGATAGGGCTGGGGGGTGGGTTAGATAGGGGAAGGGAGGGAAGGTGGGGGGAGCAAGTTCCCTCCGAGGCCGCTCCGATTTCGGAGCGGCCTCGGAGGAATGGGGAAAGCCATCGGGGCTTTCCTAGGGCTCGGCGCGCGCAAGGTGCACAAGTGTGCACCCCCTTGCATGCGCCGACCTCGGATTTTATAACATGCACGCGGCTATGCGCGTATCTTATAAAATCCAGCATACTTTTGTTTGCGCCTGCTGCGCGAACAAAAGTACGTGATCGCGCTTTTTTAAAAAATCTACCCCAATATATTTAAGGACTAAATAAAGTGGGAATATCCCATCAACAGTTCATATATCCTTTTAATCAGAGAAAGTCCATAAGTATATATACATTTGGATCTGTTTTTAGACAGTTTATATAACTCTAAAAACAGATCCTGTAGGGCGATATCTCCTGTTTACCAATGATGCACCAGTTGTGAATTATAATAGCCATGCACAGGATAAATTCTGACAGGCCCAGAATCTGCTATAGCAGGAGAAGGACTTTTACCCAGGTAAACTCTAAACTGCCTTGTATCAGTGGAAACTAAAGGCCTTGTTCCAAGCAGTATTGGGGCCATTATCAGGATGTTCCTGTTTGTAGTTCCTGTGCAAATAAAGAAACAATACAGAAGAAACAATACCACTTAAGATCCTAAGCAGAATGTCAGGGACAGGCAAGCAGACCCCACCTTTGCAAAGAAGAGCAGCCTGAAACAGTGCTGATACTCTGACACAGCTTGGGATAACTACCTGACAGTTTCTTCCCCAAAGAAACTGGGGGAGGAAGGGACCTGCCAATGTGGCAGTACCCCCCCCCCCCCCCAGCACGGCAAGAGACCCTCCACCCACCACAGAGGGTATGCATGAGCTCATGCATATTTATCAGCGGAGAAGTATAAGGCTGGGGCAAGGAGGCTGAAGGGTGAGGTTTTCAAAAAAGAAAAAAAAAAAGTTTGATTCCAGAAAAGAAAAGATCCTCCCCTGGCAGAGCAACCCGGAAGTCGAAAAGGGAGCAGTGAGGCCAGGCACGGACCCCCAGAGGAAGAGGAGTCCCAAATCTTGAATGCAAAACCAGGGAGAAAACCCTGAGAGCGAGAGCCTCTGCCGAGGTGTCCCTGGAAGCAAAAAGAGGGTCTGAAGCCAGCCAGAGCTCTCTGCTATTCTGAAGGGTGAGAACCAGCCCTGCCAGCTCTGCCAGTCCAGGAAGCGAGCCTCTCCCCTGCCATGCTCTCTAGCACTCCAGCCAGAACCTGCTTCAGAGGTGAACAGAGGAATCGCCTGAGCATTGGAATCAAAGGTAAGTTGGCCACAATTATTTATATCAAAGCAGGCTAAGGTTTATGGCAGGTTTTCTTACCACCCATGATACAGAATTTTCTTTAGGGAAAACTGGTGCTTAGTAGCCAGGATGTTAAAGATAGAAATTATTGTTATTTTCTAAATGCTATGTCCTGCCAAATCTGATAAATAAAGGTCTATTTCTGATGCGCATACACCTTGTCTTGTGCCTGATTTATGATCGCAAGGAAGGTGGGAGGGCAGCTAGCAGTGACTTTTAGCAGACAGACCCCTGCACCTCCCTCATCTACCCTACAATCATATATACACTGATCAGTATATACAACCAGTTTGGTCTTCTTCACATTCCCCTTTTCATCAGGGACTTGTTGCCTTACGTTTAGATCTGTTTTTAAGACAGTTTATATAACTCGCTTTATGTTTCAGCCTTTTTGAACCCCATTGGGTTTGTTTCTGTCCCTTCTGATGCAGTGTCGCGAAACACAGTCCCGTGTTGGGGGACTAATTTCTATGACACCAGTTTAAGCCATTAAATATTTAAACATATTAACATGTGTCTATGGACTTTCTCTGGTTAAAAGGATATATGAACTGTTGATGGGATATTCTCACTTTATTTAATCCTTAAATTCCATTTGTTTGTATGCAACCACTCTGATTGTTATCACTGCACACTACTGTGCATTCAAAGCTTAAATCTGGCTAAGCTTGGCAGAAAGATTTAAGGCCAGAAGGATATCTTTGTAGGGATAGTAGTAATATTAAACTGTGATATAGTAAATGATAGCAGTTAAAGTCCAAAATAGTCCATTTGATCTGCTCAGCAGGGTGTTTAGGTTTGTAACCTCCACTCCAAGCAGGTTACCCACATACAGAAAAGTTTTACACAGGTTACCCCAGTGCTTCATTTCCATCCTCTTGCCATTAAGGATCCTCTGTACTTATTTCATACCCTTTTGAATTCCATCACTGTTCTTCACCACCTCTTTCAGCCATGCCTTTATTTGATATTTATAGTTTTCCTATTTGCCAAGTTTTAGAAAATATGGATGTCAATTACAGATTGTTTGCAGATGACATCCAATTTTTCATTCCGATCAAAGGTACATATAAAATACTATTGATCATATTCTTGATTGAAAATTCTAAAGGAATGGTTTGATAAAAACAAATTTCTCCTAAATATTATTAAAACCAAAATTCCTTATTTTGCTATTACAATCCCAGACTTCCTTATAGTAAATGGCACAAAGATACCCATTTTGAATCAAGCATGCAATTTGGGCATAGTTATGGATTCTTCTTTATCCCTTCATCCACATATTAGTAAGGTGGTCGAGGGAGCCTATTTTAAACTTTAGGATGTTGCATAGACCAAGGTCCTTTTTAGATATTAATACTCTAAAAACCATAATGCCTGCTTTGGTTTATCCCCACTGGATTATTTTAATGCCCTGTATACTGGCCTCCCTCAGAACTCTATGTACATTACAATATGTCCAGAATGCTGCCACTCATATTATTATGGGAGCACCAATGAGAGAACATATAACACCAAAATTGAAAGAGCTTAACTGGTTACCCATAAAATGGCAAATTATGTTTAAAATATTGGTACTTGTTTATAAGAAAATCAATGGACGGACTCACCAGCTGTTAACACAGTGCTTACATTATATCAGCTGACATGTAATTTAAGATCAGCCTCACAAGGATTATTTTGTATGCCATCCTTCAAGCAAATTCATTTAGATGAGTTCCATGAATGACTATTTTATGTACAAGGGCCACCCTTTTGGAATTCTCTGCTGAAAGAAATTAAAGGCGAGAATAATCTTTTAAAATCTTTCAAACTGGTGAAAGCACAAATATTCCAGCAAGCATTTTCTTAATGCAGTGAATTTTTCCAGGCATGGGAATGTTTTCCGTAAAGCAGAGGGTGGTGACTATATCAGTTATGTTTAAGATTTTAATTGTAAGCTGTATTTTATTTGTTTTATGTTTGTTTTTATATTTTTTTTACATTTTAATGTTTATTGTTTTATTACTAATTATTATGTTTAAAATGATTAAGGACATAAGAACATGCCATACTGGGTCAGACCAAGGGTCCATCAAGCCAAGCATCCTGTTTCCAACAGTGGCCAATCCAGGCCATAAGAAACTGGCAAGTGCCCAAAAACTAAGTCTATTCCATGTTACCGTTGCTAGTAATAGCAGTGGCTATTTTCTAAGTCAACTCTATTAATAGCAGGTAATGGACTTCTCCAAGAACTTATCCAATTCTTTTTTAAACACAGCTATACTAATTGCACTAACCACATCCTCTGGCAACAAATTCCAGAGTTTAATTGTGCATTGAGTGAAAAAGAACTTTCTCCGATTAGTTTTAAATGTGCCACATGCTACCTACGAAAGTCAATAAGTTTATTTATTTATTTAAAATCTTTTCTATACCGTCGCTAAGTTAAATACCATTGCAACGGTTTACATGAAGGCACATAAGTTAATGTAGGTGGATGTGTACTGTAGTACATTTTAATAGGTGCCACAAAAGGTTCAGTTACAATATATCGTTAAAGACAATCAATTGTTTAGTGAAGTAGGTCATGACCAGGTGTAGCTCTGGGATATTATTCACAGTTAAAATTCATATTCACAGTGTTTACAATTATGTTTGTTGTGTTGTAGTGTTTCTAAGCTATTGTAGTGCACATTTTTGGAATAGTGCTTTGCGCCGGTGCTCTCCTGTCTATTCCTGTATGTTTTCTATTCCCCAGTCTCTCTATAAAATGCTTGTTTAAAAAGCCATGTTTTTAAACTTTTCTTAAAGGTTTTGAGATCCCTTTGTACTCTGATCTCTAGAGGAATTGTGTTCCAAAGTGCGGGACCTGCTAAAGATAAGGACCTTTCTCTCACTTGGGTTAGTCTCACTGGGGTAGATTTTAAAAAAGTGCGCCTTCGCGTACTTTTGTTGGCGCACCAGGCGCCAACAAAAGTACGCTGGATTTTAGTAGATACGCGCGTAGCCACGCGTATCTGCTAAAATCCAGGATCGGCGCGCAGCCTGCCTCCGTTCCCTCCGAGGCCGCTCCGATTTCGGAGCAGCCTCGGAGGGAACTCGCTTTCGCCCTCCCCTCACCTTCCCCTCCCTTCCTCTATCTAACCCACCCCCCCCCGGCCCTATCTAAACCCCCCCTACCTTTGTCGGGGGATTTACACCTCCCGGAGGGAGAAGTAAATCCCCGCGCGCCAGCGGGCCGCTAGCGCGCCGAGATGCGACCTGGGGGCGGTTCCGGAGGGCACGGCCACGCCCCCGGACCGCCCCGGGCTGAAACTACGCCCCCGGGCCCGCCCCGAAACGCCGCGTCCCGCCCCCAAAACGCTGCGCCGATCGGCCCCGCCCCCGTCAAGCCCCCGACACGCCCCCCTCGAAAAACCCCGGGACTTACGCGAGTCCCGGAGCTCTGCGTGTGCCGGCAGGCCTATGGAAAATAGGTGCGTCGGCGCGCAAGGCCCTGCTCGCGTAAATCTGGGCGGATTTACGCGAGCAGGGCTCTTAAAATCCGCCCCACTGTTTTTACTGAGGGAATGGTTAAGAGTGCTTTATTTGCCGATCGAAGGTTTCTGTGTAGGACGTGTACTCGTAACGCTGTGTTTAGCCAGTCTGATTTTTCATCATGTATTAGTTTATGTATTGTACATAGGGCTTTGTATTTAATTCTGTGTTCAATAGGTAGCCAATGTAATTCCGTCACTGTTATAGTTATATGGTCCCTCCTCCTTTTTCCGGTTAGTATTCTAGCTGCTGTGTTTTGAAGTATTTGAAGTGGCCTTATTGTTGTATTCGGGAGTCCTAGTAAAAGGGCGTTACAGTAGTCCGTGCTGGAGAAAACTGCTATAAGTAGTATAGAAAATTTAAAAGAAATAAATGGGGTCAGATATCTCGCAAAAGAGGCTCCACACCCAAATTGTAGTTGGTTAGGGGTTGTCCTCTCCTTTTTCAGATATAACCCTCATAGTGTGAACGTCTGTTGGCTGAAAAGGCGGGTCTTTGTTCATGGAGATGTTTTTTATCCACCTAGTGCACCCACAAGTTATTCTGTTGGACAACAAGTTATCTTTAGCAGTAGACCTTAAAGCACTATGTCAAATGGGTGAGCACTCTGTTCTTCTGGTCAGACTGAACCTGATCTTGGAACCGCAAGGTTCCTAGGTTGGAAAAGAAGTCCTGTTTTCCACAGGGGCTGACTCTTGCAGCATTACTATTTCCATCTCTCAGCAGAGAGGGTTTTGGACTTCTTCCTCAGAATGGTTCTCTCTCTTGACTGGAATCTAGATTAGTACCAAGTGTTATTTGACTCTTTCAGTTTAGGTTGCCACTTGTCTGAGAGGAGATTGGACCTATGGGCTGAGTCAGACTCAGTCGAAGATCCCTGATTGGACATTCAGCAAGGGGTTGGTACAACTGGGGTATCTCCCAATGTTGATATCTACAGCTTAGAGGCTGTTTCTTTGTCCCTGCATCCCTGGGGTCTGCCTCCTTATATTTCTTTGCTTCTCCTAACTCACAGTCAGAATGTCAGGGGAGAAGCCATGGTGTTTAAAGACTTTTCTGTTTAAGGCAGCCTATTTTTAATGTATTATGATTTTTATTTTTATCTGTTAATTTTAATTTGTTTTTATTTGATTATTTTTCATATAATTTGTTTATTGAGCTTCTATTCTATATTTTTATTTTAGTTCTTTTCATATTTTTATTATAAGTTTTATGTATGTATCCTTGTTCATTGCATAGACCTATTTTTTAATGTTAGACATTTCATACATTTTAATAAATGTAGCTGTAAGTGTTCTTAATGAATCGCTTCAAGGCAAGTTACACGATCATTTCCCTACTTTTGGCCCAATCCTAATTAAAATGCCATTGACGTTTTGTGCATCAATTTATTGGTCAATGTGCTTCCCTTTTACCTGGGCTTATCCTCTTGATGGGGGGATATGCCTGTCATGGGGGTGCTTAGATTGGGTTGTCTTTGGTCAAAGCTCACCGTTATGTTCAGGGTATTGGTGTGGTGCTTCCACTGCCACTCCACATAACTTGGGAGGTCAGGTGTTTTGTTGTAGTCATTCGATAGGTGGAGTCTGCCATAGACTCTGATGCTTATTTCCATTTCTTCGAAGCCAGTATTTGGGTTCTATGCCTGTTTGTTCTTCATAGCCTAACATCAGGTGTAGCTATGAATACAAAATCTGTTCATTTTCTTCAGATGCTAGTGATCCACAGTTTTCTTTCTAGGGGACTCTTAGCCCCAGGCTCTAGCACCTATTTGATTGTCTTCCAACACTAAAGAAAACTGTGTGGTCTTGATCCAAGAGCTTTTTTTCTCTTGGTTAGTGATTTGTACCTTTCCTGTGCCCAGGAGGACATAAGCCTAGTGGTGTACATCAGGACTTTCTGTGCAGGAGTTCTGACTGTGCTGGTTTTTGTGCGACAAAGTGGGGTTCTTTCCACAAATTCACATCACACCCTTACCATTGGCAGGCACTATTGCCACGCAATGGGGTTTTTGTTACTTAGGGAAGAGTGACCCAAATTATAGCTATACAACGCAAGGTTCAACATTAGGAATCTCTATTCAGGAAAAGAATCTAGGCATCATCATTGGTAATAAATTGAAATTTTCTGCTCAGTATGCAGCAGCAACGAAGAAAGCAAATTCTTATGTTCTTATAATGCTAGGCATTATTAGGAAACAAATGGAGAATATAACAGGGCATAATGCTTCTGTATCACTTCATGGTGTGGACCCAAAAAGCAAAGCGGTAACCGATCCAGTGAGCTGTGTAACAGTGACGACAAGGAGAATCGGATGATAGCAAGCCCTTTATTAAAATGCCCGACTCTGGCCGAGTTTCGCTCCCTTGCACAGAGCTGCTGAAGGACGGCTGGTCCGTTTGAATTTGCTATATACGGAATATTTTTTACTCCAACGCTGGCATCATGTAGCACCGCTATGTTGATAAGAGAAAGTCTATTAGTCTGAGTAAGAATTCATCTGCGACAAAGGCATAATCAATCTGATATCTTCCACATTGATCAAATCAAGTCCTGGATAAATGAATTGCCCCTGAGGCAGCTCTGTGCAAGGGAGCGAAACTCGGCCAGAGTCGGGCATTTTAATAAAGGGCTTGCTATCATCCGATTCTCCTTGTCGTCACTGTTTCACTTCATGGTGTGACTTCATCTTGAGTATTGTGTATAACTCTGGTCACCGCATCTCAAAAAAGATATAGCAGAATTATAAAAGGTACAGAGAAGGGCAACCATAATGATAAAGGGGATGGAACGATTTCCCTATGAAGAAAGACTAAAAAAGTTAGGTCTCTTCAGCTTGGAGAAGAGACGGCTGAGGGGAGATATGATATAGGTCTATAAAATAAGTGGAATGGAACAAGTAAACATTAATAAATATTAGGGGACACACAATGAAGGTCCTAGGCAATACATTTAAAACTAATAAGAGACAATATTTTTTTGCTCAACACACAATCTCTGGAATTTATAATCAGAGGATGTGATGAAAGCTATTAGTGTAGCTGCGTTTAAAAAAAGTTTGGACTAGTTCCTAGAGAAAAGGTCCATAAACCATTATTAAGGTGGAGTTGCAGAAATCCACTGTTCTTCTGTGGGATAAGCGGCATGGAATCTATGTACCTCTTAGGATCCTGACAGGTACTTCTGACCTGTATTGGCCACTGTTGGAAACAGGATACTGGGCTTGATGAACCTTTGGTCTAACCCAATATGGCAAGTCTTATGTTCTTATGTATGTCCTTCATGTCTGTTTGAGGTGTTGAACCCAACTCCTTTCTCTCCTAGAGCCTGTTTTGGATCCGGCTGCCTAAAAAAATAAATAGAAATCATTCTTTAACAGAGAAAAGTTGGGATAGAGTAGTTTCTTCTGCCAAAAACTCAGGTGGTGCTTTTCACACTTTGGGGTTTTGCCCATTTTTTTGTTTTTGGGTAGCCTGTAGTTTGGGATATCACTCATGTGTGAAGACTGTTGTTCTTCTTATCTCAGAGAAAATGAGGTTACTTATCTATAACAGGTGTTCTCTGCTGGACATCAAGATGTCAGTCCTCAGGAGTCCCTCCTGCCTCCCCTATGAGTTGGTTTATCTAGGTTTTAGCTTTATCATGGATTGAGGGGGTCCTGCCTGGGAGGCAGGGAGGTGACTACAGTTGTACATGCTCAGTAGAGCATGTTGAAAGCTCTAGAATCTTTAAAATCAGTGTTCCATGGCGAGCTCCATTGGATGTCATCCTCCATGTGTGAGGACTGACATCCTCCTGTCCATTGGAGATCATCTGTACAAGTTAGTAATCTCATTTTATACGCTGTTGTGTTTTCAGGGCAAGATTGTGTTATGGCCCTAACTTAATTTCTCTGCCAGGGGCCCAGTAACTATATCACTGGTAGCCCATCTGTTCAGAGCCAGATCTTTGAAGTTCTTTTAGCAGCCTTTTTCAGCTTGCTAAAAGACAGCCATTTTGGATGACATTTCTGTGTTAACATACAGTATATAGAATATACAAGCTAAGTCATAATTACTAACTAATTTCTTTTGAATGTACATTTTTGAGTTCTTTAAAGTAATATGAATATCTAAAAAATGTGTTTTTTTGGTATGTTGTGATTATGACACAGTTTGGTTTTCATCTTATCTGACAAGTGAAAAGATTACAACAGGCCTGTATGCGCAAACATTTTTATATGGTTTGTTGGTAAAGTATCATTTTGACATTGATCTGAGGTCTTTTATATTGTTTATTGGTGAATGAGTAAGTCCAGAGCTTGAGTAAGCAAAGATAATTTTCCCCACAACAATTTTTTTTTTAAATGTTTCAGGACCTGTGGCAGTATTTCCTGAACCTTACAGATGCCAATATGAAAAAGAAGCCAGACTGGAAGCTGGAATATATCATGACCGATGCCTATAGCATTCAAGACCTACAACCAGGAACTTTGCACAGCCTTGTCCAGCAATTCAAAGAGTCACAGAGCAAACAGTTCCAAAACTATTACAAACACTTCCGTGTGAGTTATGACTCCAGCTTTGTCTGTGAGGGATATTGCAAGATTGACCATCTTTGTGCAATCCAGTGTTTAGATGAAGCCTCCTATAAAGATTGTATTGCATCTGGGATACTGTGAATGTGAAGTGTGGATGAATAAACAAGGGTCTTACACTCTAGCACTTTATACACCCCTTCTGATTCTCTGTATCATGACTGTTTTATTTCCTGTCTTTAAACTTTTTTCCATATGATTTACCACATTACATGAATGTCTACAGAAAATGAACTAATCCAAAATGGAGCAGTAATCTGAGACCATGCGGTCCGAGAGCATAGTCTGTTTTCTTGCAGTAGCTTGAGAAGATAGCTGAATGGGCTAGGCTACTATATTTAAACACAGGAAGGGTAAGTTTCATAACATACGGGCCGATACAGTAAAAGTCACGGGAGAGCGCCCGCTCTCCTGGCGCGCGCACAGGCCACTCTCCTGTGTGCGTGATTCAGTAAATTAATTTATTTTAATTAGGGCCCACAGTAAAAAGATGGGCCATGGACACTAGCGTGTCCTAGCGTCTCTTTTTGGACAGGAGTGGCAGCTGTCAGCGAGTTTGACAGCCGATGCTCAATTTTGCCGGTGTCGGTTCTCAAACCCGCTGACAGCCACGGGTTTGGAAACCGGATGCTGGCAAAATTGAGCCTCTGTTTTTCAACCCAGGAGCCGCAGGCCCATTTTAAATGTTTTTTTTTTAATTTTTAACTTTTTTTAACCTTTTGGGACCTCTGACTTAATATCGCCATGATATTAAGTCGGAGGGTGCACAGAAAAGCAGTTTTTACTACTTTTCTGTACACTTCCCAGGCGCCGGCAGAAATGAATGCCTACCTTTGGGTATGCGCTAATTTCTTAAAGTAAAATGTGCAGCTTGGCTGCACATTTTACTTACTGTATCGCGCGGGAATGACTAATAGGGCCATCAACATGCATTTGCATGTTGCGGGCGCTATTAGTCTCGGGGGGGTTGGACGTGCGTTTGACGCGCTATTACCCCTAACTGAATAAGGGGTAAAGCTAGCGCGTCGAAAACGTGCGTCCAAATGCAGGTTAACTGTACTGTATCGGCCTGATTGTAAATGTCAGCAGAAAAAGACCCAAATGGCCCATCCAGTCTGCCCAGCAAGTTTTTATTTTTTAGGTTTCAAAAGCATTTCTACAAGTAAAATAGTGCTTTACCTGCAAAAATGGCTTATTATAAAATTACTTGTCTGATATGCACAAGGGTTTTCTCACAGTGAACAGAGTTAGAGGTAAGGAAGGGTTTGCATTTATATGCTACTTTTTTGTATTTTCAAAATGTATGCATGTAAATGTTCTCAAAATTTCTGTGCACAAATTAACAGGTGTAATTGTAAGCGGGTAGTTTTGGTAGCAAAGTTTTCAGAGTGAACATACGTGCATGAGATCACTTTGAAAATTGGTGTAATTTCTGCATTTTTCATTTAAGATTGATGTGGGCTGTTATGCTCAGAAGTCAAGGTTCAAAACATACCCAAGAGCTTGAGTCAGCTGGCCAAATTTTTGAAAATCATTCTAAGTCTAGACAGCCAAAACGTAGCTAGTCAGAATTACAGCACTTGACTCTCCTTGGGGTTGACTCAGCACTTGACTCAGCCGGAGACTCAGCACTTGACTCAGCCGGAGAATACTGAACGTCAACGCTAGCTGGCTAAGTCCTCTCTCACTAACTGAATATAAATTCAGTACAGAGCCAAGGGTCCTCCTTTCTCCCCCTCCCAACTACCTGAAGAAGTTAATTATGTAGCATGCCAAGAGCGCACTGATCCCTCCCTACCTAAGAACACGCTTATATGGAAGTCTGAGGGCTCCTTTTTCCCCTCTTCACCTGCTTTCTCAAAGACTTCCCCAGTCAATCTGAGAGGACAAAGGGACACAGGTATACGGCCCTCCAAGCTTGGCATCTAGCATTGCTCCAAGGCAAGGCAACATGCTGGGAGTTCCGTAAACCTGTGTCACCCCCAGCTTGGCTGGAGAAGTTTTTGAGATGGGAAGAGAGGAGGACAAGGTGATTGTAGTGCTCTCAAACTTCTACCTAATTGACTTCTTTAGGTGCTCGATGGTGGGGGGGGGGGGGGGGGGGGATGAGAGTTTCCTTGTCTAGCTGCATTTAATTCTTCAGGTGTACAAAAAGTTTTTCTATTGGGTGGGAAGGAGGGCTATTGCCCCTCACCTCTTCCCCACTTTTCCCTTCAACCAGGCAGGGAAAGTAGGGGAGGATCTGACTGGCCAGATTTAGGTCTTCTGTGCCAGCGCCTAAATTTGGCCATCCACATTAGGTGACCATTGCTGAAAATCAGCACTAATCTTCTAACTTTCTCCCTCTGATGTAATCCTGGTAGGGGTGAGCATTAATTTAAAATGAAATAGGAAATACTGATGATATTTCCTATTTAATTTCATTTCAGATTAAAAAAAATGCTAGGAAAAAAGCACTAAAGGGCAAATTCTCAAAGGCCTAGGCGCGTAAAACCCGGGGTTTACGTGTATGGTTGGGCCTTGCGCCTGCAGCGTACATTTTATAACGGGTCCAGTCACGCAAGTAAACCCCAGGATGCGCACAAGGGCCAGGCCCTGAAAAAGGGGAAGACTGGGGGCGTGGTCTGGGCGGGGAGGGGTGGGGCAGGACAGAGGCCAGAGAAGCTGGGAACCGCGAACACATGGACGCGTGTGCGTTGCTTTGAAAATATACCCCTAAACTTTATGTTGTTTTACCTCTTGTTCTTTTGGGGGGGGAACCAAAAACACATTTTTTTTTTTTAAAAATGGCACAGACCACCTATTTCCCATATCATACGACAGGGGCTGCTGCCCAATGGCACCGGTAGCCCCATCACAAGATAAGGGCGAAGGGTGGCCGGCGCCATTTTAACTAATGGCAGCCACCTGGCCAGGAGCAGGAGGTTGCTCCCAGGACCCCACTAAACTACCAGGACAATTTTGGTGAGTCCTGGGGGAGTCAGGAGGGGGGGCGAGGGGGGGGTCAGCTGGTTGTGGGGAGATCAAAATGTTAATAAATGGGAAGGATTCTGGGGTTTTTTTTTGGGGGGAGGGTTGTAAATGAAACTAATAAAAAAGATCCAGAGTGGACCCAAAATGACCCACCCCCGAAACAAGTATTTAAACAAAAGGAAAATTTGGGTGGGGGGGGGGGGTACTACCCCTAAACCCTAGCTCCGGATATGCTGTCCTCATAAGTACATTCTTTCTTCCTTGTGCTGCTAGACAGCCAGATAAACTTTGATCCAACTTTAGATACTCAGATAGATTCAGTTCTTAACTTCCAAAACATTTATCAGAACAATGAATGCACATTACGCTCACTGTGAAGAAATGGAGCCAAGAGTAACTGCACAGTTTTCCAGTTGTAATGAGTTTCTCTGAATGTCTTAGTTGCATTTATAAGAGAGCAGTAAGAAGCAATGCTTTCCTCAGAGGTTGTGAGACAGAAAAAAAACCCAAAGGTGCTATTAAAGGGAGGCGATCCCGGCCGGTCCGGGGTCACCGACAGTAACAAAGGGGAGAGCACGGGCCGGCATGGAGCTGGGGCGGGACTAGGGGCGGGGAGGAATAGAGCAGGGTGGTGCACCTATGGGAGGCAGCGAATTTGAACGCTGCTCTCCCATTGGTAGCCAGACAGGGGTAGCGAAGGGAAGTGCAACGATCTGG
Source organism: Rhinatrema bivittatum (assembly GCF_901001135.1). Lineage (NCBI taxonomy): Eukaryota > Metazoa > Chordata > Amphibia > Gymnophiona > Rhinatrematidae > Rhinatrema > Rhinatrema bivittatum. The sequence goes on along the minus strand of NC_042617.1, from coordinate 542,493,828 downwards.
GCAGTTGTGAACCAGGCAGAGAGGCAATCATAACGATGCCTACCACTTCCCTTCCCGGAGCAATCCTGTAAACACATAATTTGGCATGATAATATTAAATATTAAACTTTGTGTGTGTGTGTGTGTGTGTGTGTGGGGGGGGGGGGGGGGTGTGAGTAAAATACAAAGATATTTCAAAAATCATGTCATGGTGTCTGATAAATGTGTCATCTGTGACTTTTGGAGACAGACTACAAAACAAAGAATACCTAAATTTATAAATTAAAAGAAATCTATATTGCAATGGCTGAAAGTAATCACTAAAAGGGCTGATTGGGCTGAACTTGGATGTTTCCCTTTATTACTTTTCATAGTGACACCCCTATGGGTTGGCCACTAGATGTCACCTAGTCCCTATAGATAACAACTAGCTATAGGGAAACTATTTTATAGCTCCTCCTCTGAGTGGGTGGACCCTGGATGTAACTAGGGCCTAGGGCTAGATTCAGGAGGAGTTGAGTTGAGAGTTGGGGAAGATAGGATCCCTAGTGAGGGGGTTTTCTTGGTAGGGCATACAGCCTTACCAAATATATTTTTGGATACACCTCCCTGTGCACTCGCTGCCAGTTGGTTATTATTATAGGCAAAGTAAGAGACCCTATTACTATTTTGACTGAGTTAAGTACTAATTTGTCTGGGTTGCATCCTGGTGCTCTGGGGAACAATTACCCCCGGGATCCAGAGACCAGTTCTCTCAGCCCTGCTAGTACCTTTCAATAGCCAAAAGAGGAGTTGCAGGGACAGTGGTCCAGAAGACATTTGAACATTTGGTGAATTATTCTGTTTTTTGGGTGAGAGGGTTTTTTTCCATCTTTCCTTTCAATCTGGAGCTTGAGCAGTAGGCCGGGCTCTCACCAGAGAGGACTTTTCTGCAGAGAGGCTCAACAAATCAAAGACAGAAATAAAAGCACAGCAGAGGAGACCCCAGCTGGGACTTCCTCCCCTTGGGACACAAATGTAGGCTGGGAACCAGTGTGGAGACAGCTGGACATCAGGGAGGTCAATGATAACCTTTAAGGGGATTCCCTTCATCTTAGTAACCACTCAGAGTGAGGAACCCCAAAGCTTTCGCTCCCAGAGAATAGGAATCCCTTGGAACCTGATTCATCACACATACACGGAGGAAGAAAGGCCACCTCTCTGTACATCCATTTATCCCACCTGGAAATTGATTATCTTTTGAAGAAATCAGTAAGAGTTAAGTTTGAACACCCAGACCTGGTCCTGCAGTTTTTGTCCCATTTAGCCTACAGCTCACATTGCACAGCTGCACACAAGGAAGGGAATCACCCAACTGCCTGGGTCACAAGCACACACTTTCCCCATAGAAATAACTCACCCCTGGGGTAACACCTTGGAGAGGACCTGGTGGCGGATGAAGACAGCCCTGAGAAACATAAAGGGCCGGATTTTCAAAAACCTGTCTACACATGCCGGGGTGGAGCGGGGTCAGACTCCCAGCAGAGCGGCCATATTTGCCGCTGTGCCAGGGATCGTGGGCCGGCAGTTGGCCGGCGTGCGCAACTTGCGCCTGCCCAAATGCAGGCGCAAAAGGTAAAATAAAGGTCAGGGGGGTGGGGGATGAGAGTAGGGCTGGGGGAAAGGTTAGGGGATAGGATCGGAAGGTCAGGCTAGGGTGAACAGGGAAGACAGTGCGGCTCGGCACGCGCAAGGTGCACAATTGTGCACCCCTTGTGTGCGCCGACTCTTGATTTTATAACTTGCGCGCGCAAGTTATAAAATCGAGTATACATGTAGCACGCGCACATGTACACCCACACGCACCTTTTTAAAATCTAGCCCTCATTCTTTTGTGTGCCCTTGGAGGAAATATCCCTCAGAAGAAAAGGGTTACACCATACAAAAAAAAAAATAATCACGTGTTATCACCTCAGTAACAGTAACATAAACTCCTTCCATTACCAGGCATGTTGTGAAGGAATACAAAAAAACTGCAAATAAGTCATTCAGAACCTATAGAGGTCCATAGTCAACCACTGGACAGCTGAATCAGGCTAACTTGTAGCTGAGATACACAGCAGCATGTATGTGCCGTTGAATATAACCAGTTACCTAAAAGTTAGCCGGATAAGCTTATCTGGCTAACTTTAGGACTCCTCTGGCGACTAGCCATCTACTTTAGCTGGATAACATTGAAAATCCAGCTAACATAGCTGGATAGTGATGCTCTGCCCCAAAATAGAGTGGAGGAGTAGCCTAGTGCTTAGAGCAATGAGCTGTAAGCCAGCATTCAAACCCCACTGCCGCTCTTCGTGACCTTGGGCAAGTCACTTCAAGGTACAAACAGGTTGTGAGCCCTCTGAAAATGGAAAAATATCTCCAGTACTTGGATGTAATCTTTTATAATGCCTGAAAGGTGAAATATAAATCTAATTAATAATGCCCCTTGACATCCTTTCATCCATACAAGTTATCTATCTATTTTTAAATCCTGTGATTTGTATAGCTAAATGCCAAACTTAGCTGATAAGTACACTGAATATAGACCTCACAGTATAAAGCAAACCTGCAAAACCAAAACAACTCTAACTCCAGAATTCAAATAGCAAAACCCTACCGATGAAAAAGAACATTAAATATTACTTGAGGCCCTAGAATACCAATACTATTACTAGAGATGTGATTCGGCTGAACCTTTTGGTTCCGCCTTTGTTATTGGCCCGCCGTGGGAAATTTTGTTTTACCGTGGTTCAGGCCGATTTTATTTTGTCTGCCCCCGAAACGAAGCCCGAAACCCGCCCCAACCCTTCAGATTTAATGAATTCCAACGGGGGGTTGTAAAAAAACAAAAACAAAACCCAAACCTACCCCAACCCTTCAAATTTAATTAATTGCAACCGCCCACCCTCCCGACCCTTCGAGAATATAAGAACATAAGAAATTGCCATGCTGGGTCAGACCAAGGGTCCATCAAGCCCAGCATCCTGTTTCCAACAGAGGCCAAACCAGGCCACAAGAACCTGGAGTTACCCAAACATGAAGAAGATCCCATGCTACTGATGCAAGACTTGCCCCCCCCCCCAAGACATACCGAAAGTCCCTGGTGGTCCAGCGGGGTCCTGGGAGCGATCTCCCTTTCTCTGGCTATCGGCTGCCACTAATCAAAATGGCGCTGATGGCCCTTTGCATTTACCATGTGACAGGGGTTATCGGTGCCATTGGCCAGCCTCTGTCACATGGTAGGAGCAATGGATGGCCCATGCCATTTTTTAAGATGGCCCCGATAGCTCTTGTTACATGGTAAGGGCAAAGGGCCATTGGCGCCATTTTGATTAGTGGCAGCCGACGGCCCGAGAGGGGGAGATCGCTCCTGGGACTCTGCTGGACCACCAGGGACTTTCAAGAAGTCTTGGGGGGGGGGGGGGTTTGGGAGGGTGGGGGTTGCAATTAATTAAATTTGAATGGTTGGGGTGGATTTTTTTTTTAAATGTGCCCTTTCTCCCCCCTAAAATACAATAAGAAAACCACACGAAATTTCGTGGGTTTTCTTATCGTTTCGTTGCCCCCCCCCCCCCATAAGGCAATGAAATAGGAAATATTGTCTCTATTTCCTATTTCGTTGCAAACGAATGCACATCCCTAACTATTACTACTATTATTAAACATGAATATAGTGCTACAAGACATTCTCTGCTCCTAGGAGTTTACAGTCTAGTTCAGTGATTCCAAACCTTGTCCTGCAGGTACACTTAGCTGGACTAGTTTTCAGTATATCTGTAATGAATATGCATGAGAACAATGTGTATGCATTGGATCTCCAAAGTATGCAAATACATTTCATGCATATTTATTATGGCTATCATGACAACCATGCTGGTTAGGTATGCCTCCTGGACTAGATTGGAAATTGCTGATCTAGACAAGACAGACAGACAGACAAGACAAATAAGCATTTGGGGAGAATGAGAGAAAACATTCAGTCTCAAAGGTGGATTAATAGGTGCAATTTAAATGATGACAGGGACCATTTTATCTCTGTAAAGTAAAACAAAACTGCAATAAAAACATAATCAGCATATATGTAGCACACCTATTGGTAAAGCGGAACAAATTGGACTGCTAGGGATCCCTGCACAGAAACTACACATTAACAGACTACTTCACCTCGGTTGCACACACAGAGCACAGACAGGCCCTCACCAAATACAGAATAAGGGGCGACAAATTAGAACTAGAAATCTGCAAACAAAAACTGGATTCTTCTTTGCCCTGCCATCAATTCCAGTCTCTCCCCTCCCTTTCTGTCTCTGCAGCGGTCCCAGAGAGGAAGGAAGAAGGGAAATAATAGGAAGGTAAGGTCCGGATTAGGGAGCAAAGTAACTCTTCTCTATTTTGTCTGCTACAGGCTCACTCCTTCACCTCCTATCCCCTGCACCACAGGCTAAACCCTTATAGTAAAACTGAAAGCTCAGGTTCTGTCCAAAGTATAAATACATACTGAATCAGACCATTTGTTTTTAAAACAGTATAAAGCCTAATACACCAAACTGAATAAAACTAGGATAAAAAGCAGTATTTGGTGTGGCTGCTTATCAGTGCACACAAAAAGAGTGGCTATCAGGACCTATTGATTTGCTGTCACTGCTGCTATTCTTAGCAAACCCTCCCCCTAGAAGCTGGCACCTTACCCAATCACCTTGTCTGCCTAGTAGTTAATCTGGCTCTGCTGTGTGCCCATGCCTAGGGAGGGGAAAGGTCCTGTGGCCAGGGAGAGGAAGAAGATGGAGAGTGCTGGGGCTGGGCTTGGGGAGAGGGCTGGGATTATCCCTGAAAGGGGAAGAGATGTCTATAGACAAATTATGTCTGAGTGTGAGAGTATGGAGGTAGGGGAGTTGAAGGGAGAAAGTGGATATGAACAGCACTGCCCCCTTCACTCCACTGTTATTTAGAGATGTGCTTCGTTTTTTTCTACCGGGTCGTTTTTCGGTTCGAATACTTCGTGGTATAATTCGGGTCTTCTCGTTTCGTTTTTGGGTCGTTTGCACGAAAACGAAACGAGAAACCCGAAACCGGACCAAAAAACGAATCGGTAACGAAGCGGAAAAAAAAAAACCACCCCAAGCATTTAAACATTTTTAAGCATTTTCGTACATATATAACAACCCCCCCCCATCCCGATCCCTCCCCAAGACTTACAAAGATCCCTGGTGGTCCAGCGGAGTCCCGGCTTCCATTTGCCATGCCCTCCGTGCCCTAGTTCGTGCCAGTGCAAGCCGCGCGCCAAAATGGTGCCGAATAGCCCGAACGACCTGACCCCCCCAAGGCTTGCCAATAATCCCTGGGGGTCCAGCAAGGGTCCGAAAGCGATTTCGTTTTCGGCTGCCAGTAACCAAAATGGCGCCGATAGCCTTTGCCCATACTATGTCACAGAGGCTTTCGGCGCCATTGGTCAGCTCCTGTCACATGATAGGAGCACAAGATGGCTCCGATGGCCATGTGACAGGGGCTGACCAATAGCGCCGAAAGCCCCTGTGACATGATCGTTCGGGCTATTCGGCACCATTTTGGCGCGCGGCTTGCACTGGCACGAACTAGGGCACGGAGGGCATGGCAAATGGAAGCCGGGACTCCGCTGGACCACCAGGGATCTTCGTAAGTCTTGGGGAGGGATCGGGGGGTGGTGTATTATAATTAATTTAAATTTGGGGTGGTTTTTAATTAAAAAAAAATATTTTGCCCCTCTCCCCAGGCAAACCCGAAAACGAATTTTCCCCCGAATTGCGGGGAAAATTTCGTTTCCGGTTTCGGGGGCTCCGAAATAACGGCGTTTATGTCGTGTTTCGGATACTCCGAAACAGAAACGAATTAGGAAATTTCGTTAAATTTCCTAAATAGGGCGAAAAACGAACCACATCTTCCACACAGAATCTCAAGGTAACCACCACTAAGAAGTTCCCAGGTATGCTCAAAGACAGCACCCCCATGCCATGCCATGTCATGCATGGAATAGCCATCCTGTTCTGCCAGTTTGTGGTCTTCCAGGCTTGGCTGTGGCTGTTGCTCTGGCTCTGACTGTGGTTCCCCCTTTGCGTCTCTTAGGTTCTGGCTCCAACTGGGGCTCCAGCAGTGACTCAGGTTCCTCTGATACTACTGCTAGGACAGGGATGGCTGTGCCAGGTGTGTTTAGGAGCTGGATTGGGCTAGGGGGAGATGGCACTGACCACTCAAGTTCCTATGGCAGCAGACTCTCCAGAAATAGTAACTTCTCTGCTGCTAGCATCATCATAGAAGTGACTGTGGAGATCAACGTCCTCAACTGCCAATCCTTTGAATAGCTCCTGGTGGAATCTTTGTCCTGGGGGATGTCCTAGGCCTTGGCTTTAAAGGCAGCGGGGTCGGAAGCCAAGAGCTGTGTTCTAGGACTTGTGGAATGAAGCAGAAGTGCATCTAAGTAACAGAGCACTTTTATTTTCTTTGATTATTTGGCAGTTCCTCAAAAAAGACATCCTCAAGGAATGCCATCCTCCGCTATCACTCTTTCCCCCCTCAGGGGATAACATCTTCAAGGCCATCAGAAGGGGTGGGTGAGATGGAAGACTGCCCAGGGATCTCAACACGCCTTCTCAGGGAACAGTACACCAGCGCTCCATATTGCCTCTATAGGGGCAATAGAAGTTCTTCTGAAGAAGGGGGGATCTCAATGGCTACATCATCAGAGGGGTCCCTGTCCTGCAGCTGGCCAACTGGCCAGAACGTTGAAGGGGATTCCTGCATCCTAGCGACCGGCTTTATCATCCACATCATCTGTCCTCCAACCTTTCATTCCTTCACCCTGCATGGGATACCATACTTCATTCTCCAGCTTTTCCCTTCTCCCACCCTCTAGGACACCATCCTTCCACCTTTCCTCGACCCTCAGGGGACAACAACTTACCTCAATTCCCCTCCCCAGTCCTCAGGGGGCATCATGTTCCACCCTTGCTCCATATAAAATGATAGGCAGACTATGCAAATCCCCACCAGAGGATAGGCAAAAGTAGCTAACTAGAATGAGTATTACAAAAATTATATTAGAAAATACAGAAAAAGAGACATCTTCTTTAAGGAGTAAGTTGAGCCTGTCATTTTTATTTCAAAAATTCCCCTTTTCAAAATCCATATGCCAATTTTAAAATGTTTTCATTTTTATTATGGAAAATGATGAATACCTTAGATTTGTAGATCTCTGTTAGAAATGTTAAACCAGTGTTAAAGGAGGAGTGTGTAACAAAAGTATTTATATATTATTACACTCTTTTAAAAATTATAATTCATTTATTTAAAATAGTCCTTTTCCATCTATTTTTAAAATTCTGTTTATTGAGGTATATGGCATTGGTCAACAATTAGCATACACCAAAAACATAAAACAAATACATTTTAACACTAAAAATATAGAATTCTACAGAATTCTCACTGCAGAGAAGGATCTGTTCATAGTCCAAGCCATTGTGATTAATTAATAGGGATATACTTTCAATTGAAACTACATAGACAATATCAACAACATGGTGTGTATCATTTCATGTTGTTTTTAATGAGATATAAGAATAAAACATTTTCTTTCTTTTTTCATTTTTAGTGCACACTAATTTGAAATAGCACACACTAAATCAAGGAGTATGCATTTAAGTCAAATAGTGCACACTATTTTGAGATTTGTATGCACTATTTTAAGTTAAGGCAACTAAAAACAAAACATTTTAAAGCAAAAAAAACAAAAACAACCTCAGAAAGAAATAAAAAATTAAACAAAACAAAAAATGTTGGCATACACCCCCCCATTAACTGTTTGCGCCCCGCCCGCGGCCGTCCCGCACACGGGTCTGCTCACCTTCATGGTTCCACAGCAGGTCTCGGGACGACTTCCCTCGTGGTAGTTGCCAGCCCTGCCAGGCCCCAGCGCCCCGCAGCGGCGGTTGCCGGGCCTTCCACTGCGCGCCAGGCCTCACGCCGAGGCTCAGCGTCCTCTGCCATGTTAGCCACGCCCCTACGCGCACGGACCGCCCAGACTCATGTAGGGCCAAGGGCGGGTCTTAGCTTCGCGACGCACCCTGATTGATCCCTCGATATAAGGAAGTTCCTGTCTATGCTTCCTTGCCTTGGCAATCGGGTCAGTTTGTTCTAAGATTGCCTCTGCATTTGTTCCTGCTCTTGCCTGTTCCTAGTCTCGTTCCAGGATCCTTCTGTTCCAGTTCTGTTCCTGACTTGTTCCTGCATCCTAGTTCCTGCTTCCTGCTTGCTCCTGTGTTCATCTGTCTGTCTACCCAGGTAGTACCCTCGGACTGTCTTACTGGTACTGACCTCAGCTTGCTCCTGACCGGCCTGCCTGCCACCTGCCTCAAAGACATCAGCTTGCTCCTGACCTGCCTGCCTCTTGCCTCAAGACCTCAGCCTGCCTTTGACCTCGTCTGACCTCCGGTACCTGTCCCCTGCTTTACTGACCACTCCTCGAACTGACCTCTGGATCTTGAGCTTTGCCTGCCTGACCTTGTCTCCAGATTCTGGCTCTGTTCCTCGCCTTGTCATCACCAACTCTGTTCTGGTTCTCCTTGTTCCAACCAGTCTCCAACTTCGAACCCGATCGCTCTCCCCCTGTGTCCGTGGGAACGCCGGACTTCCATTCTCTCAGGAGACCCTGAGAGGCCCACCTAAGTCAAAGCGGCCCGGGTCCCTATGGGCTCCTCCTGGGGGGACCTCGGGCTTCCAGTGGTGACGCTCTTTACAGCCTCTGTCTCCTCCAGTGTTCCGCCCCCTGGGGGCAGTTACCTCCTGTTCCCTTTCAGGAGGCATTCCACCTCTGCCCCAGGACAAGGGTCCACCCACGAGCGCAACATTAACTCATCATAATCATTCACAATCCAGAATATAACTTATAATACTAACATTTCAGAAGTTTTATACACAGTCAGCCACCTCTAAAAGGAAGGAACAGCAGATTTTCAGTGCACGATTGCTTTCTAAAATCAAGAAAAAAGATTAACAAAAACAAAATCCCAAAGAGATAATTTTCAAAGGAGTTATGCACATAAATGTAATATACTATCAAAGCAATTTTCAAAAGCCCACTTATTCCAGTAAATGTTTTTAAAATCAGACCCAAAAAGAGTATATAAGATAATAGCTATTTATTTATTTTATTTATTTATTTTAATTATTTTAATATACCGATGCTCAAGACCAGGTCTTATCGTGCCGGTTTACAATAAACTAGGGGGGAGAACCAATTAACAAAGAAACCATAAAGTTACATTATAACAGGGAATGTGGAACTGGGCTGTTGGAAAAAAGGATAGGTTAACAATTTCTAACTAGAGAGCAGGGCGACAAAACAGGATTAGCAGCCAGATGTCCAAATGATTTCCTTTATTGGGTAGTAACACGGCTTTGTTAGACAGCCTTCCTTGCTGTTTCTTCAGTCCTAACTAGAGAGCAGGGCATATAAGCAGAAAGTAGGTGCTTACATGGTAAGAGTTATATACAAATTTACACAGTGTATACGATTAGGCAAGTTATATGAAAGTGCAGTTAGCCGAAGAACAGTTCCTTTGACTTATAGATGGAGGACGCAACCGTGGGGTATGAGACTGTGTGGGTGACCGTGAGGCTACTAGATATAGTATACTTGGATTTTCAGAAGGCGTTTGACAAAGTTCCTCATGAGAGGCTTCTAGGAAAATACATCTGGAGAGATGTATCTTTAAAGGATACTAATGATGCATTAGAATTAGGGCATCCCGACAGTGAGGTTCCAATAATTAGAAAAGTAGTCCAAGTGCCTGTAACTAAAAACTCACCTGAGCTAAAAAATTCTAACTTATCCCTATCAATTAAAAAGCAGAATAAAAATACAAACAAAAAACAAACTTTGAAATGTTTGTATGCTAATGCCAGAAGTCTAAGAAGTAAGATGGGAGAATTAGAATGTATAGCAGTAAATGATGACAGACTTAATTGGCATCTCAGAGACATGGTGGAAAGAGGATAACCAATGGGACAGTGCTATACCGGGGTACAAATTATATTGCAATGACAGAGAGGAGCAGTCGGGAGGAGGTGTGGCGCTTTATGTCTGGGATGGCATAGAGTCCAACAGGATAAACATCCTGCATGAGACTAAATACAAAATTGAATCTTTATGGGTAGAAATCCCTTGTGTATCAGGGAAGACTACAGTGATAGCGATATACTACCGTCCACCTGGTCAAGATGGTGAGATGGACAGTGAAATGCTAAGAGAAATTAGGGAAGCTAACCAAATTGGTAGTGCAGTAATAATGGGAGACTTCAATTACCCCAATATAGACTGGGTAAATGTATCATCAGGTCACGCTAGAGAGATAACGTTCCTGGATGGAATAAATGATAGCTTTATGGAGCAATTGGTTCAGGAACCGACGAGAGAGGGAGCAATTTTAGATCTAATTCTCAGTGGAGCACAGGACTTGGTGAGAGAGGTAATGGTGGGGCCGCTTGGCAATAGTGATCATAATATGATCAAATTTGATTTAATGACTGGAAAAGGAACAGTGTGCAAATCCAAGGCTCTCGTGCTAAACTTTCAAAAGGGAAACTTTGATAAAATGAGAAAAATTGTTAGAAAAAAACTGAAAGGAGCAGCTACAAAAGTAAAAAATGTCCAAGAGGCGTAGTCATTGTTAAAAAATACCATTCTAGAAGCACAGTCCAGATGTATTCCACACATTAAGAAAGGTGGAAAGAAGGCAAAACGATTACCGGCATGGTTAAAAGGGGAGGTGAAAGAAGCTATTTTAGCCAAAAGATCTTCATTCAAAAATTGGAAGAAGGATCCAACAGAAGAAAATAGGATAAAGCATAAACATTGGCAAGTTAAATGTAAGACATTGATAAGACAGGCTAAGAGAGAATTTGAAAAGAAGTTGGCTGTAGAGGCAAAAACTCACAGTAAAAACTTTTTTAAATATATCCAAAGCAGAAAGCCTGTGAGGGAGTCAGTTGGACCGTTAGATGATCGAGGGGTTAAAGGGGCACTTAGAGAAGATAAGGCCATCGCAGAAAGATTAAATGATTTCTTTGCTTCGGTGTTTACTGAAGAGGATGTTGGGGAGGTACCCGTAATGGAGAAGGTTTTCATGGGTAATGATTCAGATGGACTGAATCAAATCACGGTGAACCTAGAAGATGTGGTAGGCCTGATTGACAAACTGAAGAGTAGTAAATCACCTGGACCGGATGGTACACACCCCAGAGTTCTGAAGGAACTAAAAAATGAAATTTCAGACCTATTAGTAAAAATTTGTAACTTATCATTAAAATCATCCATTGTACCTGAAGACTGGAGGATAGCAAATGTAACCCCAATATTTAAAAAGGGCTCCAGGGGCGATCCGGGAAACTACAGACCGGTTAGCCTGACTTCAGTGCCAGGAAAAATAGTGGAAAGTGTTCTAAACATCAAAATCACAGAACATATAGAAAGACATGGTTTAATGGAACAAAGTCAGCATGGCTTTACCCAGGGCAAGTCTTGCCTCACAAATCTGCTTCACTTTTTTGAAGGAGTTAATAAACATGTGGATAAAGGTGAACCGGTAGATATAGTATACTTGGATTTTCAGAAGGCGTTTGACAAAGTTCCTCATGAGAGGCTTCTAGGAAAAGTAAAAAGTCATGGGATAGGTGGCGATGTCCTCTCGTGGATTGCAAACTGGCTAAAAGACAGGAAACAGAGAGTAGGATTAAATGGGCAATTTTCTCAGTGGAAGGGAGTGGACAGTGGAGTGCCTCAGGGATCTGTATTGGGACCCTTACTGTTCAATATATTTATAAATGATCTGGAAAGAAATACGACGAGTGAGATAATCAAATTTGCAGATGACACAAAATTGTTCAGAGTAGTTAAATCACAAGCAGATTGTGATAAATTGCAGGAAGACCTTGTGAGACTGGAAAATTGGGCATCCAAATGGCAGATGAAATTTAATGTGGATAAGTGCAAGGTGATGCATATAGGGAAAAATAACCCATGCTATAATTACACGATGTTGGGTTCCATATTAGGTGCTACAACCCAAGAAAGAGATCTAGGTGTCATAGTGGATAACACATTGAAATTGTCGGTTCAGTGTGCTGCGGCAGTCAAAAAAGCAAACAGAATGTTGGGAATTATTAGAAAAGGAATGATGAATAAAACGGAAAATGTCATAATGCCTCTGTATCGCTCCATGGTTAGACCGCACCTTGAATACTGTGTACAATTCTGGTCGCCGCATCTCAAAAAAGATATAATTGCGATGGAGAAGGTACAGAGAAGGGTTACCAAAATGATAAGGGGAATGGAACAACTCCCCTATGAGGAAAGACTAAAGAGGTTAGGACTTTTCAGCTTGGAGAAGAGACGACTGAGGGGGGATATGATAGAGGTGTTTAAAATCATGAGAGGTCTAGAACGGGTAGATGTGAATCGGTTATTTACTCTTTCGGATAGTAGAAAGACTAGGGGACACTTCATGAAGTTAGCATGGGGCACATTTAAAACTAACCGGAGAAAGTTCTTTTTTACTCAACGCACAATTAAACTCTGGAATTTGTTGCCAGAGAATGTGGTTCGTGCAGTTAGTATAGCTGTGTTTAAAAAAGGATTGGATAAGTTCTTGGAGGAGAAGTCCATTACCTGCTATTAAGTTCACTTAGAGAATAGCCACTGCCATTAGCAATGGTTACATGGAATAGACTTAGTTTTTGGGTACTTGCCAGGTTCTTATGGCCTGGATTGGCCACTGTTGGAAACAGGATGCTGGGCTTGATGGACCCTTGGTCTGACCCAGTATGGCATTTTCTTATGTTCTTATGTTCTTGGGCAAACAGCCAAGTTTTTAATTTTTTTCTGAAAGTGATGTGGCAATGTTCCTGGCGGAGGTCTGGCGGGAGAGAGTTCCAGTGATGCGGACCTGCAATTGATAGCGCTCGTTTTTCAATGGTGTTGTGATGAACAGATTTTTTTGGTGGAACCTGGAGGGAATCTCTGTATGCAGATCTGGTGGGTCTTGCAGAGGCTTGTGGTTTGAGGGGTATGGTGAGTTGGAGAGAGGATTGCTGAAATATGGTTTTGTGAATGATGGTCAGTGTCTTGAAGAGAATTCTGTAGCGGATGGGTAGCCAGTGAAGTATTTTTAGAATCAGGGTGATGTGGTCCATGCGGCGAGAGTTTGTGAGGATCCTGGCTGCGGCATTTTGCAGCATTTGAAGAGGTTTGGTAGAAGAGGCCGGGAGACCAAGCAACAGAGCATTACAATAATCAATCTTTCAGAATAGTATGGCTTGAAGGACCGAACGGTAGTCGTGGAAGTGTAGGAGAGGTCTTAACTGTTTTAGTACCTGTAGTTTGTAAAAACCTTCTTTGGTGGTGTTGTTGATGAATTTTTTGAAGTTCATTCTGGAATCTAGGAAGGCCCCGAGGTCTCTCACTTGATTTACTAGAGGTGTGTTGTGATGGCTGGCCGCCTGGCTCCGCAGCCAGCCACACTCACACCCCAAAGCCTGTCCTGGTCTCTTTGTGGCCTCGCAGAGCCGCCATCACAGCTTCCTTCCAGCATGGCGGGGAGCTGCTGCTGCTAGCGGGTTATTATTTATTGAACTAAGTACACGTTTTGACTAGCTTTTCAGAGCTAATACTCCCTTGTTCAGGTCAAATAAAATGAGAAAAAGATGACATTACCAGAAAATATAAGAAAAGATGACATTACCAGAAAATAAAAGAAAAGAAAAGGTAAAATTAATGCTTCCTACATTATAAAAAGCAATGTGAACAAATTCACTGTAGAAATGTTTCAATATTGGCATCCCATGGAAAGCCTCCTCATGTTTTTCTGGCTAGATTCAGGCAAATCTTCAGTTGAAAATCTAAATTAGTTAGGTTTGGCTGAAAATAAGGCTTGAGATAACCACATAACATTACCTTGCAAGCCTGAAAGCCTGAAAATGAATTCTAGTTTTATTAGAGACACTGAATGTTGTGATGGCTGGCCGCCTGGCTCCGCGGCCAGCCACACACACCCCCCAAAGCCTGTCCTGGTCTCTTCGCGGCCTCGCAGAGCCGCCATCACAGCTTCCTTTCAGCATGGCGGGGAGCTGCTGCTGCTGCTGTGCTGCCTGTCTCAGCCCCTGCTGGGCACGCACACATGGCTCTCTTCAGAACTTAAAGGGGCTGCGGCAGGAAAACGTCCGCGGGCCCCGGATGATGACGTCAGCCCCACAGCACTACTTAAGGCAGCACCTGCTGCCAAACCCTTGCTTCAGCAACAGGTCAAATTCATCTGAGTAGCGAGTTGCTCTGCATTCCTGTTCCAGCTCCGTGCTCCTGCTTCCGTTCCTGGCTCCGTGTTCCTGTTCCTGGCCCTTTTCCTGATCCTGTCTCCATGCCCCTGTTCCTTGAACTGATTCTTTGGGTAAGTTCCTCTGACTTTGGATTGTCTGCTGCCTGCCCTGCCCTTCTGCCTGTTCCCTGGACTCTGCCCTCTTCATCGCCTGCCCTGACCTTTGGCCTCCACCTGGACTCGTCTGCTTGCTGCCTGCCCCGATCTTCAGCCTGTCGTCTGGATTCTGCTAGTCTGCTGTCATTCTTGGATTCATAGCCCGGAGATCTGTGCCTAAGTCCAGCCAACCTCGGTACCCAAAGGCTCATCCTGTGGGGAAAAAGGGTATTTGGGTATGTGTATATGTGTATTCATGAGAGGGCCGTGCCATTTTTCTTCAGTTACTTCATTTTAGTTTCTTGAGAGAGAGAGAGAGCTAGAGATATTTATTTATTTAATATTTATAAGGCTTAAAACTGTGTATAACCCAATATATTTTTACAAGCACATATAAGATAAATACATAGCAATTTACAATAAAATTACAGTGCACATTTTGAATAACATTAGGCAATTAACATAGTAATTTATATTAGTAATTATTCTAATATAATAAAAAATCAACAATCCTATAATAATTCAGTAAAATAGTAAGGGAACATTTCCAACATCTAGTCCCTATTCTAGGTTATAAGTAATAGTCTTATGATATGAATTATCAGCTAAAGGCAGTCATAAATAACCATATTTTGCATAGTTTATGGAAGGTACAAACATCTTTTATAAGCTTAATTTCCTGCAGAAGAGAGTTCCATAATTTTGGATACATACAAGGAAAGGACTTCTTATCTATATCCACTAATTTGGTGTTCAATGGCAATAAAGAAGATAAAGTGACGAATATAAAACTCAAGTAGAAGTATATTACATTAAATGCGGCGCAAGATACTTGGGGCCAACACTATTTAAAGCTTTAAAGACTAAAATGATTATCTTAAATGTGTCCCTAAAAATAACTGGAAGCCAGTGTAAAGACTTCAGCGTAGGCATAATATGATCCTGAGACAAAGAACCTGATACAGGATGGACAGCAGTGCTTCCTCTTTTGTATCAGATGAATGCTTTTCAGATGAGTTTTTTGATAAACCTATGTTGAGGGGTTATGGCCGTAGTAGAGGGCTGATGATTGCCCAAGGGACTGTTATAGCTCTCTAAATCCCACCACCACCACCACCACCATGGAGATGGTGCCTGAAGGGCTGTTAAAGCCTGGAACACTATGGGAATCCCAACTGGGCTACAAGGCGGTGATAAACTGGTTGAAATGGAAGAACTGTAGGGCAACAATTTTTTCACAAGTATAGAAGCAGTAAAAGTTTTGCTAACTAAACACTTATCTTTTTATCATTTAGGAAGCAGGTGAAAGCCTACTTATTTAAGCAGGCATATGGCCTTAACTAAAAATGGTATAAATAAACACTCATAATGGTTGGAGAAGGCAGTTAGCAATAGCCATATAATAGGCTGGTATAAGTGTCACAGGTTAACATAGAATGTTTTTTAACAGCATTATTAAAGATGGCTATTTTAAACTAAATGTTTTAAAAAGATTAAAGACTCTTTTATACAAGCAAGATTTTAGGACAGTATTGCAAGCCCTCATTTTTTCAAAAATGGACTATTGTAACATTTTACTATTGAGATTGCCTGCTTCCACAACAAGACCACTTCAACTCCTACAAAACACAGCAGCTAGAATACTAACCAACACCAAGAGAATGGAGCATATTACACCGATACTTAAAGATCTTCATTGGTTACCCATTACTCACCGTATACAGACACATCATGGCGGAACATCAGGACATGGTCAGGGACCTCAAGCAAAACATCAAGACACGAAGGCATGGTATAAAAGCAGACAAGACGAGGCACTCCACAAAGACCGGAAGACCTTACAAAGCTCTGGCAGGCAGGAGCCTCCAGAGGGAACTCACGCTGATGCACAGCAAAGACAGACTGAAGTTGAAGTCCTTTTATAGGGCTGCAGACCGGCGCCTCCCTGGGAGGAGTTTGGCAGGCTCACACCTAGCTGGCCCTATAATTATGGAGAAGTGCTGCGGGCCGGCCCCTAGGGAAGGGCGTGGCTCAAACCAGGAAGTCCATGCAAACACAAGCAGCCTCAGGCAGGCCCCACGGACATCGAGGCCTCCCAGGCCCTGGAACAAATCCTGGACAGTTCGCAGGCGAGGCCCTGGCTTGGAGTGGCCTCCAGGAAGAGGTAAGGAGCCTCCCGTAGCCCAGCTACAGGAGGGTTCATAACATCTTTGTATTTCCATATCAGTGCTCCAATCTCCAATCAGGTTATGGCCCTCTGTTGGCATAAAACAACCCCTGTTGGAGCCATTGGAATTGGTACCACATTGTCTAGCCCAGTGGTTCTCAACCTTTTCCGGCTGGGACACACCTAAACATGTGACCTTCATGGGGAAAAATGTAAATATACATTCTGCATCCTCAGAACCCCCTTGTCTCCCAACAGGGCATTACCTGTACAACTTACCACACAAAAAAAGATATTCTGGTTCTGATGACATCTCAGTAAAAGCAAAACAAACTCTTTACTGGCAGGCACAATACCCCTCATTATGAAAAGACAGTAATTTCCACTAATGCATGTCCTATTGAGAAAACACAACAAATAAGATTGATACAAATGACTACATGCTCCTGTATTATGCAACACACTCAAAACAGTAACAACCCTTTATATGAAAAGGCATCACTACAAATATTTAATCAGGCCCTAAACACTAATACACCTCCTATTAGGAAAACAGAACAAGTCAAGCTGCTATAGATCCCCACTCAGAAATAATTGTAAAACTAAATTAATAAATGTTACAAAACAGCTGATGAACAGAATAACATTCAACAATTAAAAGCTCATAAAAATTATTAAAAATTGTCCAAATATCAATAAAATATTTCAAAACAGCAGACACATCACATAATACCCAATAATTAAAATGTCAGTCAATCAAGAAAAATAAATGTAAAAATCCACCTTTACTTACTCTCTCCATCAACTCTCCTACTCCTTTCCCT
This sequence comes from Rhinatrema bivittatum, assembly GCF_901001135.1. NCBI lineage: Eukaryota > Metazoa > Chordata > Amphibia > Gymnophiona > Rhinatrematidae > Rhinatrema > Rhinatrema bivittatum. The sequence continues at coordinate 542,476,345 of NC_042617.1, read as the reverse complement.
TGCAGGCCAATAGCACTGACCAGAAGCAGAAGTGGCTGCTGAAGCTCTGTCCTCACAGTCCTCTTCCTTAGGGCTCACAACCAGTCACTCACATACAGTCTCTATCTTATACAGACCAGTAACCTCCCTAACTAGTATCTCCTCTCACATACACACCAGTCACCTCCCTGACCAGTCTCTGTCTCTCTCAATCACACACACACATACACACACACACACACACACACACACCAGTCACCTCCCTGACCAGTCTCTGTCTCTCTCAATCACACACACACATACACACACACACACACACACACACACCAGTCACCTTGCTGACCAGTCTCTGTCTTTCACACACAGACACCAGTCACCTCCCTGACCAGTCTCTGTCTCACACACACATACACACACACACACACACACATCACTCATCTTCCTGACCAGTCTGTTTTTCACAGAAACACATGACCTCCGACCAGTCTCACTCTCAAACACACTCTTTCACTTACATACAAGCTCTCAATCACACACAAATGCTCTTGCTCCCATTCTACCACAACCCACAAAGCTGCCACGCACGTACCCAGGCACCCATTCTGCCACACACACACACACACACACACTCAAAGCTGCCACTCACGCACCCAGGCACCCATTCTGCCACACACACACACACATACACACACACAGAGACACAAAGCTGCCACTCATGTACCCAGGCACCCATTTTACCACACACACACAAAGCTGCCACTCATGCACCCAGGCACCCATTCTGCCACACACACACACACTCAAAGCTGCCACTCACGCACCCAGGCACCCATTCTACCACACACACACACACACACATACACAGAGACACAAAGCTGCCACTCATGCACCCAGGCACCCATTCTACCACCCACACACAAAGCTGCCACTCACGCACCCAGGCACCCATTCTACCACACACACGCAAAGCTGCCACTCATGCACCCAGGCACCCATTCTACCACAGGCACACACACACACACATATACACAGAGACACAAAGCTGCCACTCATGCACCCAGGCATCCCATTCTACCACAGGCACACAAAACTGCCACTCATGCACCCAGGCACCCATTCTACCACACACACACAAAGCTGCCACTCACGCACCCAGGCACCCATTCTACCACAGGCACACAAATTTGCCACTCATTCACACACAAGCTCACATGGAGCCTCTTCTCATTGTTTGGCCCAATAAGCCTGGCCTCCGCTTATCAGCCGCTCCTGACTTGGCCTCCGGCGATGCGCAACATCTCTCCAGCCGCCGCTGGCCTGGCCTCCGGTGGTGCACAGGTTTCTCTGCTCTTTAGCTGCCACCGGCCTGGCCTCTGGCGGCGGTGCACAGGGTTTCTCCACTCTTCGGCCCCGTCGGCCTGGCCTCCGGCGGCGGTGCACAGGTCTCTCCGCTCTTCGACCCCATTGGCCTGGCCTCCGGCGGCGACGCACAGGGTCTCTTCGCTCTTTGGCCCCATCGGCCTGGCCTCCGGCGGCGGCGCACAGGGTCTCTCCGCTCTTCGACCCCATTGGCCTGGCCTCCGTTGGTGGCATGCAGCATCTTTCCGTTCTTCGGCCTCGCCGGCCTGGCCTCCGGAGGCAGCACACAGGGTCTCTCCACTCTTCGGCATCACCAGCCTGGCCTCTGGAGCCGGTGCGCAGCATCTCTCCGCTCTTCGGCCCTGCCCCTGGGAAGAAGGGAAGCACAAGCGGGGCAGTGGGACACCGGGAGCCACGACACACCTGGCAACCCACTGGTGTGTTGCGACACATCGGTTGAGAATCACTGGTCTAGCCTATCTCAAGACATGCAGCAAGGACCCATACAGAGATTATGTCATAGCAACATCAGCTGTTGAGCTTGGTCTTCCTTTTCTTCCAATAGTAGAATGAAAGCAAATTGCGATAAATACTATATTAGCATAAAACACGCCCCTTTTGCTATCGCATGCGGTACTTACTGCATTTTGATAAATCCAGGCCTTATGTTCTTTGCCCCCCATTTTTCTTATATTTAGGTATAATATACTCTATATAAAATATATGGGTAGAATCAAATATGTGAATGTAAACATATTTTGGATATTTATACCGTGTTCTTTGGAAAACATTACATGTAATTATGTAAAAATGTGAAAATAAAAAATTAATGTAAAGTCTTCAGGTAAGAAGTATACATGAACTTTGCAGATATGCAGAATGTATGAGAATTTCCCCCTAAATAAATTGCATTGTTATTGTGTGTAAGCTTCAAATATATGTTTGCTAGTATGATACATTTGCACAAGCAATTGTTTCAAATTAACTGGGTCATTTATTGTTTCGCATTAGGACTTTATAATGCCGTAACATGCGCGATAATGCCGTAACGTGTGCGATAAATAATGCAGCGCAAAATGCGTATGCAAATTAAGCACATTGAGTAAATGGAAATGAGGGTCTGCTAGTGCAGAGTGCGATAGAGCAATGCACACTATCGCGGGATTTAATGTCAGAAATAACTACATCTTTTTTTTTTTTTTGTGGTATGGTGAAAAACTATTTATCACACTCCCGTGGCCATATTGCGGATCATGGGTATTATTGCTGCGATTATCGCACGCGATAAAAAAAGGAATTATAATGGACACACTTACCAAGTCTTCCTGCCCTAATAAAAACACCTGTTCTTACCTGATCTAGCTTCCTAAAGCCATAATGTTTGTGGCAAATTTAATATTTGGGGGATACTTGATGCTTGGGGAGGCTTGCTTCAGACAACAAGTGGATCAACAACAAATTCAAGAATAGGCAAGGCCAGTTCCCAGCCCTCCTAGGGAAGCCCCTGCACCAGAGGCAGAGCCATGGGCCCCACAGGGTTGAGGCCCAAGGCAGTACCTGGCACGCAGGAGGCCACGGCAGAGGAGATACAGGGAGCACATTTTCCTCCACAAAAATCCTTCCTGGGCATGCCAGAGGACTGTGTGGTTTATACGTATCGCCTCAGCTCTCGGGCTATCCTGAAATTATATGAAGAAATCCGAGGGGATTTGGATTCGATCACCGCAGGATCCCACGCTGTGCCTGGCCTCACCAAACTATTGTCCACCCCGCATTTCATGGCAAACGGCTGCTTTCAAATGACAGTAGGGGTCGTGGGGGGAATGTACCAAACCACTTTTTCAAGCTGTCTGGACCAGGTCATCACAGTCTGACTGCATTAATTGCTACATAGAATTTGCTTGGGACAGGCAGGACTTGATGGACTTGAAGAGTTTTTATGCCTTCTCAAACTTTTCCAGTGTTCTGGGAGCTATAGACTGCACTCACGTGGCCATCATTCCACCCGCAACAGAAAGCTCTTCCACTTCATCAACGTGCAAGTGGTCTGTGACACTTGAATGTGCATCCTTGACGTGGTGGCCAGGTACCCAGGAGCTGCACATGATTCCTTTATACTTGGACAATTGGGCCTGTATGAAAATGTTGAGGATGACCTGTATGGTGACAGTTGGCTCATAGGTAAGAGAGTCACTTCTTTCTTTATTCCACCTCTAGCTATGTGTTTGTGACAAACGACTCGGACATAGGAGATGGCTGGGGTGCAGAGGGAGAGGAAAAGTATTGCTGCCATAAGTGGCTTCTACAGTTTACATCTGCAGGCCATTGGGCCAGGGCCTGGCTTTTTCTCCCCATGCTGCAGAGGCCTGCTAATCATGTGATGACAAACAATGCACCGGCCCTAAAGCCTGGTGTATGAGCAGGCACTATACACTATCAATGTGTTTATTTTCAAAATGGTCCAGTTCCTATCCTCCCATTGGAAGCTATTTAAATCTCACTGGTTAATGACAAGCTTGAAGTGTCCACACTGCTAGTACTGCTTGATGACGTGTGGCCGGTTGGTGAGGCGTCATCCAGATTGTCGGCCACAGTTTATCTTGAGCCTCACACAGCTCAACCAGAAGCAGTGTCCTGTGCATGTTGGTGGCCTGGCACCCTGTGTCGGGCCTCACAAATTGGTTTCTATGCAGAGGCAGCAGGGACATTTGCAATCACACCATGAGGTACCGTTTTTTAGCTAACACAGGTGTGGCAGCTCTTATGTATTGCTTCAATGTTAGAAGCCTGCTACACATCAGTAGGCTTAGCTCAGTTGTGAGGGCCTGCCACGCAATTATTGGAATACCCAGATGTAATTTAGTAATCCAGAAGAGCAGAGCTACTTTTGGCTACTGCTATCCTGCATGTATACTGGCCCAGAACAAGGTGATATGCACTTAGGCTAGGCAAATCGGCCTTTAAGACTCAGGGAAAGGTACAGGCTACCTTATACAGTCTTATAGGATAATGTGGTTTGCAAGTCAGATCTGCAAGTGGCAGTGCTATGATTGATGGCTTAAATCTGCATTTGCCCCAGGAGATTCTGGGTACAGTTACAGGACCTGGCTTCTCACCCCCATTACCATTCCCAATAAGCCAGCAGAGACGAGGTACAGCAAGGCCTTATGTGCTACCCACTGTGTCATCGAATGCACCTTTGGAATTCTCAAAAGTTGATTTTGCTGTTTGGACAAGACGGGTGGAGCTTTAATATATGCCCCACCCAAAGTTGGAGATATAGTGCTGCTCTGCTGTGTCTTCCATAATCTCCCTCTACGCAATGGACTAAGAAAGGATATAGTTTCTGATCTCCCCCCGAATCCCCCATGTGTCCCTGCACGAGCTGAGGACAACACGCTGAGTAGCAGCCAACTTTGCTAGAACCTTACACAATGCTACTTTGCCTGATAGGCCTCACCTACCACATCCCCTTCCAGGGAAGGGAGGCCAGTAGACTGTTAGCTGCTGCTTTCCTCGCTATTATCTTTCTTTCTCTCACTGCTTCTCTGTCTGGGTCACTGTGTAACAGAAAACATGTATGCCTATGCTGGATTCATCTCGACAATGGAATAGTAGTACAGTGTACTGGAAAAACAGTTGTTAAAGTAAAGATGACATGAAATACATGTGGCTGCCATAATGTGTGTTGCCTCATAGTGACAATAAAAGAGGCATCTATGGCACGCGAGTTTGTGAACGAGTGCCAACACAGAGTTCATAGTTTGGCATAGCTAGCACTGTGTGGCTTGCTGGCCCTCCCCTGCGGACCCCACTGTAGTGCTCACATGTGAATGAGATAGTGCCACAAGCATGGAGATCTACAACTCTAGAAATGCTGTAAATAGCAAATAGCAAAGAAACTTAAAGTCATAACTTAAAGGAACAGGTAGACAGTTAAAGGTTTCAATGACAGAGTTCCCATTTTACTTCCTCATTCTATAGCTGACAAATGTGTGTATATGAAGTTATTCATTCATACTGGGTTGGCTTACTGTCACATGAACATGCCAAGCAACAGCTGACACCACTGCATCACCAGTTTTAGAGCCATTGTTGACTTGGTTATCTAACTGCATCCAGATTTCCTGGATATGTTGATCCAGTCTTGTTCTTACTTCCATGTTTGCAGGTTTTGATAGTCTTGGTTTTAATCTGATGAAATCCCTGCATGTAATGTGCTCCAAACCAGGACATGATTTACCTGTCCTGAAAATTGAAGCCAATTGGCAACCATTTTGCTGACATCAGAGTGCTCTAGTAACACACCTTCCCTTAAAGCCTTGGGTAAAGGACCAGTGCTACCTGGTGCCATTCCCACAATGCACACAGATCCTTCCAAGGTAGCATACGTCTTAGAGGTTGCACCCCTACACAAATACACCCTACTAAACCTAGCAATGCAATTTGTAAATGATGATGTGCAGAAGGTGAGGGCATTGGCCATTGTGATGTCATGTAGGTTCGGTTAGCTTCTCGGTGAGCCTACACCAGGATGTACATCCAGTTCTTTGAAGGTAGGATTGGGAATCAGATGGTGTCCTGCCTTAACTTGTATTTTCCTCTGAGCTCAGATATGTCACCATCACCATATAGTTTCTAATAACTCTAAGAGCACACACATCTCTCCTGAGCAAAGGTTGATGTCATAGAAGCCAACAGTTAGGTATGTTTGAACCTCCTGCCTCCGAATCACCTGTCACAGCTAGCCTTACAGAGATATTGAGATGTCAGGGTGCTGCAAGGCCTTTGACCGTTAAGGATCACTGATAGTCATGTGCTGCAGCTGTATGTATGTATGTATGTACCTAGAAAATATGCAGAGTATTTTGCTTTGAGCAATAGCTAGTATCTCTTACGGTCCTGGTATGATATGTTACCACCCTTAAAGCACATAGGCTGAGCACTCCTGCGCCAAACAGCTTGCAGATAATCACTCCACACATTTCCGTGGTTTAATGATTGCAGGCCCTTGCTGATCTATAAGCCTGTCATGACTTGTAGGGAATCAGGATGAGCTGCTGTCCTCTACGCTGTGCCTCATGTGGTGAAAGTCATTTTACAGTTAGTGGTTAGTAGAGATGTGAATCGGAACCGGAATCGGTTCGGATTCTGGTTCCGATTCACATCGTGGTTTTTTTTTTCGTCCGGCCCGATCACGGTTTTGTTTATTGGCTGTGCCCGAGCCGATAAACAAAAAACCCACCACGACCCTTTAAAACTAATCCCTTAGCTTCCCCCACCCTCCCGACCCCCCGAAAAACATTTTACAGGTACCTGGTGGTCCAGTGGGGGTCCTGGGAGCGATCTCCCGCTCTCGGGCCGTCGGCTGCCACTAATAAAAATGGCGCCGATGGCCTTTGCCCTTACCATGTGACAGGGTATCCGTGCCATTGGCTGGCCCCTGTCACATGGAGGGAGCACTGCATGGCCGGCACCATCTTTAAAAATGACGCGGGCCATCCAGTGCTCCTACCATGTGACAGGGTACGGCCAATGGCACGGATACCCTGTCACATGGTAAGGGCAAAGGGCCATCGGTGCCATTTTGATTAGTGGCAGCCGACGGCCCGGGAGCGGGAGATCGCTCCCGGGACTCCCACTGGACCACCAGGTACCTGTAAAAAGTTTTTCGGGGGGTCGGGAGGGGGGGGGAAGCTAAGGGATTAGTTTTAAAGGGTCGGGGGTGGGTTTAGGGGTTATTTTTGTGTGCCATTTTTCCCACCCTCCCCCAAAACGATAAGAGAATCCCCATGAACAATATCGTGGGGTTTTCCTATCGTTTTGGGGGAGCCCCCGATTTCTGACGATTTTGAAAATATTGTACGATATTTTCAATCGTCCGAAGCCCGATTCACATCCCTAGTGGTTAGCAGGGCAGGTGTGCGCCTATCCTCTCAATAATCTGCTCTGTTTAAAGGATTAAGGCTAGAGAAATTGTAGTCAGCTGATGACTTCATGAGCCTACAAGCTTCTTCCATAGTGCACTGCACACAGTGCTGATTGTATAGGCCTACTGTTCCCAGAGGTCTCATGTGGTTGGCCTGATGGCTGATAGCCTTTCTGTGTTGTTCTCTTGCCAGCCACCTAAGGCCTTGAGGGGCCCTTGTCAGTACCTCAGACAAAGTAGGTGCCTTATATGCCTCTGACATGTGTTTTATGGGGCCTAAAGGGCTGCTGCTGCCGTTTGGGTCCAGGCAGATTTCCACTGACTGCCAACCCTGTAATGGGCTCCCTTCAGGATCTGAATACGACCTGTAAGGTCATCCTTAGCTTACACATATTATACAGATCCCCAAGCCATGCCAGTACAGGGGTGGCAGCCAGTCTGTGGAAGTCGGCCTGGTCCCAAGCAGCAGTAGCCCTCTAGGCCTATGCTGTTGGCCTGTGGACATTCTCGACACGACAATACTCTCTCACTTCTCCTCCCTAGTTGTCACAAGCAGCTGAAACTCTGGTCCAACTATCAGCATGTAGATGTCATATTTGGTTTACTATGAAAGGTACACATGGTTGGGTACAGATAGCCTTTGAATCATGACACAAGTGAGGGGGCTGAAGTCAAGTCTTATGTAATGATGACTCTAACTTCCCTTTAACACCACACGAGCTCTATATGTACACAATACACTGTGTTGGACAGCTAGCTTCTGTCCATCTTACACACAAATCCATGTAAGCAGGAGTTAGCTAAGAGTATGTAGTTGAAGAAGGTAACAAGAGGCAATACTGAATGTCCCCAGTTATAAACTTCTTCTTTACCTCTTGCTGTCTTCCTTAGGAGCATACACTGACTGTTCAGTTGTATGGCCTAGCCCATATGATATTGCCTGCTAGATAAGTGGCTACTCGGAATGTGCAAGGGCATTCTAGCATGCAAGGTCATGCAGAGGGCAAACCATATATCTAGTGAACCTTTTACTCAAAAACAACACAATGAAAGGAGCCAACCAGGAAGTGTTTGTTTTTTTCAAACAAGTGACCATTTTATTAGAGAAGACATGTAGCCCACTGTTTGAAATCAAGTCAAAGTCTTAAGTAATCACAATCTGCAAAGACAAGATATCAAATAGCATGAAACATTGTAAATTATATGCGCAACACATTCTGTGTAGACCTGTACATACATTGTTTGAAATGGCATCATTACATATACAGTCTTATCATCTTATCCTTTTGGCACAATCATGATTACACAAACAACAACATGGGGAATCAATAATTTTTTGCCAAACTCTGATGTCCAGTACCTCTTCTGCGGGTGATAACCACTTTTGGGTTATGACTCAAATTGTGAACAAGTACTGATTTTGATTTATATACAGCTAGTAAAATCTTATTGAGTAATAATTCAAATTACTTATTGAGTAATCATTCAAATTATACAATTCTCCCAATGTGAATCTGCTCAGCTTATAAGAATACTGACATAGTGAGGGCAAAGGTAGCGCCGGCGCCATTTTGAAGATTGGCAATACGGCCCGCGTACAGGAGGTCGCTCCCGGACCCCTGCTGGACTTTTGGCAAGTCTTGTGGAGGTCAGGAGGCCCCCCCAAGCTGGCCAAAAGTCCCTGGGGGTCCAGCAGGGTTCCAGGAGCGATCTCCTGCACGCGTGACGTCGGGAGCCAGGAACCAAAATGGTGCCGGCGCTACCTTTGCCCTGTCACATGATAAGGGCAAAGGGCCACCGGTGCCATTTCTCAATGCAGCTGTGGCCAGAGAGCTGGATATCGCGTCGGGACCCCCCCACTGGACCCCAGGTAATTTAAAACATTTTGGGGGGGTTCGGGAGGGTGGGGGATTCGTTTTAAAGGTTCGGGGTGGGTTTTAGGGTTTTTTTGGTGTGCCGGTTTTCCCGTGCCCTATTTAACGATACAATACAAATGCCCCTGACGATAAATCGGGGGCATTTGTATTGTATCGTGCACTCTAACGATTTTTGACGATTTTAAAATTATCTGACGATAATTTTAATCGTTCAAAAACGATTCACATCCCTAATATATAGGCTGAGCAGACCTTGGTGTCCCCTTTTAATTTGAGATATGTACTACAAGCAAGCAAGGATAAGCTGGTAATACCGGATGGGTTGTGGATGTTGATTGCCCCCATTGTGACCGCATGGCGCGCCTTTACTAAGCAGCTCCATCTCCCACAACTCAGCGCATATTTACTGCCCCTGCAAGGTAATCCTGAGTTTCTCCCTGGGATGCAATCAGCGGGGGTAAGAGGCTTGTATTGCAAACAAAGCGTGTACAATGTGGCTCCCATGTGCACATTGGTTCTTATGTGCCCACATGGGTCAAACAGCGTAGGTTACAACAGTGTATTATTTTCCCCCAGTGCTGTATCTCCTTCCCGTCCCGCCCCTACCCACTCCGCCTTTCTTAATGCGTGGAATACATCCGGACTGCGCTTCTAAGATTGTATTTTTAAACAATGTCCAAGCCTTTTGTACACTTTAAATTTTTGCAGCAGCATCTTTCAGTTTTTTTTTCTATTTTCCTCATTTTATGAAAGTTTACCTTTTGAAAATTAAGTGTTAGAGGTGTAGATTTCCATATTGTCTCCCATCCAGTCATTAGTTCAAATTTGATCATATTATGATCACTATTGCCAGGTGGCCCCACCACCATTACCTCTCTCACCAAATCCTGCATTCCACTAAGAATTAAATCTAAAATAGCTCCCTCTCTTGTTGGTTCCTGAACCAATTGCTCCATGAAGCAGTCATCTATTTTAGGGATGTGAATCGTGTCCTCGATCGTCTTAACGATCGATTTCGGCTGGGAGGGGGAGGGAATCGTATTGTTGCCGTTTGGGGGGGTAAAATATCGTGAAAAATCGTGAAAAATCGTGAAAAATCTAAAAATCTAAAAATCGCAAAACCGGCACATTAAAACCCCCTAAAACCCACCCCCGACCCTTTAAATTAAATCCCCCACCCTCCCGAACCCCCCCAAATGACTTAAATAACCTGCGGGTCCAGCGGCGGTCTGGAACGGCAGCGGTCCGGAACGGGCTCCTGCTCCTGAATCTTGTTGTCTTCAGCCGGCGCCATTTTCCAAAATGGCACCGAAAAATGGCGGCGGCCATAGACGAACACGATTGGACGGCAGGAGGTCCTTCCGGACCCCCGCTGGACTTTTGGCAAGTCTCGTGGGGGTCAGGAGGCCCCCCACAAGCTGGCCAAAAGTTCCTGGAGGTCCAGCGGGGGTCAGGGAGCGATTTCCCGCCACAAATCGTTTTCGTACGGAAAATGGCGCCGGCAGGAGATCGACTGCAGGAGGTTGTTCAGCGAGGCGCCGGAACCCTCGCTGAACGACCTCCTGCAGTCGATCTCCTGCCGGCGCCATTTTCCGTACGAAAACGATTTGCGGCGGGAAATCGCTCCCTGACCCCCGCTGGACCTCCAGGAACTTTTGGCCAGCTTGTGGGGGGCCTCCTGACCCCCACGAGACTTGCCAAAAGTCCAGCGGGGGTCCGGAAGGACCTCCTGCCGTCCAATCGTGTTCGTCTATGGCCGCCGCCATTTTTTGGCGCCATTTTGGAAAATGGCGCCGGCTGAAGACAACAAGATTCAGGAGCAGGAGCCCGTTCCGGACCGCTGCCGTTCCGGACCGCCGCTGGACCCGCAGGTTATTTAAGTCATTTGGGGGGGGTTCGGAAGGGTGGGGGATTTAATTTAAAGGGTCGGGGGTGGGTTTTAGGGGGTTTTAGTGTGCCGGCTCACGATTCTAACGATTTATAACGATAAATCGTTAGAATCTCTATTGTATTGTGTTCCATAACGGTTTTAAGACGATATTAAAATTATCGGACGATAATTTTAATCGTCCTAAAACGATTCACATCCCTAATCTATTTCATCCAGAAATTTTTTGTCTCTACCATGTCCTCATGTTACATTTACCCTGTTAATATTGGGGTAATTGAAATCTCCCATTATTGCGCTGCCAAATTGGTTAACTTCCCCGATTTCTCTTAGCATTTCATCATCTGTCTGATCATTTTGGCCATATGGATGGTAGTAAACTCCTTTCACTATAATTTTACCTAACACACATGGGATTTCTATCCATATAGATTCTACTGAGCATTTAGTTTCTTGTATGATCTTTATCCTGTTGGAGGTTATACCCTCCCGGACATAAAGTGCCACTCCCACACCAAGTTAATCCTCCCTATCATTGTGTTATAATCTGTACTCTGATATAGCACTGTCCCATTGGTTATCCTCCTTCCACCAGGTCTCTGAGATGACAATTATGTCAATCTCATCATTCACTGCTGTACATTCTAACTCTCCCATCTTACTTCTTAGACTTCTGGTATTGGCATACAGACATTTTAAAGTGTGTTTTTTGTTTATATTAACAACCTGCTTTTCAGTTGATAGGGATTATTTGGAATTCTTTAGCTCAAGTGACTCTTTTTATAGGCATATGGTGTTGCGGGCGTGGACCCTTGGCCTGAGGTGGAGTTGCCACAACCTGTGGGGGAAAGCAGAGGCCAGTAGAGATGTGCATTCGTTTATCACGAATTAGGCAATTTCAACGAAATTCGTCCCATTCGGTATTCGTGCTCCTACCATGTGACAGGGGTCGACCAATGGCACCGGTAGCCCCTGTGACATAGTAAGGGCAAAGGCTATCGGCGCCATTTTGAATACCGGCAGCTGACGGCCCGAGTGCAGGAGATCGCACCAGGACCCCCGCTGGACCACCAGGGACTTTTGGCAATTTTTGAGGGGGTCAGGAGGGTGGGGGTTTATTCGTTAGTGATACGTTGTATTTGTAGGGGTTTGCCATATGTTTCGAGACCCCCACGAATACAACGAATATGGCAAATACATTGCGGATTGCCAATACATTGCAAATGAATGCACACCCCTAATATGGCCAAGCTACCTGGTCGAATGCCTTTTCGGAGTCAAACCCTATTGCCAAAGCTGGAATTTTCTGCAATTGGCAAATGGTCATGGCTGTTATTAATTTGATTATATTGGCATTTGGCTTTCTCCCTTTAAAAAATCCCACCTGATGCGACGATATTAGTGACAGTAAAATGGTATTGAGTCGTTCTGCTAATATTTTTGCTAAAAGTTTTAAATCACAATTGAGTAGGGAGATCGGGCGGTAAGAAGATGCTAATAGTGGATCTTTGCCTGGCTTGGGGAGTACTGTGATATGCGCTAGATTAAAGTGTCTGGGAAAATTGTGTTTGAGTCCATCCCTATAAAAATCCATTAATGGGCTGATTAATTGGGCTTGTAGAATTTTATAGACGTCATATGAAAAGCCGTCAGGGCCCAGTGATTTCTTCGCTTGTGTTGTGGCTATTGCATGGGTGACTTCTAATGGTTGAATGGGATGATTGAGGAAATTCGCCTGTGAAATTGTCATTTTGGGGAGAGTGATATCTTGAAAAAAAGATTCCTCTTTCCTTTCTCTACTTCAGGGCCCACTATTATTATTATTTATTATTTAAGTTCTTTTAATATACCGATGCTCAAGACCAAGTCTTATCGTACCGGTTTACAATGGAACAGGGGGAAACCATTAAACAACTGTATAGAAGATAAAGTTACATTAAACAGGGAACAAAAACATGGGCTTTGGAAGACAGGAAAGATATCAAAATATAATAACTGGAGAGTACTGAAAGTAGTCATCAACAAAAACAATTAAGTAGCGAGATAAATAAAGGTTAACAAAAGGTTAAAGAATTCGGCTGGTGATTTATCATAGGAAATTATTAGGAGTAAATTTCCTGTGAAAGGGAGGAACAGGTGAGGTACGCGGTGGGGGGGGGGGGGGGGTGGAGGCAGGGAAGGGAACGGGTCGGGGGAGGAGAAAGGGAATGAGTAGGAAGGTGAAAAGAGACAATATTGGTTGATAGAGGCTCTATCAACCGTAAGCTTGGACGAACAGCCAGGTTTTCAGTATCTTTCTGAAAGATAGATGGCATTGTTCCTAACGTATATCTGGGGGAAGAGAATTCCAATGGAGCGGACCCACTGTCGAAAGTGCTCGTTTATGGATGGAGTTGTGGACCAAGAGTTTGCTTGGGGGAGCCTGGAGAGAGCCTTTGTATGCGGATCTGATTGGCCTTGTGGAAGCATGAGGTTCGAGTGGGATGGAGAGTTGGAGTGAGGATTGCTGGTAGACAGATTTGTGAATGATAGTAAGAGTCTTGAAGAGTATTCTATAGTGGATTGGTAGCCAGTGTAGGATTTTTAGAATTGGTGTGATGTGGTCTTTACGACACAAGTTAGTAAGAATCCTGGCTGCTGCGTTTTGCAGCATCTGTAGAGGTTTAGTAGAAGAGGCGGGTAGACCGAGTAGTAATGCATTGCAGTAGTCAATCTTTGAAAACAGTATGGCTTGAAGAACTGAACGGAAATCATGGAAGTGTAGGACTGGTCATAGCTGTTTTAGGACCTGTAGCTTAAAGAAACATTCTTTTGTTGTGGTATTGATGAACTTTTTGAAGTTCAATCTGGAGTCTAGGGTGGCCACAAGGTTTCTCACCTGGCTAACTAGTGGTATAGTTGCGTTGTTGGCTACAGAATTATTGTTGCTGGGGGAGATGACAAGGAGTTCTGTTTTGGACGTATTGAGAACCAGGTTGAGACTCGATAGAAGGAGATTGATGGAATGCAGACAATTGTTCCAAACGTTTAGTGCAGTGGAGATGGGGTCCGAGATTGGGATTAGTATCTGCACATCATCAGCATATATGTAGTGGGTGAGGTTAAGGGTATTGAGTAATTGGCATAGCGTAAGTAGATAAATATTAAACAGGGTAGGAGAGAATGATGAGCCTTGTGGTACTCCTTGATTAGACGGGACTAGGTGGGATTCTTTGTCATTAATTTTAACTTTGTAGTGCCTGTTGGAAAGAAAGGATTTGAACCAGCAAAGTGCAGAGCCGGAAATGCCTATTTCCTTTAGACGGTTGATGAGAATTGAATGATTTACAGTGTCAAACGCAGCTGAGATGTCGAGGAGAGCTAGAAGGTAAGATTGGCCTTTGTCGAGGCCTATCAGGATGTTGTCTGTTAATGAAAGAAGGAGAGATTCTGTGTTTAGGCATTTCCTGAATCCGAATTGAGAAGGGTAGAGAATATTGTGAGAGTCAAGGTAGTCTGTGAGTCTGATGTTAATTAGCTTTTCCATTAGCTTGGCTATGAAAGGTAAGTTTGCAATGGGGCAGAAATTTCCGGGGTTGGCTGGGTTCAGGTTGGGTTTCTTCAATAGAGGCTTCAGGGAAGCAATTTTTAATGAGTCAGGGACAGTATCTTGAATGAGGGAGCAATTAATGATGTCGGCCAGAGGTTTAGCAATGGTATTGGGAACAGTGAGAAGGAGTTTGGTAGGTATTTGGTCCAATGGATGTGATGAAGGCTTCATATTCTTGATTATCGATTCAATTTCCAAGGATGATGTGGGTTCGAAGGATTCAAGTTTCTGTATGTGGATAGTAGGGGAGTAATTAAGGCTAGGTGGTGGTAGGGTATTTGAAGAAGGGTTGGAAGTTGCCAGTGGAGCCAGTAAATTTTTAATTTTGTTATCAAAGAAGATTGCCAGTTCTGTTGATTTGTTTTGGGCTTCCTCTTCCGGGATGGAGGGGGGAGCAGGGGTGGTAAGAGCTGCAATGTATGAGAAAAGAGTTTTTGGGTCGTAAAGGAAGCCGTGTATTTTTTTGGCGCAGAAGTCCCGTTTAGTGCGAAGAATGGCGGTCCTATAATAGTTCATAGTGGTTTTGTAGGAAGCAAGTGAGGTGGGGGAGGGATCCTTCCGCCATTGTTGTTCTTTGTGTTGCAAGTCTAGTTTGAGTTTTCTTAATTCTGTTGAATACCATGGTTTTTTGTTAGAGCGGGCTGGATTGATGACTTTGGAGGACGTGGGGCAGATTTTGTTTGCTATTGATTGTGTGATATTTTGCCAGGATTTAATGGCAGAGTCGGCCTCAGAGAGGCCGACTCTTTTATGAAACACTATGTATAGTGTTTCATAAAATTGTCTAAGAATTTCATTGATCTCTTTTTTGTTGGAAGTTATGTCTCTGGAATTTGTTTTCATTCTTGTTATAAAGGATTTTTTCTTGGCTGATCGAATTAAATTTGCCATAAGTTTTCCAGCTTTGTTTATAAAGTGAAACAAATGCTGTTCCCCTTTTTGCAGAAAATATTGTGCTCTTGTCTGCAGAAGGATGTTTAATTGCCCCAATATGCTATAATATTCATTATGGGCCAGATTTTATAACATGCGCGCAACCTGGCGCACACAAATCTACGCCGATTTTATAACATGCACATGCAGCCGCGCGCATGTTATAAAATCCGGGGTCGGCGTGCACAAGGGGATGCACACTTGTGCACCTTGCATGCGCCGAGCCCTAGGGGAGCCCCGATGGCTTTCCCCGTTCCCTCCGAGGCCGCTCTGAAATCGGAGCGGCCTCGGAGGGAACTTTCCTTCCACTTCCCCTAACCTTCCCCTCCCTTCCCCTAACTAACCTGCCCCCCAGACCTAACTAAATCCCCCCCCCCACCTTTGTTGCCTCTGGCAGGCATAACTTGCGCGCGCCAGCCGGATGCCGGAGCGCAATCCTGACGGAGGCCTCGGTCCCACCCCGGACCGCCCCCGGATCGGCACCCTGCCTACACCCACTCCCCTTCCCGCCCCTTTTTCAAAGCCATGGGACATGTGCGCAACCCGGGGCTTGAGCGCATCACCGAGCCTATGCAAAATAGGCTCGGCGCGTGCAGGGGCACTTTCTCGGGGTTATGCGCGTAAGTTACGTGCGTAACCCTGTGAAAATCTGCCCCTATGTGTTATATCTGGGGGATTTTGAATCAGGCCTTTTTTAGATTGTTTCAGGAGTTGTTCCAGATGTACTATATCTTTGTTAAGCTGTTTATTATGGGCGTGAACATAGGTGATGATATCTGCTCGGATAACAACTTTCCCCGTTTCCCAAAACAATTGGGGTGTGGTAATATGCTGTTGGTTATTCTTTCCACTTATCTTGTAAAAACTCCCTAAATTTAACATCATCTTTAAGAAGGCCTGGAAATCTCCAGATACGTGCTGTATCGTTAGTGTGTCTGTGTTGCAGTGTGATGGATATTGGTAAATGGTCTGATATAGCTTGTTGTTCTATAGTAGCATCTTTAATCCCAAAGAAAAAGTTTTCTGAAACAAGAATGTAGTCTATACGGGAGAGTGACGCATGGGATTTAGAAATATGTGTGTAATCTTTTTCTCCTGGGTGTAAGGTGTGCCATACATCCAATACGCTTAGGTGGTGACATAGGTAAGATATTCCTTTACAAGTTTTCTGGCTAACCGCTTTATGTGGAGGGCTTTTATCAATAGTTGGGGTCATGTGTATAATTAAAATCCCCCATCCCCTTGCGTATGTATGTGTAGGAGATTACATATGTTCTCAAAAAAAGAATGTGAGTAATTGTTAGGGGCATATACGTTACATATTCTAACCCATTTATTGTTCCATTCTCCTATGACTATTATATAGTGACCCTTTGGATCGACTATGTTTTTGGATATCTGAAAATTAATATTTTTGTTTATAAGGACAGCAACCCCTGCTTTCCTGTTTACAGCTGCTGCATAGATGCAAGACCCAGTCTCTTTGTAATTTCTGGCTTTCTGTAGTTGCTAAGTGTGTTTCCTGTATGCATGCAATATCTGCGTGAAGGTATTTCATGTGTGTGGGTACTTTTTTCCTCTTAATAGGGGATCCCAGTCCATTTACATTCCATGATATTATTTTATCCATCTATTGGTATATAACAATGGTCCTGCTTTTAACAGGATAGGCCCCCAGCCAAGCCTTTCCCATCTGATCTTTTAATCCCTGGCTGTTTTGATCCTGTGGTGTGTGTAAGTCACAATGTTGGTGTGTGGTGCTCTGTCGGTAGTTATTAAGTATACTGATAGATAAATACTGCTTAATCATACAAGTAACAAATAAGTTGGAACAGAAGAGATTACCCTTCCCTCCCCAATACCCTCCCCAATACCCTCCCCATTCTGCAATCCTTCCCTTCCCTCCTTACCCACCCCATTTGTTATGTCCCTAACATCTCCCACACCCCCAGTCCAATATCTAGACCTCATTAAAGAGGTAGTGAAATCACGATTGATGTGCTCAGGTATCCTCTCCTCGCATTGCTTAATACATAGTGCTCCTTGGAGTAAGTATCTTATCTGAGGTTTGAATGGTAGAGTGGTTATATCATGGATAGAGTCTATTGTGCACTCATAAATCTAATGTCCCATTTCCATGTCTGTGCTGGGTTTTCTGATCAGGAGTCCAACCCGATTCAATGCCCTGCTGTCCGGTTTGAGTGATGAAGCGAATACTCGCATAAATCTGAGCGTGTAGTAGCTGCTAATCTAGTGTTTCGCAGAAGGTTATGTTGCAGTACTCACGTGTTCAGACCGGTAGCTCAAGCTCAGCATGTACCATAAGCCTATGAGAATATCCTTTTAGCTGATGGGAAGGTCCTCTGCCCATTATACAGGACTCCATATGCGGCCTTCATAGCATGGGAATTATAGCTGCTCGTGGACTGATCGCCAAACTAGGTGATTATCACTATTAGGATCCATAGCCAGTATAGTAGATGAGTGCTGCTATGGCGGGAAAATAAACCTCATCCTCCCATGCTGATAATAGATCATAACGCTAGGGTAAGCAGGAGCTTCATAGTTTATTTCAGACCCCTTTGTGCTGTGCAGTCTGTCTTACATTACATAACCCAGGCCATGTGGCTGTTGTCGTCCCCACATACTGTAGCTCTGATTATTAATGTCACTCCCCATGTTTAAAAGCGCAACATCGATCGGACAGTGGAGGAGCCATTCAAGTATCCCATAACTATTAACAGTCCCCCTTCACTGATGAAGACCTCTCCGAACGAAGCGAAAACAAGCAAAAAACTCTCACCCTGAGCGTAGCGCGTACATGAAAGTCCCTGCTGACTGCATGGCCAGAATCTCATTTTGGCAGAGTGTCCAAAAACGCCTGAGCTTTAGCCAGTGTCTCAAAGGTAAGTGTCTAATCAGCATTCCATACCCGTAATTTCGCCGGATACATCAAAGCAAATTTTATTTGCCAGTTGTGTAGGTCAGTACATATGAGCGCAAACTGCTTGCGGCGCTCCGAGACTTCGGAGGAAAAATCTTGAAAGACGCGAATGCGATGTGTATTATATGTTATTTCTTGGTGCTTACGAGAGGCACGCCATATTTCGCTTTTATGGGTGAAATTTAATATTTTGGCTATTACAAGCTATGGTCGGCTCACCCTGTCTTTCTTTAAGCCTAAGCGATGTGCACGTTCTATTATGAGTTTACCTTGCAGATCAGGCAAGTTAAGGGCGGTGGGCAGCCAGGTCTCTAAGACTGTGCAGAGACTTCGATCTTCCACAGATTCAGGGAAGCTGAGAAATCTGAGATTTGAGCATCTGGCTCTATTCTCTAAGTCTTCTATTTTAGGCCCTGGATTGTTTTAGCCTGTTCCGATATCTTCCCTTCACACGCGGTCGTGTCATCTTCCAGTAAACTGATTCGCCCTTCCACTCTCTCAATTCTAGGGTGAAGTTCCTCTATCGCCGTTCAAACTTCTCCTAGCTGTGACATTATACCTGTGAGTTTTTCATCCAAAGCCTCTCGGATCACTTCTTTGATGTTAGCAATTGTGATCGGTGCGCTCGGAGTTGATCCTGCATTATCACTTTCGGCCGCCAATTTAGTCTTGGCCCCGCGCGGTTTATCTTTATCTTTTTTATTCTCCTTGGTTGTCAATACAGGCTCATGTAGTTGACAATAGACATATGCCCCTGTTGCTGCCGTCTCAGAAAGAGATTTTGAATAAGATTCTGCGAAGATTGTGCGAGATGGTAGGATCAGGCCTTTGGAGCTGAGAAGAAAGCTGCCTTCCCAGGTCACCGCATCATGTGATCTCCTCGCACACATTTTTACTGTCCAAAATTAGCGCCTGCCCCGGAGAAGGTGTTGGAGGAGCCCAAAAAGTGCTTTTCTGTACTTCCTTCAACTTAATATCATGGCAATATCAAGTCAGAGGAACAAAAGGGAGGACATCCTGAAAAAAATAAAAACAAAAGTGCCAGCAGTCAGGTTAGGAAAAAGGACGTTCAATTAACAAGCACCCATTTGCCTAACCTGTGGCTGTGCAGCAGGCTAGGAAAAGGGATGCTCATAAAATTGAGCGTCTGTTTCCCTAACCAGCTGACAGCCAATCTCTCCTGAGCGCCCATGGCCAAGGAAGCGCTAGGGGCACACAATTTCCCAGAGAGGTCGATTGGCGCGCATTGGGAGAGCCGGTGCTCAGTCATGAGCGCCCATTTTTCCCCACGCCATATTGCATCAGCCTATAAGTGTGTGCTAAATATTTTAAATAAGTAAATAATTGTATGCAATCAATTCTCATTTTTACTTAGTAACATGAGCTCATGATCTTATGAACCCTTCACTTCCATTTGTCTACTGGAATTCACTCAACTATCTCATTTACATTAAAAAAAAAAAGACTGTAATTATGATTTTAGCAATACATTTTTTTAATTTGCAAGAGCCAAATGCCTGAAATGTAAGGTAAGCAATCCAATTACTATTTAGACACAGAAGATGTAAAATGATTCTTTTTAATAACATTCCAAGTCTCCTAAAAATTGAAAGGGTTCCACTTCTATCTTTTTATTATTTTACATCCTATTTTGACTGGCAGGTTAAGGCTTCGCCTGCTTTTCTAGTCCCAAATCTCTCAAACTTTTAAGAATTCAAGTGAACCTATATGATGGGGAAAAAAAAAAAAAAGCTTCTCCTCAATCCTAATTAAGGACAAAGACAAGTTGTAAGTTTCTATGGCTGTTTCTAAATAATGAATAGAAATTGCTTTTGAAGATGTGCTAGCAAGGTAAAAAGCAGTGCAGTTTTATATTTGTTTGTCAGCGATAATAAAATTGTTCATCTTCTTGGGGTTTACAGTTCATGTAGTTCCCTCCCACTTTTCTTCTTGCCTCAGCCCAGGCACAGTTATACACCTTTTCGCCTGACCTATTGACTTGAGCCAATCACCGAGCTGATTAAAGAAAGCAGCCCCTCCCACCAGTGATCGGATTGGGGGAGGGAGTAGGGCGGGCCATGGTGCCCCCTCCTGTCTCACGTTCTCTCCTTGTCTGGGCTCTAATAAGAAGGACATAGGAGGCATTGCTAGTGCATGGGATTCTTCAGGTCGGAAGCAGCTTAGCCAGGCAGCAGTTTCACTGTCTAATAATCTATTCCCCTGCTCTCGGGACACCTCTCACGCAGCTACACCGGTGCTTTTCCTGCCCTTTGCTGCACAAAAATGGTTGATGCCTTCTGTGCTACCTGGAAACTGATTGACAGCCAGAACTTTGATGAGTACATGAAAGCCTTGGGTAAGTGAAGACGACATCTGTAAGACTTGAATTACTCAGTAATTTTATATTGAGTTCTTGCAGTAGTCGCACATATTGGAGTTGCAACAAAATAGCCAATGAGAGAAATAATCATGTATTGCTTTGTGTGTGTATCAGATTTTTAGTGGCATTTTTCATTTTCCTTAGCAAACCTTATATTTTATGAGATGGTTTAAAGTTAACATATAAAAAATAATGTTGGATTTGTATTAGAAAACCCTATTGAAATATACTCAGTTTCACAGTTTTCAAAAACTATCCTCAAGAGGGAGGGTTGAAAATGGATTTAGTAATCAAAGTTCTTGCTAGAAAAAAAAAGGAGATTGTATGAATTTAAAACATTTACAGAATATGAATGCTATCATTTAAAAAAAAAAAATGTTCATGTATTTCATCAATAATTTATCATCAGTGCTACATCATGCTATTTTAAACCAGGAGTAGTGTCATAAGCCGGTCGGTTTTCAGAATATCCATAAAGAATATGCATGAGATATACTTGCATGCACTGCCTCCTCATTCATTATGGATATCCTGAAAACTAGACCTGTCTGCAGCACTCAAGGACTGGATTTGTCTACCCCTGTTATAAACATTTGCTTTTGGAGTTTATTCTTAATTCTTCCTTAAATAAAGTATTTTATGGGAAGCAGTGTACAGTTGGCACAAATTCTATGTAATCTTATTTCAGCAGCAATTTATTTTCACTGGAAAATTTACAAAAAAAAAAAGAAAAAAAGTAGGATGTTCTTTGAAAGGTTTCTTAAGCACTTGATCTCAAAACGGGTGTCTTTACAAAATAACTGGTGAAGGCTGGTCTGATGAGCTGCTCTGTGTAGTTATTATTCCTTGTACTGGTGTTCTGCAGGCGTGGGTTTTGCCACCAGACAGGTTGGTAATGTTACAAAACCGACTGTGATCATCAGCAAGGAGGCAGAGAAAGTGGTGATCAAGACACAGAGCACCTTCAAAAATACAGAGATCAGTTTCTTACTGGGAGAGGAGTTTGAGGAGACTACTGCAGATGACCGGAGCTGCAAAGTAAGTGGAAAAAAAAAAAGTTGGATGGAAAGCTACATGAAAAGAAGGCAGAACATAAAAGGGGTTTTCGGCATCCCATTCTTTTCTTTATGATACTGTGGCTCCTCCTTTTATTATCTTTGGGGACTTGATCCTAGCTCTAATTCTCTAGCTAGGATTACTTGCATTATCTTGCTTTCATTTTCAATCTGCCTTCAGTCTTACAAAAGGAAAGACACCCTGGGTCCCATTGTGAATGGAGGTCTTTCATCCCATGGCGGCAGTAAAACTCTTTCAAAAGATGCAGACAGAATTTGCTAAAGAGAAAAGATGTTGAGAGGGCTGTCAACTTACTCCAAGTCAAAGGAGACCTAGTGAATCAATCCTGCTTCTATCAATCTCTCTCTTTTTTTTTTAAAATTAATTTGTATTTGACAAAAATAGGGATAATCAAAACTTGAGCTATCCAGCTCTGTGTAATATTCTGTAGAAGCAGTGTATTCATGGTGTTGCTGGTTGCTGCATTATCTGAGAGTGCCAACCTAGGAAAGTGTGCTTTATCCCAGTTAAATAATCTATGCACTTGTTTCATTATCTTTTGGAAGCAATACTGTGCACTCAGGCTAGCATACAGGTTAACATGTGGTTTGACACGTATTTTGGAAGCACGTCCATAGCCCCTTATGCAATAAGGGGATTAGTGCATGCAAACCAGCGCATAGCCTATAGCGCTCATTAAAGTCTAAATGCAATGTTGACGAGGCTATTAGCTACTACCCCCTTATGTAAAAAATAAATGTGCAGCCAGTGCATACATTTTATCCCGCAAAAATTAATGCCAGCCCTGCAGCTGGTATTTTCTTGAGGAACCCCAAAGGTTTAACAGAAAAGCTGAAAATAAATACTGCTTTTATGGGGTTCCTCTGACTTAATATCGTGGCAAAATTAATTAGAGAAATCACAGAAAGCAGCAACATGAAAAAAAAAAAGTCTTACCGGCAGTAAGAAAAAAAAAAGTCTTACCGGCTTGCAGTGTGGGACATTTGGACTGTGGGTGGATGGGAAAATCCAGGGACCTCTGAATTTATGAGCATCCTTTTTCCCAACCCACGCGTAGCTCCTGATGCTGAGGAGGCGCTAGGGACACACAATTTTCCCTAACTCCTCCCTTATAACGCAGCAGCGGCTCATTGGCCTACTGCATCGCGTGCCTAGGAGAGGTGGGTGGGCTCGCATTAGGAAAGCGGGCGCTCAACCAAGGGCACCATTTTCCCCGCGCGGATATTGCATCGGCCTGCATGTGTTTAAATTCATAGAGTTCAAATCCTAGTTCATCTATAACCATTCAGAATGTTTCCATTGATGCTTTGCTAGTAAAATGGCCCTTAGACACTGCAAATATATAATATAGGTTTGGAAAAAGCTTTTATTTGGTGTCATTTTTATTGTACAGGCTTGGTTGTTTAAAGTGTGGGTATCAATGGAACTGACTGCAGGATGTCAGGGTAACCCATGACTGACTATGAAAGGCTGTCACTTCTCATTCATGTAAACTGTGAGCACTGTATAGGTTCAGTGTCTCCTTTTATACAAGTGCAACATTATCCAGATCAAATAGGGTTTTGTAGTAAAAAATACAATTTAACAGAATTGTACTTGGATGAATAATTAATTGATATATATCATTCATTCATTCAACCATGAGACAATAGGGACAAATAACTTATTGATAACCGCTGTGGACTTTATTGAATGCTTATACATGGATTTATATACTTGTGTTTTGTTTTGTTTTTCAGTCTTTGGTGAGCCTGGATGGAGAGAAGTTAGTTCATGTGCAGAAATGGGATGGCAAAGAGACAACATTTGTCAGAGAAATTAAGGATGGCAAAATGGTCATGGTGAGTATGAGATACGTTCAATCCTAGGACTACTCATTGCATTCAATCATTTTCAAAGATTTAGGTTTTTCATCATTTAATAGTGAAATGTCAGATGTACCTTTTATTTTTGATACTGGAAAAATACTCTTAAAAGGAAATTGTTTTCAAAGTAATTGAAGTCTGACAAGATGTACTTACAACCATGACCTCCTCATCACCATTCCATTCTCTCCCATTGAGCAGTCTAAGAAGGAACACAAACTGTATAGTATGGCATTTAACAAATTTTCGGGCCGATACAGTAAAATCGCGGGAGAGCTCTCCCAGCGCGCGCACAGGCCACTCTCCTGTACGCGCGATACAGTATTTTAATTTATTAAAATTAGGGCCGGCGGTAAAAAGAGGCGCTAGGGACACTAGTGCGTCCCTAGCGCCTCTTTTTTGACAGGAGTGGTGGCTGTCAGCGGGTTTGACAGCCGATGCTCAATTTTGCCAGCGTCGGTTCTCGAGCCCGCTGACAGCCACGGGTTCAGAAACCGGACGCCGGCAAAATTGAGCATCTGGCCAATGGCACCGATAGCCCCTGTCCCATGGTAAGGGGAAAGGGCCACCGGTGCCATTTTGTTTACTGGCAGCCAATGGCCCGAGGGCGGGAGATCGCTCCCGGGACACCCGCTGGCCCACCAGGGACTTTAGGCAAGTTTTGGGGGGGTCAGGAGGGTGGGGGATTGTAAATAATTAAATGTGAAGGATCGGGGTGCGCGCTAATGGGTTTGTGTTAGTGCACGCTAAACTGAAAACTGCCAATCCATGGGAATACAAACTTTTCCCGTGGCTACACGAAACCAAAAGCAGAAACGATCGGGCACCTGATGCACATCTCTAGTAAAAACCTGTGCCAACATCAGCACACCATATTACACTGGCCCTCAACAGAGCAGGCGTAACTTTGTGCAGGGGAGTCTGTGCATGTGACAACCCACTTACATGGAAATATTGAAAGCAAACTTATGAATATAAATTTGATTTGAAAATTCAGGGCAAAGTCTGGGCAAAAAAGGTACACCCAGATTTTACACCTGCCCTCATAGTTATAAAATTACTCTCCCTGTGGGCCTTGTCTTGGGCATGAGAACTACCTTTTGAATTCTGTACAACCGAAAAAGGGATCAATATGGGCTTGACAATTTATGTCCAACATCATCTTTGAATAATGTTTCTGATGGACTAAAAATTGTATTGTAACCTCCAAAGAATCCAGAGATCATAGAGAACTCTCTAGTAACTCATATATTAGAGTCTATATAGTAACACAGTCGGTGACATAGTGAGGGCAAAGGCTAGCGGGCTGCCAGTACTCAAAATCGGCCCCTGTGACATTGAGAGGGCAAAGGCTAGCGCGGCACCATTTTGAATACTGGCAATACGACCCGAGTGCAGGAGGTCACTCCCGGACCCCCGCTGGACTTTTGGCAAGTCTTGTGGGAGTCAGGAGGCCCCCCCAAGCTGGCCAAAAGTCCCTGGGGGTCCAGCGGGGGTCCGGGAGCAATCTCCTGCACCCATGCCGTCGGGTGCCAGGAACCAAAATGGCACCGATAGCCTTGCCCTTACTATGTCACAGGGGCTACCGGTGCCATTGGTCAGCCCCTGTCACATGGTAGGAGCACAAGATGGCGCCGATGGCCATGTGACAGGGGCTGACCAATGGCATTGGTAGCCCCTGTGACATAGCAGGTCAAAGGCTATCGGCGCCATTTTGAACTGGTACCGAGGGTGTAGAGTGCATGGGATGGGCTCCCGGACCCCCCGCTGGACCACCAGGGAGTTTTGGTAAGTCTTGGGGGGGATCAGGAGGGTGGGGGTTGTTTAAATTGGCGGCCGAATAATTCGGTGAAAATTCGCTGTATCCATGGGGAATCGTGATACGTTTCGCTTCCCCATGAATACAACGAATATTGGCACATCCGTTGCGGATTGCCAATACGTAGGAACCGAATGCACACCCCTACCCTGTACTAACCATGCAGATTATTACCTTGACCATTACTGATTTTATATTCCCTTTTCCAATCTGCAGACTTTAACCTTTGGAGATATAGTCGCTGTCCGTCAGTACGAGAAAGCATAACATCGGCGGCCTCTCTTTGACTCTGCCTCAAGCCTGTCCAAGTGTTACTTCTCATAAACTAAAGAAAGTCTATGACTGACAGTATTTGAAGCATTACTGCCTTTACTTGAATGGAAGAACTGAAAATCTCTTCTTATTTTATACTATTAAAATGACAACCCCCTCCTATACATTTCAGCGCTACCGCGTAACAAATATTTTTTTGTTAAATTGATAAAACATTTGTATTTGTATGAAACATGTGGTAAATTTTTTATATAATGTGTTTTTATGGAATGCCAGTCAGGTCCAAATAAAGAAATTTCATGCACACACACATTGTTAGTTTTCTGTGGTGGTGGTGTATGCGAAAACAGGGTATAATATTTCATAAAAGAGATTAGTAAATGCATTGAGAGATGTCATTTATAGAGGTAGATTAGTGTAAAACATCAGAAAAGAAATGATAAAACTTCATAAAAATGCAATAAAAAATGTGTAGGAATAGAATTTAGAAAATGCCTATGATTATAAATGTGCTGGGATGTTACACAAACTTCTTGGGGTTTTTTTGTTTTCATTTTTATCCACCATTTGTTGTTTTGGAAAACAGGAGAGCAATTTTATATTATGTTAATTTTGCATTAAGTCCTTCATTGCATGTGAATGGGAAAAAAATATTGTTTTTGACAAAAAAAACAAGGTGAGCTAAGAACAAGAATAACTGAGGGAAAGAGGAAAGGTCCAACAAATAAGCAAGGTGTCACTGTGCTTTAACACATAAAATATGATTTAAAACAACATAGCACTTTCTTGTTGATTTCACTTTCTGCTCTCAATTCAATTTTAAGGAGCCCTTTTCCATGAACATAATACTGTTTTGTGAAAATTTAAATTTGAAATGGAATTCTATTTTTAAAGCATTGAAGGCTATATATATATATGTATTCAAAGCTGCCTGCCATGCACTTTATCAATAATATTGAGTGCCTACAACAAAAATTTTGTAATTCATGTCATTATGGCACCAGGAAGTTGAAAAAAGAGCAACTTTACCTGGAGGGAAAGATGGCAGGAGCCATTAGACTTCTGGGACTTGAGTAATTTTCCTTGCTAGCATGAGGTAGTGGAGGTTTGTGCGTTAATGATTGTTTACAGTTGGTATCTCATTTGCAGTTAATAGGATATGTAGATTAAGTAACATAGTAAATGACAGCAGATTAAAAAAACAAAAAAGGCACATCTAGTCTACCCAGCAGTGATTTTATGCACATTTTCCAAAGTAGGTCAAATTACCACATGGAACCCATCGCCAGGTATTAGGTGCCCTAGGCAAACCTTCTGCCTTGCACCCATCTCCCCCCACCCCCCAGGTCCAGTGTGCAGATGGACCTCCTCTCATAAACACACTTAAGCTCCTTGTCTCATTCACACACGCATCCGCACACAGGCTCCTTCCCTCTCTCTCACTAGCACCATTGCTCTTTCATACACACAAAATCTCTCTCACTCATACACACACACACAGAGGCGCCACTCAGGGCCTGCCAAGTCTCTACTTTAAACCCAGCTACACTAACTCCCTTAACCTCATCTTCTGGCAATGAATTCCAGAGCTTAATTGTGAGTAGAGTGAAAAATAATTTTCTCTGATTTGTTTTAAATATGCTACTTCTAACTTCATGGTGTGCCCCCTAGTTCTTGTATAATCTGAAAGAATAACTGATTCACATTTACTCATTCAAGACCTTTCAGGATTTTGTAGACTTCTATCATATCCCCCCTCTGCTGTCTCTTCTCCAAGCTGAACAGCCCTAATCTTTTTAGCCTTTCTTCAAAGGGGAGGGGTTCCATGTCTTTTTCATTTTGGTCACCCTTCTCTGTACTTTCTCCAATGCAAGTATATATTTTTTAGATGCAGTGACCAGAATTGCACACAGCATTCAATGTGTGCTCTCACCAGGGAGTGATGCAGAGGCATTATGACATCCTCCATTTTATTTGTCATTCCCTTCCTAATAATTCCTAATAGTCTGTTTGCTTTTTTGACGCTACAGCACACTGAACCAATGATTTCAATGTAATATCAACTATGACTGCCAGATCTTTTTCTGGGTGTTAATACCTAATATGGAACCTAACATTGTGTAACTAAAGCATGGGTTATTTTTCCTTATATGCGTCATATTGCACGTGTCCACATTATATTTTATCTGCCTTATGGAGCCCAATCTTCCATTCTCGCTTGTGATTTAACTACTCTGCAAATTTGATAACCTCACTCATTGTATTCCTTTCCAGATCATTTATAAATATATTGAAAAGCACCGGTCCAAGTATAGATCCCTGAGGCACTCCACTGTTTACCTTTTCCACTGTGAAACTAGACCATTTAATCCTACTCTCAGTTTCCTGTCTTCTAACCAGTTTGCAATCCAGAAAAGGACATCACCTCCTATCCCATAACCTTTTACTTTTCTTAGAATTCTCTCATGAGGGACTTTGTCAAACGTCTTCTGAAAATCCAAAAACAACCAAATCTACCAGTTCACCTTTACCACATGTTTATTCACCCCTTCAAAACAATGAAGCAGATTTGTAAGGCAAGACTTTCCTCGGATAAATCCATGCTGGCTGTGTTCCATTAAAACATGTCTATCTATATGTTCTGTGATTTTATTCTTTATAATAGTTTCCATGATTTTTCCAGGTACTGAAGTCAGGGTCACTGGTCTATAGTTTCCCGAATCATCTATGGAGCTCTTTTTAAATATTGGGGCTACATGGGCCACCTTCCAGTCTTCAGAAACAATGAATGATTTTAATGATAGGTTACAAATTATTTGTAATATGTCTGAAATTTCATTTTTTAGTTCTTTCAGAACCCTGAGGTGTATATAATCTGGTTCAGGTGATTTGCTACTCTTCAATTTGTCAATCTGACCTACTACATCTTCCAGGTTCACAATGATTTGGTTCAGTTCATCTGAATTGTCACCCTTGAAAACTGTCTTCTGAATGAGTATCTCCCTAACATCCTTATCAGTAATCACTGAAGCAAAGAATTAATTTGGTCTTTCCATGATGGCCTTATCTTCCCTAAGTGCCCCTTTAATCCCTAGATCATCTAATGGTCCAACCGATTCACTTGCAGGCTTCCTGCTTCGGATAGGCCGGTAGGCCTATGTAAAATAGGCTCACCGGCGCGCAGGGCCCTGCTCGCCTAAATCCGCCCGGATTTGGGCGGATTTAGGCGAGCAGGGCTCTTAAAATCCGCCCCTATGAGTTTTTGCCTCTATGGCCAACTTCTTTTCAAATTCTCTCTTAGCCTGTCTTATCAATGTTTTACCTTTAACTTGCCAATGTTTATGCTTTATTCTATTTTCATCAGATGGATCCTTCTTCCAATTTTTGAAGGAAGATCTTTCGGCTAAAATTGCCTTTTTCACCTCACCTTTTAACTATGCTGGCAATTATTTGGCCTTCCTTCTACCTTTTTTAATGTGCAGAATTCATCTGGACCACACTTCTAACATGGTATTTTTAAAAAAATGTCCACCCGGTTATATACTCTTATCTTTTGTAGTTTCAACTTTCAGTTTTTACCAAATATTTTTCTAATTTTATCAAAGTTTCCCTTTTATAAGTGTAATGCTAGAGTCATGGATTTATATATTACCTCTCTTCCAGTCATTAATTTGAATTTGATCATGTTATGATAACTATTGCCAAGTGGCACCACCATTGTTACCTCTCTCACCAAATCCTGTGCTCCATTAAGAATTAGATCTAAAATAGCTCCCTGTCTTGTCAGTTGTCATTTATTCCATCCAGTAACTTTCTGTCTCTAGCATGTACTGATGTTACATTTACCAATTTGGTTAATTAGCATTTCATCACCCATCTTATCATTTTGCCCAGGTGGACGGAAGAATACTCCCATCACTATACTCTTACCCATCACACATGGGATTTCTACACATAAAGATTCTATTGTGCATTTAGTCTCTTGGAGAATCTTTATCCTGTTGGACTCTATGTCATCCCAGACATAAATCACCACTCCCCCACCAAGTTGTTCCTTCCTTTCATTGAAATATAATTTGTACCCTGTATAAAAGTATCCCATTGATTATCCTCCTTCCACCATGTTAGGAGATGCCAATTAAGTTTTTCTCAACATTCACTGCTATATATTCTATCTCTCCCATCTTACTTCTTAGAATCCTGGCATTGGCATACAGACATTTCAAAGTGTGTTTTTTGTTTGTATTAACAGCCTGCTTTTCAGTTGACAAGGATAATTTGGAATCTTTTAGCTCAGGTAATTCTTTACTTATAGGCACATGAACTACTTTTGCTTTTATTGGAACCTCTTTGTTGGGATGCACTAACTCTCCTGTTTCATTAGTATCCTTTGAAGTTACCTCCCACTGAACTATGTGCTGCTGAGCAACAGTTGGCTTTCCTTTTTGTTCTAGTTTAAAAGCTGCTCTATCTGATTCTTAAAGGTTAGCGCCAGCAACCTAGTTTCACCCTATTTAAGGTGCAGACCGTAGCTTCGGAAAAGACTCCCTCTTCAACAAAAGGGTCACCTAGTTCCTTACAAAACTGAATCCCTCTTCCTTGCACCACTGTCTCATCCATGCATTGAGACTCTGGAGCTCGGCCTGCCTCTGGGAACCTGCACATGAAACAGGGAGCTAAGAGAATGCTATCCTGGAAGTTCTGGATTTCAGCTTTCTACCTAAAATCCTAAATTTGGCTTGCATAACCTCTCTCACACATTTTCCTATGTATCACGACAGCTGGTGATGCATGAGGTCCACCACATTTGCACTAGGGAGACATGTTATCAGGTGATCATCACATCCATCAGCCACCCACCTATCTATATCCCTAATAATCGAATCACCATCTATGATGGCTGACCTAACTCTTCTCTCTTGAGCAGTAGGCCTGGGAGACACAGCCTCAGTGTGAGAGGACAATGCATCACCTGGAGATCAGGTCCTTGCTACAGGATCACTTCCTGCTGCACCATGATGATTCTCTCTGACCAGAAGATCTTCCTTTTCCAAGGCAATGCCAGGGCTGTCAGACTGGAGTTGGGATTTGACTACTATGTTCATAGAGGTCTCATCTATAAACCTCTCTGTCTCTCTTTGCTCCTCCAGGTCTGCCACTCTAGCCTCCAGAGATCAGATTCATTCTCTGAGAGCCAGGAGCTCTTTGCACCTGGTGTACACTTAGGGGCAGATTTAAAAAGCCCTATGCACATAAATCCAGCTGGATTATGCACGCTGAGCCTATTTTGCATAGGCCCAGCGACGTGCCTATGTCCCGGGGCTTGAAAAAAGGGGTGGGGTGTGGGCAATCTGAGGTGGGGCAGGGGCGTGGGCAGAGGCCTCCGTAGGGCCTCTAGTCTGGGGGATCGCACGGCGGCACTCAGCCTGCACACACAACCTACGCCTGCCCAGTGGCAGGTGCAACTTGCCAAACAAAGGTTGGGGGGGGGGGGGGGTTTAGGTAGGGCTGGGGGGCGGGCTAGGTAGGGGAAGGGAGGGAAAGGTGGGGGGGGTGGTGGAAGGAAAGTTCCCTCTGAGGCCTCTCTGATTTTGGAGCAGCCTTGGAGGGAACAGGGAAAGCCATCGGGGCAACCCTAGGGCTCGGTGCGCACAAGGTGCATAAGTGTGCACCCCATTGCGTGCGCCGACACCGGATTTTATAACATGCGTGTGGTTTTTATTTTATTTATTTATTTAAAATTTTTATATATCGACATTCATCAATGATATCACATCGGTTCACAGTGTAACGCAAACAGACGCCTGGGGAGCGTTTTACATCGAACAATTATAACATAACACGAGAGTAGTTGAGGGTGGGGAGATATAAGGGGGAGAATAGCACTAAATATTATAAACAAGGTTTGCAAATATATACATTATGTACATTATGGTTGCGCGCGCATGTTATAAAATTGGGCGTAGATTTGTGCACACCGGGTTGCGTGCACAAATCTTCGCCCGCACGTAGGTACTAAAATCTGGCCCATGGATCCTTTCACCGGTGGGTAAAAAATCATACATGTGACATTTGATGCAGAAAACTGGAAGGCCCCCCTCTTGCTGCTGGATTGCTACCATCATCTTAATTTTGTTGAGTACTTATTTAAGTTTAGGTTGCTAAGGGAGTAAGAATGTATAAATAAAAGTTCTTTAAATTTATTGTTATATTCACTATTAATCTGGTAGTGACCTGCAATGGAATAAATAAACTCTTGATAATGGCTGGGGGATTCTTGTTGTTTAGATAAAAGGATGATTGCAGGCCCAGCGCCATCAGGTGTGCAAACCGTGCAATTGCCGGCACACCTGGTGAGGTGGCGTGGGGGAGCAGGGAGAGGCCTGTGTTGCCATCAGTGGACCCTATCCCATTAGCGGTGGGTCCACCAGTGGAAGAAAAAGCAGCAGGCAGTTTTGTACTGAGGAGGGGGGAGGGGGCAGGAGGGCCGTGTTACTTTTATGCTGTGTGCTGGCCATGCACAGCAGGAACATTGGTGAAGTTAGCATGGGGCACATTTAAAACTAATCGGAGAAAGTTCTTTTTTACTCAACGCACAATTAAACTCTGGAATTTGTTGCCGGAGGATGTGGTTAGTGCAGTTAGTATAGCTGTGTTTAAAAAAGGATTAGATAAGTTCTTGGAGGAGAAGTCCATTACCTGCTATTAAGTTCACTTAGAGAATAGCCACTGCCATTAGCAATGGTTATATGGAATAGACTTAGTTTTTGGGTACTTGCCAGGTTCTTATGGCCTGGATTGGCCACTGTTGGAAACAGGATGCTGGGCTTGATGGACCCTTGGTCTGACCCAGTATGGCATTTTCTTATGTTCTTATGTTCTTATGAGCCATGGTGGAGTTTATCCCACCATCGCCCAAGGAAAAAGGTCACATCCAGGTTCCCCTCCTTCCTACCTGCATGGCCCCAGAAGAAAAACGTTGCCAGAGTCGCACGGGTAGGAAGGAAGAGGAGCATTGGCAGTGTTCAGAAAAGGAGAAGAGTTTGTAGCAGGGCTGCTGCAGATCCCACCTTTCAGCAACCTAAGAAGATTAGGGCTGCTGTGGAGCCCAACCTGCAGCGACTCACAAAGAGGAGGTCCAGAGGTGAGAGAGAGACTGAGGCCCTGTTGAGTGTGTGTGAGAGAGAGTGAGTTGAGAGACTGTGTGTGGGAGTGAGGGCCTGTATCATTGGATAGCCAGCATGTGTGTGTGTGTGTGTGTGTGTGTGTGAGAGTAAGAGCCTGTGTATTTATTTGAGACAGTATGTGAGTCTGTGTGTTTGTTTGAGACAGCATGTGAGAGTGAGAGACAGTGTGTATTTATGCTCTTTTCTGTTTCTTACTTTCAAACTTATATTTTAGGCATGTTTTTATTTTAATCTCTATTTTTTAACTTTCACTTTGTTTTTTTATCATTTTTATATTTGTCTGTTTGATGTCAGTGCTTTATTATATATGTTAACTTGTGTAAACTGCCTAGACCTAAATAATATATAGGTGGTATAGAAAAGCTGTTAAACACATAAATAATTAAATAAATATTCTCCTCTCAGTGATACCTCTGGATTGAGGGTAACTGCGCTCTTCCCCTGCAATATGTCTTGTGCTTCTAAGCACAATCCGTTTTGTGAATTATACTTCAGTTAGTTAGTCTGAGTGCTTTTGGTACCTCTGACTGTGCATGTAAAACTGCCCTCTAAACTCTAGACCACCATCAAAACCTCTCCTTGAGTTACTAGTTGACCCTCCTCAGTGGTATAAATTGTTGCTTAATATGTGTGCTGCCTCAGAGTCAGTCAGACAGTCTCTCTCCTTCTCTCTCTCTCTCTTTCTCCTTCTGTCTCTTGCCAGGAACAGCCCCAAAACATGGAAATGTCTGTCTGTGCACTTCCCAGCTTGCAATGTGGAAATATTACAGGTGCAATAATTTTAATGCACGTTGTGGTATCTCAAAAATTTCCCTAACCATGCCCCTTTTTATAATCGCAGGTGCTATTCATGCGAAATATATAGCAATATGATGAATCTAGGTCTTATTTCTACTATGGTGATTTTTCCAATGGTTACTAATTTGCATATGATTAAAACATTTATTTAGCATATATAATGGTTTTAATATTGCTTTTGTATTTAAAATAAATGAAAAGAACTAAAATGCTACAATAAAGACTGAAACTTGCTGTTCCAGATCTTTTCATCTCAAATATCATCAAAATAATACTGTATGGATACCAAAACACTTAGCATCT
Source organism: Rhinatrema bivittatum (assembly GCF_901001135.1). Lineage (NCBI taxonomy): Eukaryota > Metazoa > Chordata > Amphibia > Gymnophiona > Rhinatrematidae > Rhinatrema > Rhinatrema bivittatum. The sequence goes on along the minus strand of NC_042617.1, from coordinate 542,442,145 downwards.
GTATTTTAATTTATTGTTAGCTTCCTTACAACATATTTTTGAGTGTTGGTTCTGACTGCACTATGGGGTAAGGTAATAAAAGCTGTGCTAAGAAAATGCAGTGAAAATTAACCCACATTTTTTAATTACTATGCTAAAAGTAGCTTTACTGAGGATATATATGTATATATAGCACAGGGAAATTAAAAATGTACATTAAAGAGAAATAGTATGCTAAAAAAATAGATTCTCCCAGAAAACCTTTCATATCAACCACAAAGCCAGCATTTGCACATTTCAGACTTGGCATTTCTTTTGTTTTTACCAGCAGAATTTCTTTAATATCAGCTTGCTGTTAGGATTTTTCACAAAATTAAATCATACAGCTAGGTTTGCATTTTATTTTAATACACCAACTGCAGAACTTGTTTTAGCACAATAATTTCTCTGTTTTGCATTTTCCTGGCCATTCCATGGTCCTGGTGAAATTATTTTTTTTTGTTTAAAAATACAAAATATATACTATGATTTATTTACCACACGGCACAGCTTTGAAAAGGTTCTAGATGAATATAAATATCCCACCGAATATCCCTGAATTAAGTTATCTGGTTACCTTTAGCTGTATAACTTTTAAACCCAACCAGCTATATTTTAATATTGCTGGTTAGGTTAAATCATTCCTGGTAAGTGTAGCTTGATAAGTTGAGGTTTAACTGGTTATATTCAAAGGAATATAGCCAATTAAGTGGGTTTAGTACTTTAAAAAAAAAAAAAGTGGAGTGTGGGCTATGCAGCCAAAATCCCTCACCCAATGTTTGAAAAGGGGTCCTTACAGGCCAAGCCCCCTCCTCTCCACCCTCCCCAAGTAAAGTTTAACACTTGAAAGTCTCTTCTTCTGGTGATCGGTGGCCTCCCTCCTTCCTCCTATCCCAATGAACAAATAGTGAAGGGAACCCATCCGGTACAATTGGACATGATGCATGTGGGACATGTTCTCACAGTGTTTTGCCTTGCTCTCAAGCATTCGCTTTGAAAACCCACGTTCAACAAGGCGTGTTGTGTTCGTGATATGGTGTCCCTGACAGTTACTTTATATCAGGAAGACGACTAAGTGTTCTTTATGTGTAAGGATGATAGAACATCACAGTTCAGTCGTGCATGAATGAACTGAAGCTCCATTTATACAACATTTTTGACGATGGCTCATTCCTTTGAAAACCTTAAATTCACGGTGATTGAACATGTGATTTCGCGGATACGGGGAGGTGACTTTGACTTATATTTATTGAGGCAAGAACAGGAGTGGATTTAATTTTCTGATACTGCAGAATCCTGTCACGTGGTCCTGGGTCAAAATTTCCATTGGTGTGTATGTCCTTTGCAGGAAGTGCTGTTTTTTTCAGTGTCTTATTAGACAGTCTACCACACTTTCAGTGTGATCAAGTTGTGCCTGAATGGGTAGGCTTAGTGATATGTTTTCATGGCTTGTGTTCTGTGTTTAGTAATTCACTACTTTGGCTTTTATTTTTATATTTCTTTTGTAGAATAATGTAGAGCAAACTTCTGAAGAAAACACGGACCATGTTGGGTCGTTCTTGCTCACTAAGATATGAGAGCACATTTTGATCTAATTTTGTGGATTGATTATAGTTATAATGCAGATAGTTTATGCATTAGTTTGTGGGAAATATTTATATCAACATATAAAATAAGAAGGGATATCAATACATGATAAGACCTATTGTGCTTTTTTGATGTTACTGTTTGTAGCCTATAGCAGGCAAGAGACAGTGTATTATAACAATAAGCACTATATTATTTTGATACCAACTTTCCTATTTTTATTATTATTTTTAATAAAAGTTTTAGTTTATATTATTTTTTGTTTAATTTCAGTGCTGCACCTTTTTTACTGTTTTCTTGATTTGCTTGGAGGTGTTTTGCTCCTTTTGTTGGATAAGATATACTATTACATCCATAGCCATTTCTGGGTGGGAGAGAAAGAGGACTGCACTAGGCTTGAGATGGTGAGTGGAAGAAGAGAAAGGTAGAGTTACATGGGGTTGAGAAGGGGGTGCATACTTGCCAAAAAGAAATTCACTCATTGTATATTCCTGCCACCCATTGTTAGGGGAGATTGGTGGAAGTGGGTGTCCAGGGTGAGTGCATTTCATCTTTAGTCAGCAAATATTGGAGGTGATTTATTGATTTATATGAACACTTATGACAATTTTGTGTACTACACGGAACACATCTTTCCAATTATTTTTATGTTTCCCCTTGAGATGGGAAGAGATTCCAGCACCCCACTAACCATTCCAAAATCATGGTTCTCATAATTCCTGAGTGAGGGGTCCTGATTTAGAAAGCATCATTAGCATAGATGATGACAGTGGTTTGAAAGTATAAAGAGGACATTTTCAATGCAGAGAATATCATTAATAATGGATGCAGGATCAAGATTGGATGGCTATGTTGTAATCTGATTCATCTCTCATTCCAGGTTGTGAGGGTGGAAGATGTAGACCTTGTAGGTTAGATAAATGAATTGTTAAAGTACTGGAACTAAGCCATATAGAACAGTTCCCTTATCCATTAACAGAGTTTACATCGCCGTCTCAAGAAGAGTTTTGCCATAATCAGTTTATCTACTTTCTCTTCATGTGAGTAGAAACCCTTTATGCTTCTGGCATGCTGAACTAATCCCCGAACTGGAATTTATAGACTTCACTCTTAACTTTTTTATTGCCTTCCTACTTATTTTGATCAATATATGTGATGTAAAATGTCAGGAACTGACTGGTTGACTTCAAGGGTTCATTGTTTCATGTTTCTGGTCTCATTATTTCTCCTTTCCACTCGATTTCCTGCTGTTTCAAGTTAATTGAAGTAGAAAAGAATATGAACAAGCCTGTGTGGTGCACCTCATAGATCAGGTTGCTGTAGTCCTGGAGAGTATCCAGTCTGGGAACTGAGTTCAACAATTGAATTTCGAAGAGGCAGTTGCCGCATCCTAATTACTTTTGCAAAAAAAATGTCTAAAAATCCCTGATGACTTCAGTTGTTTCATGAGTATAGTAACCCAAGTTGTATGAAAGGTACACAGGCATTTTTAGCCTACCAGAATTTTCAAAGCTGTATTGTTTCCCTTTCAAAATAAGCGGGTGCTAAGTCCATGCATTAGAGCCATCTACATGCTTTGGCCCTTCTATTTGTACAGGTGGCTGAGCAGGGGCAAAATAGAGTGGGCACTTTTTGAAAATCGGTGCACCTGCTCTATTTTCTTTCCCCACCCTAAACATATCTCCTTTCAGGGGGGTAATTTTCAAAGACTTACTCAGGGGTTGTAAATGTAAAATCGGCATATATACATGTAAACAGCCTCTGTGCACGGTGAGCAAATTTGTAAACATGGAAATCCATGTGTGTACAAAAAAGGTCTTTTGCGGGTAATCTGGGGTGGCGTTTCCAAGTACAAGCACATTTATGTATTTTAGAAACAGAGTATGTGTATACGTCATCAAACATGCATGCATATTTGTACTCCTGCTAATTAAGTTGTGGAAATTAAATCTGACCACTCCTTTATCTGTTGTTTTTTGGTGGAGGATCTAGAGTAAGTGGTGAAAGGTATGTGTGAAGGTTTTGGCCAACTGATTAAGGTCTCAGCAAACTGGTGCTGGGAAGTATGTGAACAAGTAAGTATTTTCATAAGCGAGATATGTGCATACATCCCCCAATTTTACAACATACTTACCTCCACGCATAAACTGAGGATTATTACACACACACTTCTTTAAATTAATTAACATGTAAAATACATGTGCACGGTTTTATAAAATAAATATATAAACGATGCAGATAGTTGAATTTAAAAAATGTGCATACTTTTGGGGTGGTGATACTCGGTATTTTATGGGGCTCCTGCTGCACAGTTTTATGTGTGTATGCACTAAATTATGTACACTTTTGAAATGTACCCTCCTTATGTGGCTAACAATATGTGAGCTATGGCAGCCATGTGTATTTTTATCCTTATTTTTAGTCAGGCTATTTAAAATAACTATTGACCCAGGTAAATTCCTTTGAAAATTGCCCTCATAAGGCAGTGGCTTTCAAATTAGGTCCTCATAAGCTACCTACATGTCTGTGTTTTATAGTATTTACAGTGAACATTCATGATTTATATGAGCATATTCGGATAGCTTTCAAACCTAACCAGCAACATTCACACTTAGCTGGTTAGGTTTCAAAGTTATCTGGCTATGTATACCCAGATACATTTATTTGAAGATATTCAGGGGGGGCCTTTATCCCCCCTGAATATTCTTGATAATCCTGCTAAGTTTAGATGGACAACTTATCCATTTTCTGATTTTCTCAATATTGGCCTATCAGAGATTAAATAAGACAAATCAAAATGCAATGACACATCTTCCCTCTCTTTGTATCTAACCAGGCAACAGGACTTAAAGGTACTCTGATAAAAAATGCAACACTTGCAAACATGTATGCAAATTCCAGTACCACCCAGCACCATACACAAACCCTTTGAAGTGCATGGATTATTTGCCTAAAAGTCTGGCAATATGGAGTACCTCACCTTAGGCAAAAATTCCTCAAGCATAGGAATGACTATAGAAAGGCATAGGAGAGGGGGAAGTGCTCTCCTAAAAAATCTGTTGCCTTCCCTTTCCCTTAGGGGCGGATTTTAAAAGGCCCACGCGCATAAATCCTTCTGGATTTATGCGCGCAGGGCCCTCGCGTGCCGGCGAGCCTATTTTGCATAAGCCGCCGGCGCGCGTAAAGCCCCGGGACGCGCGTAAGTCCTGGGGCTTTCGAAAAGGGGAGGGAGGGGGCGTGTCCGGGGGCGTTCCCGAAACGACGCGGCATTTCGTGGGCGTGCCGCGGCGTTTTGGGGGCGGGCCCGGGGGCATGGCGCCGGCCCAGGGGCATGGTCGAGGCCTCCGGACCAGTCCCCGGGACCGGAGGACGGAGCAGGGCTGCCGGCCGATGGGCGCAAAGTTACGCCTGCTTTCAGCAGGCGTAACTTTGCCGACAAAGGTGGGGGGGGGGGGTTTTTAGATAGGGCCGGGGGGGTGGGTTAGGTAGGGGAAGGGAGGGGAAGGTGGGGGGAGGGTGAAGAAAAGTTCCCTCTGAGGCCGCTCCGAAATCGGAGCAGCCTCGGAGGGAACAGGCAGGCCGCGCTGGGCTTGGCGCGCGCAGGTTGCACAAATGTGCACCCCCTTGCGCGCGCCGACCCCGGATTTTATAAGATACGCGCGGCTAAGCGCGTATCTTATAAAATCCAGCGTAATTTTGTTCACGCCTGCTGCGCGAACAAAAGTACGCGCTCGCGCAAGTATTTAAAATCTGCCCCTATGTGCCTTCACCTCTCTCCCTACTAGTCCTGCCTCTACTCTCTCACCTTCTCCTGAAGGTCTGGATCTGGCTGACAGAAGAGTGGTGACAGTGGCCTACCACTTCAAACTCATTCTTCCTGCTGCTGGTGCCTCTCCTACATAGTTCAAATCTCAGATGACTGGTTTCAACTGTGTAGTGCTCTGTGGAGATCTATGATGCACTTGATGATGGTTTACCTGGCAAGTGAACTGCACAGGAGAGGTGCTGGTGATAGGAAGAGCAGGTCTGAAGCGACAAGCTTCTGACACCTCTCTCCAGCTGGCCAGGGAAGGGCTGTGTTACTGGGAGGGGAAGGGAGCTGAGTGAGTAGTTAGTGCAGGCAAAGATAGGGTTTTGCAATTTTAGGAGGAGCTGCTTTGATGTTCCAGGTCACTACTGGACCAAGGGGGAAAGGGGGTGAAAGGGGATGAAACTTGGAGTTGGTAATAGGTGGGAGGGAAGGGAAAGGGAAAAGAAGGCTATTAATCAAGTTTACTTAGGGAATAGCCACTGCTATTAATTGCATCAGTAGCATGGGATCTTCTTAGTGTTTGGGTAATTGCCAGGTTCTTGTGGCCTGGTTTGGCTCTGTTAGAAACAGAAGGCTGGGCTTGATGGACCCCTTGGTCTGACCCAGCATGACAATTTCTTATGTTCTTAAGGGACTTGGGGGATGTGAAAGACACACAATCCATTTACTGGATCTTCTGGAAGACTCACAAATTCTTCCACCTACAGCATCACATCTAGATCTCCCCTCATCAGCACTATAACCTCTAATCATATACAGCCCACAGCCCCACCATTGCTTCTCTAATTCCCATCTCTGAAAGGCAGTCATGATACCGCAGGGACTAGAGTAGAGTATGCATGGACTTGCTGTCGCCATACATGGGTATCTCCCTCCCCATTACACTTCTTTTCAAGACTCTCAAGGGCTGTTTTGTAGCAGTCTCATTGTTGGTTTCTGCTTTCAGGACTCCTCTGTTGTCTCTGCCCCCAGTGACATCAGTCAGATTGGGAGGGGTAAAGAGCTAGCACAGATATCACAGGCTTAGCACCGACAGTACTGTGCCAAAGGACCACACTAAAGGAGCTTGCCCTTTTGAGCAGCCCTTCATGCCCCATTTCCAATTCAAAACTAAAAGTGACATTTCACCATTAAAAAGACAAAACATTAAAATAAGGGTTATCTAATATTCTTTAGGAAAAATTAATCAAAACATTACAGTAAAGATTTGGACTATGAAATCAAAGTGAAAATTATAGTGAAAAACAACCAGTTCATCCAATCACTCCTGCTTTAAGTTAATTCCAACGAATAGTGGTTCAAAAAGTAATCGTGACTGGACAGTTGAAAACACTCCAAAATTCATTTGCAAAATATTTGGCAAATCTGTTATTCAAATTAATGCTTTGAAAATGAAGAGATTTAGTTAGATTTTGCTGGCTGCTCATTGTTTATGGGAGAATGGTAGCTGAATTGTTATGAGTTAGTTTGACTTAAATAAAGTTTTTGCAATTAGGTGTATCACTGAAACTTGGGCAGAAGAGGGATGTGTCATTAGTCTTTCTCAGGTTTGCCTGGATGTTTTTTCTTTTCATCAAAAACATAGGAGTGGGAGTCAGGAAGAGGACGTAGTCATAGCTTTTTGTTCTTTTTTAATTTGGAGATAGAAGTAGTTGTTATGCTCAGGCTTGTGAACCCTTGGGTCGACGGGAGGATGGTATACCTTACGAGGAAGATCCATAGGTTCTCCCGTTGGGTGGCGAGGCAGAACAGAAGATGCGACCAGCTGACCCTCGGCACTGGAGACTGAGGTGACTGTGGAAGCAGACAAAGAGTCGTGACGTCAAGGAGAAGAACGGAGTCTTCGCCACTGGAAGCCTGCGGGCCCCCCGGGAAGAGCCCATAGGGACCCGGGCCGCTGGGACTTAGGTGGGTCCTTGGAGACGATGGTCCAGAAGAAGTCCGAGGTCAAGTGCCAGAGGGTTGTCGCTTACCAGTCCGAGGTCTTATACCAAGGGATCGCCGCTTGCCAGTCCAAAGTCACACACCAGGAATCACCGCTTGCCAGTCCGAAGTCACACACCAGGAATCACCGCTAGCCAATCTGAAGTCAGGAACCAGGAACACCAAGAATAGACAGGAACAAGGATCCAAAGTACAAGAACTCACCAAAGGAAGCAGACCTGACTACGTGGGACGTTGCCAAGTCGAGGAATGAGCAGAGGAAGTCTCCTTATATACTTCCTCTGCTCTGGCTCATTGGAATCAGTTGCAGGTAATTAAAGGGACGAGGTCCCTTTAAATCTCAGAAGGAGGCGCGGCCTCGCGCCTAAGATGGTGGTGGCCATCTTGGATCGGGCCGTGGAAGATAGCTGCCTGATCCCGTGCAAGAGGAGCAGGGATGGATCCTGACCCGGCAGCCAACTTGGAGGCCCGCGCCAGTGCGCTGGGACAACGGGGACCGACATCAGGCATCTCCCCTGATGCTGCCAATGCGGGTCGCCATCACGGTGAGGTAGGGGGATGTGGCCACAGGTACCTGCAGCCGCAGAACAATATTGATCCTATACCTTATTTAAGACTCCTTGTTTCTTTTGGTTATTTCTATTATTTTGGGCTAGGTTTGCCTATTACATTCTTTTGTTCTTGAATTGTAAAATTTAGTAAAAATTAATTTTAAAAAATGCCCAAATATGAGAGAATTCTTACAAAAGAAAACAGCGGTGTTAGGGAAATGTTACTGTTTTCAGAATCAATGGAACACAGCATTTAAAAGCCATTTTAATCAACTCAGACATTTTAATCCTTTGAAACAGATTAGCAGCAGATTTAATTCCAATGTAGGTCAGTCAAAATTAAAAATGGGCTGCCTCGTGGAAACTTTCTCCCTGAGTTATTATGCAGTAGTAGCTGTAGTGATTTTGCTTTTTTATGCTAGAAAATGAAGTATGAATATATGATGTATTCCTATTTATTTTATTTTTATTTAAGGATTTTTTATATATCGCGGCACGTTAAAAAAAATCACCTTTTTTTACAATGAACAATAATTCAGCAACAAGCTTTACAATCAAATGAATTTAGAATGGAACATAACAGATATAAATTAAATTAATAAATTAAATAAATTAATAAATTAATAAATTAAAACCAGTAAACAAATTAAAATCAAATAATACAATGGAGACGTACGTTCCTGCATGCTCTTTGTATTTGTAGGTAGAAAAGGCATGAATACATTTTCTTTATTATAAAGTTTACTGCTACTGGTATTTGGAAATACATATGGGGCAATTTTCAAAGTTTTAGCTTGCATGTTCATAAAATGTGGTTTATTTATTTATTTATTTATTTATTTATTTAAAGTCTTTTCTATACCGTCGTTTGGTGGGGACCGTCACAATGGTGTACATTAAGGCACATAAAAGTAATGATACTATTTGTCCGTTTACATAGGTGCCATAAGGTTCGGTAACATAGGCCTGGATTTATCAAAATGTGGTAAGTACTGCATGCGATAGCAAAAGGGGTGTGTTTTATGCTAATATAGGACCATTGTTAATGGTCCTAGACACACACAGGAGAGAGAGAGAGAGAGAGAGAGAGAGAGAGAGAGAGAGAGAGAGAGCACCAAGCCATAATAGTATGGCCCATAGGCAGGTATTTGTATCCCTAGGGTAGGCCCACCTAGTAACTCGAGGTGGAGATTAGGTAAGTGTGTAGGGGGTTAGGGGCCACTTTGACATGCTACGTGACACCTACGAACAGAACAGTGGTCTCTTGTGAAGATTTGATGGCCTTCGGAGTGAGGAAACTCACTCCAAGATGAGATTTGGGCAAGGCTCTCTCAACCTAGCTTGACGGACTCTCTACCTGGGTAACATCAAGCTAGGTTGAGAGAACCTTGCTCAAATCTCATCTTGGAGTAAGTTTCCTCACTCCGAAGGCCAGCAAATCTTCACAAGAGACCACTGTTCTGTTCGTAGGTGTCACGTAGCATGTCAAAGTGGCCCCTAACCCCCTACACACTTACCTAATCCCCACCTCGAGTTACTAGGTGGGCCTACCCTAGGGATACAAATACCTGCCTATGGGCCATGATATTATGGCCAGTCTCTCTCTCCCTCCCTCCCCCTCCCCCTCTCTCTCTCTCTCTCTCTCCTTCTCCTTCAAATTGTCTGAAATAAGCCTTACAGGACATGTCACAGCCACTAACACATCTGAAAGAGGTGTTGTGAAAATCAGCATTATGGCTGTGCAATAGCTCTTCACAGGCTAACTCCTCCTATTTTTTGGAATTTGCATCGCACCATACGATATGGTGCGATCGCATGCAGTAAACATGTTTTCGCATGCGTTAAGGGCTTATCGCATGCGAAAACGCCTTACCGCATTTTGATAAATGACCCCCATAGTTTGTTATCAATGTTCGTTGTTAAATGTGATTAATCATGTCCATGTCTTTCCTTCTCAGTTTTAATTATAGAGCTTATTTTACAAATGTAACTTATCCATTAGTAATGGTGTGCTATATCTTAAAAACTACACACTTAATGAATTTCTGCAGTGTGTATGGTTGTTTAATTGTTCGTGCTTTGCCCATCCCTGGCTTCTATTCTCCCTTCTCTTTCTGGAAAGCTTGTTTAAATAGCCAGGTTTTCAAACTTTTTCTAAAGGTTTTGCTGTCTCTTTGTAGCCTTAAATCCAAGGGCATGGAGTTCCATAGTATGGGTCCTGACAATGATAGTTCCCTCTCTCTTACTTGTGTTAGTCTTGCTGTTTTGACTGATGGTATAGTCAGGAGGGCTTTGTTTGCTGACCTAAGGTTTCTGTTAGGGACGTGTAAGAACATAAGAACATAAGAAAATGCCATACTGGGTCAGACCAAGGGTCCATCAAGCCCAGCATCCCGTTTCCAACAGTGGCCAATCCAGGCCATAAGAACCTGGCAAGTACCCAAAAACTAAGTCTATTCCATGTAACCATTGCTAATGGCAGTGGCTATTCTCTAAGTGAACTTAATAGCAGGTAATGGACTTCTTCTCCAAGAACTTATCCAATCCTTTTTTAAACACAGCTATACTAACTGCACGAACCACATTCTCTGGCAACAAATTCCAGAGTTTAATTGTGTGTTGAGTAAAAAAGAACTTTCTCTGATTAGTTTTAAATGTGCCCCATGCTAACTTCATGGAGTGTCCCCTAGTCTTTCTACTATCCGAAAGAGTAAATAACCGATTCACATCTACCCGTTCTAGACCTCTCATGATTTTAAACATTTCTATCATATCCCCCCTCAGTCATCTCTTCTCCAAGCTGAAAAGTCCTAACCTCTTTAGTCTTTCCTCATAGGGGAGTTGTTCCATTCCCCTTATCATTTTGGTAGCCCTTCTCTGTACCTTCTCCATCGCAATTATATCTTTTTTGAGATGCGGCGACCAGAATTGTACACAGTATTCAAGGTGCGGTCTCACCATGGAGCGATACAGAGGCATTATGACATTTTCCGTTTTATTCATCATTCCTTTTCTAATAATTCCCAACATTCTGTTTGCTTTTTTGACTGCCGCAGCAAACTGAACCGACGATTTCAATGTGTTATCCACTATGACACCTAGATCACTTTCTTGGGTTGTAGCACCTAATATGGAACCCAACATCGTGTAATTATAGCATGGGTTATTTTTCCCTATATGCATCACCTTGCACTTATCCACATTAAATTTCATCTGCCATTTGGATGCCCAATTTTCCAGTCTCACAAGGTCTTCCTGCAATTTATCACAATCTGCTTGTGATTTAACTACTCTGAACAATTTTGTGTCATCTGCAAATTTGATTATCTCACTCGTCGTATTTCTTTCCAGATCATTTATAAATATGTTGAAAAGTAAGGGTCCCAATACAGATCCCTGAGGCACTCCACTGTCCACTCCCTTTCACTGAGAAAATTGCCCATTTAATCCTACTCTCTGTTTCCTGTCTTTTAGCCAGTTTGCAATCCACGAAAGGACATCGCCACCTATCCCATGACTTTTTACTTTTCCTAGAAGCCTCTCATGAGGAACTTTGTCAAACGCCTTCTGAAAATCCAAGTATACTATATCTACCGGTTCACCTTTATCCACATGTTTATTAACTCCTTCAAAAAAGTGAAGCAGATTTGTGAGGCAAGACTTGCCCTGGGTAAAGCCATGCTGACTTTGTTCCATTAAACCATGTCTTTCTATATGTTCTGTGATTTTGATGTTTAGAACACTTTCCACTATTTTTCCTGGCACTGAAGTCAGGCTAACCGGTCTGTAGTTTCCCGGATCGCCCCTGGAGCCCTTTTTAAATATTGGGGTTACATTTGCTATCCTCCAGTCTTCAGGTACAATGGATGATTTTAATGATAAGTTACAAATTTTTACTAATAGGTCTGAAATTTCATTTTTTAGTTCCTTCAGAACTCTGGGGTGTATACCATCTGGTCCAGGTGATTTACTACTCTTCAGTTTGTCAATCAGGCCTACCACATCTTCTAGGTTCACCGTGATTTGATTCAGTCCATCTGAATCATTACCCATGAAAACCTTCTCCATTACGGGTACCTCCCCAACATCCTCTTCAGTAAACACCAAAGCAAAGAAATAATTTAATCTTTCCGCGATGGTCTTATCTTCTCTAAGTGCCCCTTTAACCCCTCGATCATCTAACGGTCCAACTGACTCCCTCACAGGCTTTCTGCTTCGGATATATTTAAAAAAGTTTTTACTGTGAGTTTTTGCCTCTACAGCCAACTTCTTTTCAAATTCTCTCTTAGCCTGTCTTATCAATGTCTTATATTTAACTTGCCAATGTTTATGCGTTATCCTATTTTCTTCTGTTGGATCCTTCTTCCAATTTTTGAATGAAGATCTTTTGGCTAAAATAGCTTCTTTCACCTCCCCTTTTAACCATGCCGGTAATCGTTTTGCCTTCTTTCCACCTTTCTTAGTGTGTGGAATACATCTGGACTGTGCTTCTAGAATGGTATTTTTTAACAATGACCACGCCTCTTGGACATTTTTTACTTTTGTAGCTGCTCCTTTCAGTTTTTTTGTAACAATTTTTCTCATTTTATCAAAGTTTCCCTTTTGAAAGTTTAGCACGAGAGCCTTGGATTTCCACACTGTTCCTTTTCCAGTCATTAAATCAAATTTGATCATATTATGATCACTATTGCCAAGCGGCCCCACCACCGTTACCTCTCTCACCAAGTCCTGTGCTCCACTGAGAATTAGATCTAAAATTGCTCCCTCTCTCGTCGGTTCCTGAACCCATTGCTCCATAAAGCTATCATTTATTCCATCCAGGAACGTTATCTCTCTAGCGTGACCCGATGATACATTTACCCAGTCTATATTGGGGTAATTGAAGTCTCCCATTATTACTGCACTACCAATTTGGTTAGCTACCCTAATTTCTCTTAGCATTTCACTGTCCATCTCACCATCTTGACCAGGTGGACGGTAGTATACCCCTATCACTGTAGTCTTCCCTGATACACAAGGGATTTCTACCCATAAAGATTCAATTTTGTATTTAGTCTCATGCAGGATGTTTATCCTGTTGGACTCTATGCCATCCCGGACATAAAGCGCCACACCTCCTCCCGACTGCTCCTCTCTGTCATTGCGATATAATTTGTACCCCGGTATAGCACTGTCCCATTGGTTATCCTCTTTCCACCATGTCTCTGAGATGCCAATTAAGTCTTTGTCATCATTTACTGCTATACATTCTAATTCTCCCATCTTACTTCTTAGACTTCTGGCATTAGCATACAAACATTTCAAAGTTTGTTTTTTGTTTGTATTTTTATTCTGCTTTTTAATTGATAGGGATAAGTTAGAATTTTTTAGCTCAGGTGAGTTTTTAGTTACAGGCACTTGGACTACTTTTCTAATTATTGGAACCTCACTGTCGGGATGCCCTAATTCTAATGCATCATTAGTATCCTTTAAAGATACATCTCTCCGAACCATGCGCTGCTGAGCGACTGTCGGCTTTTCCCTTTGTTCTAGTTTAAAAGCTGCTCTATCTCCTTTTTAAAGGTTAGCGCCAGCAGTCTGGTTCCACCCTGGTTAAGGTGGAGCCCATCCCTTCGGAAGAGACTCCCCCTTCCCCAAAAGGTTCCCCAGTTCCTAACAAAACTGAATCCCTCTTCCTTGCACCATCGTCTCATCCACGCATTGAGACTCCGGAGCTCTGCCTGCCTCTGGTGACCTGCACGTGGAACAGGGAGCATTTCAGAGAATGCTAACCTGGAGGTTCTTGATTTAATCTTTCTACCTAAGAGCCTAAATTTGGCTTCCAGAACCTCCCTCCCACATTTTCCTATGTCGTTGGTGCCCACGTGTACCACGACAGCCGGCTCCTCCCCAGCACTGTCTAAAATCCTATCTAGGTGACGCGTGAGGTCCGCCACCTTCGCACCAGGTAGGCATGTTACCAGGCGATCCTCATGCCCACCCACCACCCAGCTATCTACATTCCTAATAATCGAATCACCAACTATGACGGCCGACCTATCCCTTCCCTCCTGGGCAGTAGGCCTTGGGGAGATATCCTCAGTGCGAAAGGACAATGCATCACCTAGAGAGCAGGTCCTTGCTACAGGATCCTTTCCTGCTACACCTGGTTGGTGCTCTCCCATTAAGAGACCTTCTTCCTCCAAGGCAGCACCAGGGCTGCCAGTCTGAAGTTGGGACTGGACTACTATGTCCCTGAAGGTCTCATCTATATACCTCTCTGTCTCCCTCAGCTCCTCCAGGTCTGCCACTCTAGCCTCCAGAGATCGGACTCATTCTCTGAGAGCCAGGAGCTCTTTGCATCGCATGCCCATGTACAACTTCTCACCGGTGGGCAAAAAATCATACATGTGACACTCGATGCAAAAGACTGGGAAGCCCCCCTCTTGCTGCTGGACTGCTGCCTTCATCTCAATTCTGATCAGTTCCTAGTTAAGTTCTCGGAGGGCTGTATTTAACCAGTTACGTTCTCGGAGGGCTGTATTTAACCAGTCTGCGTTTTCGTTATGTATTAACTTATGTATGGTGCACAATGTTTTGTATTGGATTCTTTGTTCGATCGGAAGCCAGTGTAGTTCAGCCAGTGTTTCCATAATATGTTCTCTTTTGTTTTTGCCGGTTAAAACTCTTGCTGCTGTGTTTTGCAAAACTTGCAGTGGTCTTAGTGAGGTGTATGGTAGGCCTAGTAGAAGTGCATTACAATAATCAGTGGTTAACCAATGCGCTTACATACAATCTATAAAAACAGATTTTCCAGCTGTAGAAAGACTCCTCATATAGTGTTGTCTTTTTTTTTTTTTTTACTGTGTTCTTTTGTACTTTCTGTTCAGTTAGAACAAGGCTGGGTTCTGGCACCATAAGCCTACATTCACAACCACCCAGGCATTTTTCCCTGTTTCAAACCCCCTATCGTATCTACTCTGGCCACTGCAGTGATAGTCCTGGGCCAGGGGCCATGCACCCAGGGCTCTTTGCAGCACCCTGCAATCATAGGCCTTGAATACTGTCACCCTTAAGTAACAATCAAGCCTCCCTACCCAACCCCCAGGGGCTGTGAATGCTCCTTCCATAATATCCCTAGCCCCAGCTGACCTAGGGAACAGACTAGACTCAGGGATTGAGCCAGGGACCTTCCACATGGCAGTGCATAGCAATTGCCAGCTGAGCCACTGGGCCAGCTACGGAACCATTTTAACCTGTGTTGGGGCACTAGGGCCAGAAGACTTTGAGGGGCTCCTCCTATGCTGAAAAGATAGAGGAGTGGGAGAGAGACAGGGTTTGCACCTTGTATGGACTTGAAGGGTAGAGGAGAGGTAGTCCCCATTAGATGCAAGGAGGCGTGGGAAATAAGTTAAACAAAATAGGGGCCTGGGAGCTGGCTGGCATTTGCAGGCCTTTCTTTGACCCCCATCTCCTCCTTCCACAGAGGCTCACTGTTACCAAGAAAACCCATGCGAGGGCTTACCTGAGCCCTTTTGTGACGATTATTACAGCTCAAGAAAGAGGTGTTACATATTGGTGCTGATTCTGAAATGCAATATCTTGCAGACGCAATATCTGTTTTAACCAGAAAACAAATACCTTTTATGAACCTGACCATTTGATCTTCTTTATCATAATATTCAGAAGTAAAACTCGAGGAGGAGCTCAACTCCATGGCTTCTATCTTAGACATTTCAGATGCTGGAAATGTATCCTTGCATTTATTATTGTTGTAATGGATTTTTCTTTTGACCTGCTTGACTAATTCTAGCATTTTCTTTCTTATGAGGCATCACTGAATGGTTCTCTTAAGCTTGCCTGATTGTGAGGTTGTCTGGATCATGCCTAAATGAAGAATTGTATTTCCCCGGTGGAGATTGAGTGTACTGCTTTCCTATTATATTTCATCATTTGGTCCTTATTTTCCCATGTCTCTCTTTTTTGGGGGAGAATTACTTGAAATATGGGGAAGATATAGTGGAGTAAAATTAATGATGTGGTATTTGGTACATTTGTCATATTGGCCTGTATAATAGATTTCCTTGCTTGAATATTAATATATGCATGGCAGAAACTAAATAAAACAAAATCTATATGTATCAACACTGGGAGAAGAACAAGAGCACCAAAATAAGAGAGAAACTCCACAGTAAGGATCAACTTTATTGTGCGCACTTACAGTATGAGACAATAGAGATCCTCCTTCCCACACGTGAAAAGGTTGCATTGCTCTTATTTTCATCATTATGGTAGCCTAACTGAGAGCCCTAGAGAGTAAATCACATATTGACAAAATGAATCCTTGTATTGGAGAAGCTTACATAGTTTAAGAGGGTAGTGGAAGCAGTACTAGATGGAGTGACACACACAGAGTCACAGCAAACAGCTGGGGCAGAAGCAGCAGGACTTGAACGCAGATTTCCTTGTTGCCAGGCCCTTAATATTAGCACCTAACCCACTCCCTCTCCTAGCGCTGATCAAGTTCAGACAATGAAAAATAAGTGCGTGCAGGGTTGTGGTTCTCTTTTCCTATAGAGTCACACAGAAGGGCTGATTCCAAGTAAATAATTCCTTTCCTGTCCATGTGATAGTCTTTATATCAAGTGTCGCCTTTTAACTAATTTTAAAATCTATAAATAGTCCCTGAGAAGACATTAGAATAGCTTCTTTCTCTTTCTTTGCAACCTGGTCCCCTCCCCCATCTCTCTCATTCCTTCTCTGCCACTTGTGTCCAGTTTCACACATCTCTCTGCCTTTCTCTGCTGCCTGAATCTAGATTTTGCAGCTCCTTCCCTTCTTTGTCTTTTTTTTCCCCCCCTATCCCCTAATGCTCTCATTTTATTTTTCTTCTTCACCCGCCATGACTCAGCCCTTTCACATTCTCCCCGGGACACTCAAGGGAACCTTTGTAACTGACATAAAAAAATAAGTTCTCTATTGTTCCTAGCATCCTTTATGGACTTTATAAATGTTTATTAGTAGAAAATGGTAAGGCTGTGCGTCTTTTAAAGCACCATGGAAACATCATCCATGATATTTGTTATTTCGGATGGGAAATGACACAAAATGGTATGACACACACTAAACTAATGAAGAATTGTTTATGTCCTTTCAGAGGATGCTTTTTCCGCATGCCCTTAAGCAGTTTTAGCCCACGCAATAGGTAAAAACATGAGGCATCATACCACAAAAGAAATGACATAAATGTAAAAACAGAACAACATAATGTCACAAAATTACATTTTTTTCCCCAAGCGCACTCCTAGAAAACAGAAGTTGCTGCTTTTCTGGGGTAGATTTTTCATATTCACAGGATTAATCATTCCGCTTCAGCACCTTTATGTGGTAAAAACAGGGATGGACAGAATGTAAAATTTGTATTTTATGACTATATTCATACATATCCTGCAGCATTTACATTTAGACTTTAATTTAAGAACTTATGGGGCAATGGAGGGAAATGGCAAGTTTCACAAGTTCCACATCTTTTTAGGGGTCGAAAAACAGACAGCTAGGCTTTACAAATGAAATGAATTTTGCTAATTCTTTACCTATGTCATGAAAAAAAAAAACTTCTACTGAATATTAAGGTAAAAGGTATTTGTGAAAATAGGCGTTATTTTCTCCAGATTTTCCACAAAGAAAAAAAAAACATCCTGGGCTCGATCTTCAGAGCCGTAGTTAGCTGGATAAATCTGACTTATCCGGCTTGCTGTTTGGGAAACTTTTATCCTGGTGACATTTATTGCAATATTCTTACAAACAGTTCTAAAAAAAAAAAAAATTAGCCCATGGAATGAGCTCATAGAGGCATGCAAACTGCATGGACATTGTTTGAATTTGTCCTGTTCAAACTCAAGTTTTACTTCTTCATTTCCAAGGGGAAATATCTGAACACATTTGTCTAACATGTAACAAAATCCTGAGTTTTCATTTAGAAACTGAATAGAAAATGACTCTGGGCAGGCTGTTTTAGAAAGTGACAGGTCCGTTCCCAGAATTACTAGTGCTCCACGGAGCACTCTTCTGTAGCATTTCTTTGTCTTTCTTTCTGCCCCACAGGCAAATTACTGCCAGGGAGCACCAAATAACCATAGCAACTATCTACTGACAAGCCTGCAAGGTTTTTGTCTTGCAGTGGATCCATGAATCAATGGGTTTCTCACCAGAAGTCCTGGGAATTGATGTCTTTCAGCTGTGAACCCCCTTGTTGGATGTTTGTTTTCCTGTCAGATTTAAACGTGAACAGCTCCAGTGTAATAAAGTCAGTTCAGTCCTGTTACTCAGAGGATAATATCTCTGTCTTCTTAGTTCTCCCAAAGTCCGTGTGCCCCATGGGCTGGTGTTTCTGAAAGAGTGAGTTTATATGTGCTTTCTAATTAGTTTGTGTGGCAGAGCTGTACAAGGTCCTCATGTCATCATTCTCAGCTCCTTACAAAGGAATTCCATGGGAGAAGGAGAAAAAAAAAGAAAAGTTATTTTTCCACCAACTGCTTATTTATCTTGTCAATGTGCCCTTTCAAACATGCAATCTGTACAAGGTGAAAATGCAGTCAGCTCTCCCTGTTAGCAGCCCTCTGCTTTTAGAAAATTGAGCCGTTGCACTTCGGTTAGATATCTGAAAATTGTGAAAAAAATATTGGCATTTGGCAATCTGAATTATAGTTCATTATAGATTAATTTCCGATTTTATTATTTTTTTTCTGTTGCGTTATTGCAAGATTGTTAGATCTCCAGGCAGGCACCTACAAACTGCACCTGAATTTGTAACTCGCCTTGAGCTTGGATTTAGAAAGACAAGTAATTACATCTAAATTCTAAATCTAAAATCTAGATGCCAGGAAACCTGCACTCCTTAGTGATTTTGAAAAGACATTTTCAGAGAAGAGACAAGGCCCTTTGAGGAGGCAGCAAAAAAGACAAAAGCAAAAGGATTTGCATTAAAAAAAATACAAAAAGGCACAGGCAGAAGAGGGAGGGAGAGGAATTCTGGAAGCCAATTTAAGGCTTTTAGGTAGGAAGTTGAAAGCCAAAGCCGCCAGGGTAGCATTCTCAGAAATGTTCCTCGTTCAACATGCAGGAGCCCAGAGGCAGGCAGAGCTCTGGATGAGATGATGGTGCAGGGGAGAGGGTTTTAGATTTGTTAGGAACTGGGCAACATTTTGGGGAAGGGGGAGTCTATTCTGAAAGGATGGGCTTCACCTTAAACAGAGTGGGACCCAGGGGCTGGGGCTAATGTTTAAAACGGAGATAGAGCAGCTTGCAAGCTAGAACATGAGGGAAAGCCCCAGTCACTGAGAAGCACATGGCCCCACCAGTTTTAACTTTCACTCGACTCCTCTTCACCCCCAGGCC
This sequence comes from Rhinatrema bivittatum, assembly GCF_901001135.1. Lineage (NCBI taxonomy): Eukaryota > Metazoa > Chordata > Amphibia > Gymnophiona > Rhinatrematidae > Rhinatrema > Rhinatrema bivittatum. Next base: position 542,422,858 of record NC_042617.1, on the reverse strand, counting down.
CACCAGTCTCCCTTTGCTCTCAATCCCCTTGTCCTCGCCAGTCCCATCTCCTCTCTTTCTCCATGCACATATCCTCTTCCCCACCAGTCTCCCATGTTTTCTCACCCCTTCAACCCTAATCCACCCCAAACCATAATCCCCACCCTTTCAGCCAGCCATACTTCCTCGGCTGCCGGTATTCAAAATGGCGCCGATAGCCTTTGCTCTTACTATGTCAAAGTGGCTATCGGCGCCATTTTGAATACCGGCAGCCGACAGCTCGAGTGCAGGAGTTCACTCCAGGAACCCCGCTGGACCACCAGGTACTTTTGACAAGTCTTGGGGGGGGGGGGGGAGGTCAGGGGGGGTTGTAGATAAATAACTTTTATGGGATGGGGTTTTTTTGGGGGGGAACAAATGTATTTTTGACATATGAATGGATCGGGGGCCCCCGAGAAAGGATGCAACGGATTTGGGTCCCTACAAATCTGAGTCCCGAATGGGATGAATCCGTCCCTGCAGCACATCCCTAATGTTTACCTGCACTGGACACATGGTAGCACATACCCAGGAGATCTGAATTAGTATAAGCTTGAAATCTGTGGACATTTGCTCCAATTGTCAGGGCTTTAATCCTGGCTACTGTCAATTTACACATTGATCATAAGCATTTATGCTTCAATAGAATTATATTCTATTAATTCAATTCCATTATCAATACTTCAGAAAGAAATGCAAGTGAGTAATAGCTAGGGTTGAAGCCTTGACAATTGGCATTGCTACACACAAGTTTAAAACTTGTGCTAATTCAACCCATAATATGAACATATAGGAGACGACCCTCCCATCCCAAGTAAGGGGGGGGGGGGGGGAGTCACAACCGTGGAGGTGCTTCACCTCTGGATTGGGGAGTGGTGCAGAGGCTGGTGAGAGGGCCAATGAGCTAAATTTAAGCCAGGGCCAGTCCAACCTCTAGCCTCTTCTTTCTGGCATTTTTTTCCATCCAGTGCACCCATCAGGGCAGATTGCGAGGTCCTGTTATGGAGCGGTACTGAACAGATGTAGCTTAGAGGGTGGGCTTGACCATACCCTATTGGTGCATGGCAAGTGCTATTTTTGAAAGTTGATCAGGTGGAGGATACCAGTGAGTAGGGTTGGTAGCCTAAAAACAATTTGTTCCTGTTTCATTTTCATTCCGGGGAAGGGCCATTTCGACTCCGCCCCCCATCAGGTTTTTTGTATTTTTGTTTCCCTGTTTCGTTGTAAAAAAACAAACAGACCCCAGAACCCACCCCAAATTTCCTATTTATTAAAATATTGAGGGCCCTCCACCAACATGTGATGGAGCTGCCCAATGGCACTGTCACAAGATAGGGGTAAAGGGTGGCGACCTCCATTTTGACTAATGGCAGCTGCCGTCTAGGAGCCGAAGGTTACGTCTGGGCCCCCTGCTAGACTGCCAGGCATTTTTTATGAGTCCTGGATGGGGTCAGGAGGGGGGCTAAGGTGGGCAGGGGGCTTCAATGGTGAAAGGCCTCAATATTTTGATAAATAGGAAAGGTTGGGGCAGGTTCTGTTTTTTTTTTTTATTTTATTTATTTTGGAACTCCTCTAAAAAACTGATAGGAAAAACATCATGAAATTTCATTTTTTTCCAATTTCGAAATGCAACAAAATAGGAAATATCATCAGTATTTCCTTTTTTGGTGTAAATGAATGTCCACCCCTACCAGCAGGTACTCCGGCTGCTATGTTGCACATGGCAAGTGTGATGTGAAAGCTGGTCAGGCAGGGAATACCAAGTGAGTATTCCAGCCATTGTGTTGCATGGGTGGCTGAGAGTGTAGATGAGTTGGATGTCAAGCCTTCCATGTTTCTTGGCCGCGATTGGCCTACTTATGCCCCAATACTTGTTCTGCATCCTGAATAAGTGAGTTCTGCTCTTATTACAGACCAGGGCATCATCAGAGGGGCAAGGCTTTGAAGGCCCTGCATCTCCAACATCAGAATATTGAATTAGCATGATTTCTAATGATTCTTTATAAACTGCAACTCAGGTGAAGGCATGGTCACCTTATAGGGACTGCATAATATGTTTAATGGCTTGAATAATGGTTGAATTTAGTTATGCAATTTGACCTATGCTGCAGCCATACCCATTCAATAAAGATTTTAATTTGTGAATAATGTTGTCCCAGAGTGCTTCATTCATGACTTACTTAACAGAAATTAGAGGGGGAGGTAGGTGGGTGGGGATGGAGGGTGGAAGTGAGGGAGGAGGTGAGTATGCACCTGACATAGTTGTGCTAAAGCTGAACAAGTTGGGGTAATGCATACTCTAGGCATAGCACACATTAGGCATGTTTCGCCCTCCCTTTCACTCCACCTTGGGTCCCTGCTTTCCTCAATAGATACCTACCTCTCAGGGTCATTTATCAAAATGCATTAGAGCCCTAAAACCCAAGATACCACCATAGTTATTTATTGCATTGTGTGCTGACCATGTAAATTTCCAAAATGTATTCAAGTGGGCAGATTTTGGAAGGAGTAAATAAGAAGTGCTAATGCTGTGTGCAGTAGCATAACATGCATGCTTCTGTGGGACATAACACTGGAAATAACTGCACCTTTTCCCCTAGTGTTAAGCCTGGGATAGCTATACTTTCCTGTTTTTTTTTTTTTTTTTTGGGGGGTGGAGAGAGAAAGAGGCTCTGGGGTGGTAGGCATATTAGTCATCTATTTATACCACTATAGGAGGGTCATCTAGTAACTCGAGGTGAGGTTTTGCTGGTGTGTAGGGTTTGGGGGCCAGTTTTACATGCACAGTCAGAGGTACGAACAGCACAGTACACATCAGTGAAGATTTCATGTGATGTGGAATGAGGAAAGGTACACAAAGATGAGATTTCTACAATGTACTCTCACCCAAGCTTGATAGCACCCAGGTAGAGAGTACATCTGACTGAATATGTAAAACTGGCCCTCAAACCCTAGACCACCAACAAAATCTCATCTCAAGTTACTGGATGACCCTCCTATAGTGGTATAAATAGATGATGAAACCTATTGGCTTTTGTGAGTGTGTCGCACTTTGTGAGGGTTTCTGGAATACATTAGTTAGTTACTGGGCGGTTGTTGTGATAAGTAGATGATTAACATGCAAGCCTTATAAAGAGTTTCTCTTACTCTCTCTCTCCAGATAGACATCGCAATAGGTGCATTACTCTTGTTCTGAAACACTACTAAAGAGTAGCGATGAACAGAGGAATAAGAAATCATTTTCAGTTTGTCCATTTGTTTTTATGGTTTTAAAGTTTTGAGATTTTGTTTTTATTTGTTTAGGGAAAGAGCATGCACTATTTGTTGGAAATGACTAAGACAAAACTTTTTTGTTTTTCCTGACTCAAAAATGGGCTCCTTTTCTCCTTTTCAAACAAATGCACATTGCACATCTCTGCTAAAGAATAGAAAAGTACAGTGCCTTTAGCAGATCTCTCAGTCCAGTATCACTCAAGGGTAATTTGAAATTTTGAGCATTCAGTGTTACTTATACATATGCTACATATGCTATTAATAAGCTAGTATTATTTTATTATTTCATTGCTTTGCTCGTGCGTTCTGCACATTTCATATGCCATACTTTATGCTTTAAGATATGTTTGAAAATCGCATCAGCAATATATTTAAAATACTGTTCTTTGCATAAAACATAAAAATAACTGATCAGTGCTTTTTAGCTATCCATAGTAATTTTAATTAATCACTATACATGCCATACATGCATAGCAGGCTTCTAGTGAGACTAATAATTCTAAGCCACTTTGCAGGCATGGCAATTCGATGGCCCAGGCACTCTGTTAGCATGTTATGAGTAATTGGCATTCACAACTGGATTTGCATTATAGGTGGCAGAACTGAATGAGAAGATGCTGAAAGCATAGGGATTGCTTATCTTCTCCCAAGGACTAGTTCAAGGTCTGTATGGGACAGATTGAATGTTAACTATTTTCCCACAAGCTGGGTTGCAGGATGTTAAAAGTCTCAAAGTTGAATCTTTTGTAAGCATGACTTGCCCCATCCATCTTAACAATGGGATGATTGTTCTGCACACAATGCTAAAGAGAGAACCATTTCTCTCCCTGAATCTAGTGACACAGATACGTAGTCCAGCACTGGCAAACGGAGGGCTGAAACAAAACATTTTGTGGGCAGACCCATGATTCTGTGCAGCATAAAGGCTACCCGTTCTTAAGTGCACTTCTGCAAGCATAGCAATTTCCTGCCTTATGAGAGAGCTTTTCATTCCTAAGGGATTTCAAATTCTTGGCCATCTAAAAACAAATCAAAACAAAAATCCCCAAATCCTTTATGGGCCATGTATGTTTATGAGATTAAATTATGTTTGTGTTCTGTTTTATTTTTAGATGATAATCATATCAGTACAGACCCATGATTTTTATTACCTCCCTCTGTTATTTAGCTGCTACATTTCATTCAGGAAGTCTCATTTTTAGAAACTTTGCTGCATTATTTCAGTGCTTGTCCAGGATGCTAGTAACATTTATTCTGTATGCTTTTTCTAAACTCCATAAAATTAGCCTAACACTTGAAGAAAAAATGTTGAAGGAATAATTGACTTCTAAATGCTTTTAATGTCATCTTATGAATTGAAAGATCTTAAAAGAAGTGTTTTATTTTTACTTTCAGGTGAAGATTTTTTTAAATCTAATTTATGAAATATACAAACAAGAAAAAAATATTGTACAGTACACCATGCATTGGTGTAACTAATCTGAATACTTATAAACATAAACATTCATACATACAAAATTAACAAATGTTCCAGTCCACAAAAACAATGAGGTAGAAAATTAAGGGATGCAAATGTCCAAGACTATATCTTCAAGAGAAATTTGTAGGGATTAATGGATAATATTGGAATCAGACAAGAAGCTGCCGCAGGTATCACGTCCACCTTGGCACTGAGAAAGGCAGTCAATTGGAAGGGATCATAAAATATATACTTAGCAGATTTGTACTCCACTACACATTTGCAAAGAAAATCAAGCCCAAAGAGAACTCCAATTTGCAAAACTCTAGGTTTTAATAACAAACATTTTTGGCATCTTTCCTTTGTAGTTTTAGCTACATCTGGAAAAGCTTGTATACTACAAGTAAGAAACTTGAGTCTCCCCCCCCCCCCCCTGCATGATTAAAAAACAATCGGAGGACCCAGTCTGTATTTGAGTTCAATACAAAATTAGCAATCAGGGTTATTAATGAAGGTTTCTCCTCTTACCTCTCCAAAACCTGAATTAAATTTTAAAAAATCAAAAGAAAGCTGTAAGCTTTTACCTTGAGTTATTCCCCTTTTTTCTTTTAAAATGGGGGGAGAGAATTCTCAAGCATTCTTAATACCTCCTACATATATCTCATAAACAATTCTATTAATGTAGAAGAGGGGATCCATGTAAAATACACCTCAAAATATGTCTCACTATATTTTCCAGTCTCTCTTTTTTATCAATATGTATCAAATTATCCTTTATTAAACAAACTTCTTTATCTTCAATTTAACTTTCTTCTCAACCAAGTGAATTGGATTGGCAACTGTTGGAAACAGGATGCTGGGCTTGGTGGATGCTTGGTCTGACCCAGTATGGCATATCTTATGTTCTTATGTTCCAAACGTTTTATATTACCCTCCACTTAATCTTCCAGTGAGACCAACCTTTGATTATAATTTTGAATTTAAGAGTCATTTGAAGAGCAACAAAATTTTGAAGACCAACAATAGCATCCCAAATATTATCAAGGCTAACTACTTTAGGTTTCACCAATTCCACTGCTGACATAAAGTTGAAAAGTATCTTCCAAAACCTGCCCCTGCAACAGTACCTTGGTGTACAATTCAACTATTGCAACTCCAAAAGCTTGTAATCCTTGTCAGAATAACATCTCCCCATTTTCAGTAGTGACCCAAAACATAGACTGAATTGAAGATGGCTCTGACACTGTTCCTGTAGCTGGCATATTGCTCAGAGTGGAAGGGAACTGTTCTCCCCTCGATAAAGCCACACAATCAGAAGATGCCTGGCTACCTGTTCCATTCATTTCTGGGCTGGATCATCAGGAGGAATTCTCTGATCAAGGTTGAAAGAGGTTACAAGTACCAGGAGATTTAGCCCCCTCTGATACCTCCAATGGCCATCCATCGGGCATTGCTGCATCCTGATGTCAGACGACAAAGCGGCCTATAGTACCTCCTGCCGGCATTGGAGAATCTACTGAAGGGGAAGCATGAACTGTCTCTTTCTGTTTCACTATTGCAACATGCTCTGTGAGCTAGGAACACAACAGGTGATCGGCACTCATTTTGCTCTACCCCCTCCAAAGTTAGTGAAGATATAAAGGTCAAGAAAGAAGTTGGTGATACCTTTCACAAAACCTAAACAACTTTAAAATCTAGACATATAGCACATGATTTCTGAAAGATTTTCACACATTATATGCCAATGGGAAGAACTTTTGTCTTTGGCCTAACAGTTTCCTCCTGCTCCTTTGAGCTTCTGGCTCAGTCACAATTATTGGGGGATCTTCACATTTTATATCCTCCCAACTTACTTAAACCAATCATTGCAGTTATAATCCTCAGCTAGAGGCCATGTACCAGGGCTCCGTCCAGAGCCCTGACATTGTGGGTCTTAAGCTCCTAAGTAAGCAGTGATGACATAGAAGTCCCTTTTCAGGTCCTGTCCTTTGTTTCCACTGATTAAGAAAAATGATTGCTATACTTAAGGTATGTTTTGTGAACACTATCTGGTCTGCATTGACACCAAAGGAGTATATTTATTAGACCATAATAATTGTGGTCATTTGGAGCCTACTCACTAAACCTTAATGAATCTAGAGGGTAGGCATCATCAGAAAGATGAAGGCATGCCAACGCATTAAGACTATGTCAACATGGCATAAAAAAATGACATAAAGAGCCTAAGGACATTCAAAATGGCAAAATGATACCAGCAGTGCCAGGCGTTCTCCAAGGCACCATCAAAGGAGGAAAGCATCAACAAGCGTGAACTGAATAACCTAAGTCTCTGGTTGGAGCAAAGGGAACCATAAACAGTGACATGAAGAAGGAACATGAGAGGGGTAAAGTGGCACCAAGTGTGGCATGAAGAGCTCAAGGCACCATGAAGAGGGAGCAGAGCACCAAAAATGACAGGAACACCTCCAAGACAATAAAAGAGATTCAAAGCAACACAATGAGTGGCAAAAAGACCCCAAAGCATCATGAGAGATGCAAAGCAGCCACCCACAATGGCAAGAACACCCCAGGGCTCCAAATAAGGGGCAAAGGGTAATAACCAAATGTGTACAAGGCCCTAGGTAGGGAAAAGCCAGAGGAAAACCCTGTAGGAGACCTGATGTCATTTCTATATGGCATCATTAGGTGAAGGAGCTGGCTGTTCAGGCTTGAGGTTGGTCTTCCATTTTCCTGTGTATAATCTGATTCTCAGCCTTGTCAATGTCATCTTCCTCCTCTGCCTTGTCACTGAAGGCTACTACTGAATAAAGGCATTAAATGATCCTTAACCATTAGTTATTTAATATATTGTGATTCAGGGAATCCAGGACATTATTATTTTCTGAATCAGTTTTTGAAAATACTGTCACCAATACCTGAGAAACAGTAGTAATGGAGGAATGCAGTCCTGGTTTTGGGCGCTGCACTTCTGCTGCTTCTTCCTTTTTCTGTGGTATAATCCATTGAAGACTAAATACCAGATGAAACAAATAGTCTTAAAGGCTGATATTCAAAATATTGCCACTGAATATCCAGATATGGTTAGCAGGGGCCACTTTTCCAGATAAGTGACGTATCCAGTTAAGTTTTTAGCTGGATAACTCAGGGGTGGGGAATGGGTGGATCCGGGAAGAGTCAAGTTGGTCAGATAAGTTAACCGGCTAACTCAACATTCAGAGTTAGTCATCTGAATTATCCGGACAAATTTGGTCAGGCCATAGAACTTATCCAGATATGTTTATTTTGCTAACTAGCTCTGCTGCACAGCGGCTGAATATGGACATTGTAATAACTGTGAGATAAGGGAGTTTGAAGACATTCTCTAAAAGGGCATGAAAACATTAACGATAACTGGGTAAGACCTGTGAAAAGCATCAGAATGATAGGGCAAGACCAAGACTTGGCAAGTACAATACGGGAAGGGGATTTGGAAAGAACCTTGAAGACAGCCTCAGCAGAGGATAACATACCTTAAGGTACCAAAAGTAGCTTGGATTGGCAGCAGCAGAAGTGGTGCTTGTGATTGAAATCAGAAATAGTAGGGGCAGCGCAACCCAGCAAGAAGAGTGGCAACAAGGCACCGAAATCTGCCACGAGAGCTGAGGCAGAAGGAAGAATGGCAACCTCCTCCCCCCCCCCACCCCCAAGGTATATAGTGCAGATAATCTGAAAAGCACAAAGGCACCAAAATCCCTAAGGCATAGAATGCAGGGAATCATAAACAACACAAAAGAATCAAACCCCCCATGCCATAGAGTGTGGGGAAGTGCAAACAGCATAAAGGCATCAAATTCTGCAAGGAAACATGAAAGAGAAAAAGGACACCAAAACGTTCTATGAATAGGCAAAAGCAGTGAAAGCAGCACCAACACTGGCATGAATATCCCAAAGGAACCACAAACTGGCAAAATGGTACACAACGTGGCAGGTTTTCTTGAAGGCATCATAAAAAAGCCAGGAGAAGGCAGGGCAGTAATAATGGCAGGTTTAGACAGCAAGGCAAAAAGCAGAAAAAAAGTAGGGTGAGGGTAGAAACTTGTATATTTTTCTCACATTTGTATTTTGGGGACAAAAAACTGCAATATAACCAATAAAGAAGCAGGGTGGGAGTAATTGGCTGGGATTGCAAACAGGCACAACAATACAGTAGGCTGGAGAACAAAACAAATGGTGGGATGGGAGGAGAAACTTGTATTATTTACTTTTTTAACCTTTTTATTTTTGTGGACAAAACACCTCAGTATAACAAAGAAAGGAGCAGGTTGGGAGATCCAGGCTATGATCCAAGCAGCAACAGCATGGAGGCATCAAAAACCCCAAAGTGATACATCTGGGGCTTGGCAGCTGGGCAAATTGGCTGAAAGACTTCCAAGATGATGCATTTGGAGATTGGCAGCTAGGCAGAGTGGCAGCAAAACCTCCAAGGTGCTTTTAATCATCTTGCCACTTGCATGGAAATTATGGAAAGCCATCAAAAGCAGATTGATTTTCAAAAACACTAACTTTTCTGTCAACTCTGGAATCAGCCTTGAATACTGAGGGTTCATGATGTATCCTGCCATTCAGAAGACATATTCACTGGGCAAGCCTTCTGAGCCACTTTGGCCAGATCAGTTCCTTGCACAACTGCCACAGTGACACCTACTGATCATCAAGTTCCTCTGTGAATGACTTCAGCTCCTTATGAGAGCCTGTAGCAATTCATGGATTGCCCAAGGTGCAACTCTCTCTTCACCAAGCTATAAAGACTTCTCTCATCTAGCCTTGCAAGCCTGGAAGCAGCAATCCTGAGCTTCTTCCTACTTGCCTTCTTCAGCCTTGAATCAACCATTTTCTTAAGGTAAAAATTGCCTCCAGGATCAACTCTCCATCGATTGAGCAATGTTCATTGGACTTCCTAATTTCATGTGAGCCCTCCTGATACCACTGCTCATCCAAAAGCGAGTGGTGCTTGTAAAGTCTGTCTACTTACTCTCCTGGAGTTCCATCGTTACATCTATAGAATCCAGCTTAAAGTCTGATCCGTCTTTTCCATGATACCACTGTGAAGATGATGCTTGTCTACTTGCCACTCTTATTCTGACCACTGCGAGCCAAGAACTGGTTCTACTCTAAGATGCTACTACTCATCTGTGTCTCCTGGTCATCCTGGACTTCTTGTTATTAATTCCTGCCATCTTGACCACTAGAATGAGAGATGCAAGCCTTGCTGTCCTGCAAATCCTGTGCCTTGCTTATTTCATGTCTTCGGTGTTTTGTCTATGTCTTGCCTGGATCTTCAACCTGCTACCATGTCTCAGCCATAAGTATCTCCATCGCTACAGTTCCTTGCCAAGAACTTCCAACTTCTGTCCTTGGACCCTTGATCATCCCCTGATGATATGGAGTGATCTTCCATTCTTCCAAGCTGTTGATAGGAGGCTTGGGGAGGGTGTCTTGAGAGGGGTCACTATTGTGGGCCTACCCAAGACAGGCGCGGGCAGTCCCCCTACCTTACTTCCAGCTGTACACAGCCAGGCCGCCGACGCCACTTCCAAGCACAGCCCGGAGGCTGTCGCGTTATCGGGGCCTTCGTAGTCCTAGCACCACCGACCAGCCTGATGCCTTCCTCCTTTCATCTTCAGGGCTGAAGCCACTACCACTGTTGCCTGTTCTTTCTTCGCGGCAGGGCTGCCACCACCACTGCTCTCAGTCAGGTCTCCCACGCGGCAGGATTGCCGCCGACGTACATTCTTCTCTCCTGCCTCTGCAGAGGCGTGGGTGCGTGCCTCTCCCCGGTATTTAAAGGGCCAGCGGCAGGAAAAGCCCCGCGGGCCTCGCTCATGATGTCATCCACCTGTTCCTGCTTCAGCCCTATAAAAGGGCCCTGCTGCCATTCTTCAGTGCCTTCGGATTGGGTTTGCACAGTGTCTGTGTTCTTCCTTTCGATCCAGGTCTTCCATGGTCTCCTGTGCCTTGATGGATCTTCATTCCATGTTCTTCATGTTCCTGAACTTCATCTCCTTGATGTTCCTGGTCTCGTCCCTCGTCAGAGCTCCCTCGTTGCCTCTCTTCTGTTCCTCATATTTTCAAATGTTCCGTGTCCAGATGTCATGATGTCCCAAGTCCTGAGGTGCCATGTTCCATGTTCCGGATGTCCGATGTTCCTGTCTTGACTCCGTCCGTCTCATCTTCAGCTTTTCGTCCAGTTCCCAGGTCCCTCGTCTGTCCAGCTCTCTTGGGGTGCCATGTTGTGGTCCGTGACCAGCCCATGGGATGGCTTTGTAGGGTGCCTTATAATACAAGGCCTTTTTCTCATCTGTAGCACAAGCCTCCGGGAGACTTCTGTTTTTAAAGCCTTGCTCCTGAGTATCTTGTTCCTGGTCTGCGGAATTCCCTTGTGCCTGCTTCCATCCATGCCTAGATTCTGCCAGAACCTGCTCCGCTTCAGCGTGATCCATGACCAGCCACAGGCAGCTATGTAGGGCGTGCCCCTGTGCAGTCCTTTATTGAATCTTTGCCATGTTGCAGTCTCAAGTTCCACGTCTTTGCCTGGAGTCTCCTTCACGTTCAGCATGCAGTTCTCACCCAGTATTTTTGCCTGACTCTTGAATCTTTGCCTGAAACTTCTGAGCAACCTGAATCCTTGTCCGAGTCTTCTGAATATCTTGAATCCTTGTCTGAGTCTCCTGAGTTTCCTGAACCCTTGTCTGAGTCCTCTGAGTCTTCTGAGTATCCTGAGTCCTTGTCTTTGTCCGAGTCTCCTGAGTATCCAAGTCTTCGTCTGAGTCTCCTGAGTATCCAAGTCTTTGTCTGAATCCTCTGAGTATCCTGAGTCTTTGTCTAAGTCTACATGTTCCTGCCCTCAGCCTCCGCCTGGCCTCACGCACTCGTCATTCTCCAGCAACGGGTCTGGATGGGTTATTGAGTGGCCGGAGGTCTACTCTCAAGATCAGCATTGCGTTGCTGGATCTCATTGGTGCGTGTAGGTCCAGTGGAGGTCTGAACCTGCCTAGTTCCTGTTCCAGACAATCCTTGCCTTGTCTTCGCTCCAGCCTTGCTCCTGTTCCACCTGTGCGCGTATCAGCTCACCTCCCGTGGTGTGTCTTGGGGCTCCTCCCTAAGCCGTGCCATGGCCCAAGGGCTCACATCCTACCTTAGATGGGACCGTACCTCCGAGCTCCTAACCGGGCCTGAGGGTACGCTCTGCAACACTGCCTTTGGGTCAAACAATCTAAGTGGATTTAACATCCACCCAGGTAGTTTGGGCTTTGGTATTTCCCAATCATTCTGGTCTGGTGTTGAAGAAAGAAAAGGAAGGAGAAATTTAGACTTAGCTGATAATATCCTTTTCTTTATTTCTGCTACATCAGTCAAGAAACCCAGAAAGGAAACTAATTAGGAAAAAAATTAGGTCATACTACTGGTTTTAAAAGGTTGAAATTGTCAATGAGGATGTTTTTTCTCCTTGTTCTCTTTAAAAAAATATTCAGATTGTTACAATTAAGACTTTACTGACTTTTTTTTTCTGTAGTTTTTTAATAAGCTTTGTCAGAGGATTCTGGTCTACTCTGTTATGTGCACCACATATCCTTTGGGATCCTGTCAGATACTTGTGATCTGGATTGGCCACTGTTGGAAACAGGATACTGGGCTTGATGGACCCTTGGTCTGACCCAGTATGGCAAATCCTATGTTCTTATGTCCCATCTTTCCTGATGCCTGTCAACAACCAAAATGATGTTATCTGACCTCATGACCCTCCATCTTGGAATAGTGGGGAAAGCCAATATTACACTGTCTGTAATAGGGATGTGTAAACACATTTTTTGTTTCATTTTATCATTTTGTTTTTTTCATTTTTTCCTATTTCATTTTTTTGTTTGTTTATTTTATTTATTTATTTTTTGGAACAAAAAAACAAGCAAACATGAAATAAAGAGGCAAGAAGAAAAGAAAAAAATACTTGGTCACTTCTGCGGAACCTCCACCCCCAAAACAAAATGCAAATCCCTCCCCTCCTCTCCCAGCCTCCCTGAATCTTCTTACCCTATAGACCTGCACGCGTAAAACCTGGGGTTTACGCGCATGGCAAGGCCTTGTGCGTGCCGCGCAAATTTTCAAAGGGGCCCAGCCACACAACTCTGACATTGAAGTCACTGAAAAGAATAAAATTGTTTACCTCTAGATTTCCAGAATTGACTTGTTTTTTACATTTATTTTATTTATTTTCAACATTGTTTATTCCACAGTTTCTACTGTTCACTGTGGAATACAAAATTCACAATCATAAAAATGACAAAGTTTGGATAAGTTCCTAGAGGAAAAGTCCATAAACTGCTATAACAGTAATCAATAAGCAATAGTAGCTTGTAATTTATCTAATGTTTAGGTTCCTTCGACTTGGATTGGCCACTCTTGGAAACAGGATACTGAGCTTGATAGACTCTTGGTCTGACCCAGTATAGCAGATCTTATATTTTTATGTTCTTATGTAGTATGCCCTGTATTTCCTGCTATAGTCAGAGAGTCTACAGACACTGGAACTCAGGATAAACACAGAAGATTGTTGAATGCTAATCCTGTAATTGTCTGAACACTCAGTCAAGATAAGACAAAAGTGCCCAGGAAATGCAAAAGCTATGCTGGTTTGCTGTGACAGCAAAGCTGAACGCACAATCTACCACCATTGCTGTGGGAGGAATTCAGGGAGAATTAATGGTAATGAGCAGCTCCTAAAATGTAATGCAATAGAGTAACAATAAAAGAGAGAGAGAGAAAGAGAGAAAGAGACTCTATAGAAATTAGTCTAGCACCATCTATTTATACCACTGTAAGAGGTGGCACTTTTAACTCAGTGTGGGGTTTGGAGGTGGGGGGGGGGGGGGGTTACATACACAATCAGAGATACAAACAGCAATGTTGACATCACTGAAGATTTTGTACCTTTCATCGCTTCAAACAACAGAAAATCTTCAGTGATGTCAATATTGCTGTTCGTACACCTGACTGTGTATGTAAACTCAGCCCTCAAACCCCACACTGAGTTAAAACTGCCCCCCTTACAATGGTATAAATAGAGCGTGACATAATGATTGCTACACATAGCTTCTTTCTCTCTCTCACTCATATGAAGCAAGGTGGTAGATAACAAAAGGCAGTGTGCATTGTGGTAATAGTACTGCATATAATGCCGATGCACTAGCTTGGAAATTTCCTAAGCACACCCATTTTTTTTTTTATCACAGGCACTCTTTCTGCTATATTTATAGTATTTTGATAAATCTAGGGGTTAGCCAGATAAAGCTGGATAGTATAGCTCCAGCTTGGAACATCCCTGTAATGCTCCTAGATTTTCTGACTAAATTTTAGCCAGATAATGACTTATCTGGCTAAAATTTAGCTGGATTACTGCTCCAAATTATCAAAAGTTATCCACAAGCTATCTAGCTAAATACCTTTGAATATGGACTCCTAGATTCTAAATTTAGACACTCAACCTTAGTAAACATTCAAAAGGGCCAATTAGGGGCTTATCGCCAAAAATAAACATTGTGAACCCTTTGAAATTTGGCCGCTTTGGGAGAGAATGTTGGAGGACCTCCCTGCATCTTACCATCTATGTGCGTCCTCTGCACTGCTGATTAAAATTGTGGATAGCTGCTCTGAGAGATTCCTCCTTGACATCAACAACCAAAGCCTATTAAACATTGCGTGTAATGACGCGCTGCATGTGGAGCACTGAAGCCTTGAGTCTAAGGGGTATGCCCATTAGCACAGTTTTGTAGTTTGACCTCCAGCATTAGGGAGACTGAGAGAGCCATATGTCGCCGCCACCTCAGTCTATGCAAGGCCAATGCTTCAGCCTGGGCCTAGACTGTAGCCCAGAACCAGGCCGGGACCTGATGCTGGGGCCTTGGCCTGGACCCGGATCCAATGCTGTGACCTGGCCTGGAGGCCATGTCTTAATGCCGGGGCCTCATCCAGACCCAGAACGGGTCCTGATACCTGTGCCTCAGCCTAGGCCAGAAGCTGGGGCTTGGCCTGGAGGCTGGGTCCTGCAGCCTGGGCCAGGGCCTTGGCCCAGACCTGGAGCTGCTCCCACGTCATCCTCTTCTTTTCTTCTGACTCTGTCCGCTGGGGTCCCACCAGAGTTAATTAAATCCAGCCCACTCACCCCAGCGGACCGTGCCATTTTGATGTACGGCAATATATATGGCATGTACAATGTACAATGTACATCAAAATGGCGCTGTCTGCTGGGGTGAATGCGCCTGAGTTAATTAACTCCTGTGCAAACCCAGCGGACAGTGTCAGAAGAAAAGAAGAAGATGACATAGTAGCAGCTGGAAGGCCCAGGAGGCAGGAACCAGCCTCTAGACCAGGCCCCAGCATCAGGCCTGGGTCCAGTCTGAGGCGCTGGCGTCAGGACCCGGCCTCTAGGATGGATTGCAACATCAGACCTGGGTCTGGGCTGAGGCTCTGGCATTGGGACCTGGTCTCCAGGATGAGTGGTGACATTGGGTCTGGATCCGGGCTCTGACCTAGGCCCAGGATCAGGAGTCAGGACCCAGCCTCCAGGTCAGGTCACGGCATCGGGTCTGGGTCCAGGCTGAGGCCCTGGCATCAGTACCCAGCTTCCAGGCCTGGTGGTGGCATTGAGCCTGGGTCCTGGCTCTGGCCTAGGATGAAGCTCAGTGTCAGGACCCTGCCCCTTGGTTGGATTGTGGTCTCAGGCCTTGCCATCAGGTATCTGACAGATCAGGTGAGACATTTTCGGGTCTTGAATGAGGCCTTGGTGTCGGGCTAGCCTAAGCCGAGACCCTGGTATTGCGCTCGGGCATAGGCTGTGGCCTCTATTTTGGGACTCAGTCTATGTGCTAGGTGAAGCCCTGCCTTCAGACAGAGATTTAGGTCAAGGCACCGGGGTTGTGCAGGGTGTACGCCATGACCCCTGCTTTGGGCATTGGCCTATGCCTTAGGTGAGGCCCTGTCTTAGGGCCTAGACTTAGGCTTGATGCATTCTTTTCAAACAAATGCAATGAAAAAGGTTCATTTCATTCATGTAACCCCAATTTGTTTTGGGGCCCCTGAATGAAACAAATTGCCCTTATTTGTCACTTTTTTAAATTTTTTTGAAACATTTGCACATCTCTACTAGGAACATGTTGCAAAGGTGAACCCTTGGACTGAGATGAGATTGACGTTACCTGCAGGGAGGAGTCCTTCAGGTTTTCATCCTCAGCTGGCAGAGTGGCCAGTGTGGAGACCCAACAGGACCTTCACCAATACCAGCCCTTGTACCCCGCAGGTTGAGCCCTTGGGTACTGGGGCCAGCTAGACTTAGGCGCAGGTCTACGAAGATGAACAACTCCATGAAGGGCAAATGCACTAGTGGAGTTAACGTTCCTTGGGTTGTGACAGACAGTGATCCAACAAGTCCAAAGGTGTACCAGGAGTTGGAGCAGACGGCAATCCAACAAAGTCCAGAAGCATACCAGAAGTCAGGGCAGGCAGCAATCCAATGAAGTCCAGAAGCATACCAGAAGTCAGGGCAGGCAGCAATCCAATGAAGTCCAGAAGCATACCAGAAGTTGGGGCAGGCAGCAATCCAATGAAGTCCAGAAGTGTACCAGGAGTCGAGGCAGGCGGCAATCCAATGAAGTCCAGAACGATCCAATGTCAGGGCCAGAGAAGCAATCCAGTAAAGGACAAGGACTGGGACACTGAGTCAGGAACACGGAGTGAGTTAGGAACACAGCTTCAGGCAACTAGCTACTTACAAGGAGCTCAACCTGTTGCTGAGGCAAAGCACTACAGGCAAGGATGGGCTTAAATAGTCAGAAGGGCTAATGTCATCAGAGTGAGCTGCAGGAACTTTCCCGCCACGTCCTCTATATGTTCCGTGGAGAGGCGCACGTGCGACCTATGGAGTTGCTGGTGGGGCTAGATGTCAGCAGCATGAGTCGTGACTCCAGGCCACAAGGAACCTCGATGTTGGCAGCAGCTCCCTGCTGCTGCAAGGGAAGTCAGAACTGAACCAGGGTAGCACCGGGTAAGTGTGGCCGGACGCAGAGCTCCGTGGCTGGCGCATGCAACAGCACCTAACCCAGGTGGTTTTGCAGGATGGAGAAAATGAATATATTGGTCTTTCTCCCTTGGTCTTGAGTGGGGCATCCCAGTCTGGTGGGTTGAGTTCTTTCACGCCCCTGAGTCATCTGGATAAACCTGCCTTCTAGAATCTCCAAAGAAACTATCATTTCAATAGTTAGAGTTTACTATTTATGTTCCATAAATCTTGGTATGGGAGATAGTGATATTACAGAAGACCCTTTTGACTTTACTGGTTTCTTAGAGCATTCAGGGCTACTATTTTGGTCAAATTTCTTAAAGAATCTGATAATCATCTGATAAGTATTGAAACTCTTCTTTCACCATAAAGAAGAGTTTCATAACTATGCTAATGTGTAAGGCATTCTGTAAACTTCTGCGCCGTAATGATGAGTAGTGGTATATAAGAGATTTAAAAAAAATAAATAAATAAATAAATAAATAAATACATAAAATCTTTTATGTTCAAAAAATTTCTATTTTTCCCAATTTATGAGGGATACTCAATGTCACTGTAAGTTATTTTTGGAAAGAAAGCAAAAGGTTTTGGATATGGGTGGAGTTTTTCATCTGAAAATTCCATGTAAGTGCATGTTTAAATTTGAAAGTAATAGATATGTTTTCTATGATGTAGCTCAGTTGGATAACTTTCTGGTTAATAGGTCAGCTTCTCCTGATATTAGTACTATTCCATAATTGATTTAATGGTTCCATTTAGATGTAATGCCTTAATTTCTAATTGAATTATATAATTTAATCTCTCTTCAATTGTGGATTATATTTGCAGTCTTCTGAACTACTTTCCTTTAAAATGTTTTTTTTTTCTTTTTATATTGTAATATAATTTCAAATGTTGTCTGCTATTATTTGGAACCAAGATTACCTGGATGTTTAATTGAAAATTCAATAAAGAAAAATAAGAAGGAATTTTGCCTCTTTGTTTCAAAGAGTATGAACTGACCTTTTAACAGTCATAGAGCCTTGAAAAAATATTATTTTTATTTTTTTTAAATTTATTATGTTGAAAAATGATGATGGGGGTTTTGCCTTTAGTAATTAAAAACTGCACAGTGAACGGAATAACAGGTTCTATTCTCTGCAAAGGCTTTCATATTTTCTTTTTGTCTTTGTGTCAAAAAAATGTTGTGACCCAATTCCTGAGTCGCTGCTGGCTTTGAATTAATTTATTTTCATTACCCACAATTCTGCAAGTCATGTGACGAACTCAAGTAACCCTGTCTGGTGTCACCACTTGGTCTCGCAGCACATCCCAGCAGTCCCCGAGTTTCAGACAGAAAATCAATCTCTTCATGGAGGGAGAGTTCCTTTAAATTTCATTCTCTATTGAGGCTTTGTGAGCTTGTGAATGCTCCCCCAGCACCCTCCCAGCAGCCTTTGTGAGGGCAGCTTGGTCTCAGATGTGATTTAGTTGTAAGCTGATTGAGGCTCCATGCATGTGCAGAATATGACCAGTTTGGCGGCAGCCAGTCACCATGGGACTTGGCGATGACATCATCATCAGACGATGGTTTCAGTCAGACAGCACCAAACAAATCTCCTTGTTACTTGCTTTCAGCTGCGAGACGAAAGCCTGGGAAAAGAGCAGAGATCTGCAGAAATTCCTTGAAGCTGTTGAATGCTGTCTGTGTGGCAATGAAGAGGACAACAAAAGGTGTCTTATTCAGGGCTCACAATAGTAAAGACTAGAAACCGGAGGGAGAATAAGAGTGGGGAAAAGAGGAAATAACCTAAGACACCACTATTGCTTGATGTGATTTTTCATGTCAGACTGCCTTGACTAAATCTGAACATTAAATGCTAAAGCTTTTTTTTCTATTATTGCTATTATCCTTGTGATTAATCAGTAGCTAAAATATTAGAAAAGCTATGGTAAGGTTCTGGTGCATATTGGCTTATGATGGTATAAATTGCAGCATGAAAATAAAACTGTCACTCAGACCTTCACATTAATTTATAGTTTGCCCTTTGGGTACTGCAGTTGTACTGTTGGCGCTGTTGTCACTACTGATCAACAGCCTATAATCTTAGCTCTAACATTCTCTTCACCTGAAACAATGCATCAGTTCCTTTCTTTACTGTGTTTATCAAGTCGGGATGTGAATTTGTTTTAAAACGAATGGCAATATTGAACTGAAGCAGGCATTTTCATTTTGGATCATTTTACCATGAAATTAATGCACATTTCCCCTGAAAATCCTGAAAATTTTTGAATACCTTCATTTTGGAAAAAAGTGTGCACTATCTGCAAATAGTGTGTGCTGTTTACAAATAATGCATGCTTTTTTTTTTTTCCCAAAATGAACAAAAACAAAACAATGGAAAAAGTCAATAACATGAAAAAATGAATAAAAAAATCATCTGAAAATGAAAAGAATAAACCAAAATGAAAACAATTTCCCTGTGCATTCCTAAGTCACATAAGTGTCGAGGGGTACACTATGCACACCAAGATGCTCAAATGTAATTCAAAAACCAAGGATAAATTCTTTATGTACTTTTCTCATATACAGTATCTCTTATGAGATCTTGTGTTCAAAAGATTTTCCATGTAAATGCATAGTGAAAGTATTGAGAAATGCATATAATAAAAAATATGAGAACATAATAGATCCTTTTGAAAATAAGACTTGCATTTTCTAGCATGTTTGATGCTCATTAATTGCTGCAAAGGAGAACTTTCAGTGATTTATTGAAAAACATTTTGTTTTGAGATATGTTAATAAATATAAAATGCCGCATCATCACAGAAGGGGCATCCAAGTGTTTTTGTTTACTGGAAGGCCAAGGCTTATGTTTTGTAATTCATAAAATAAAATAAAGGAAATATATCTGATCAAGAGAATGGGACAAGTATCCAGATTGCCAAATACAGAGATTCAGCAATCTATGATTTTCTCTACAGCATACACTCAAATCTCATTTCCTTTCATGATTGCAGTGTGGCATCTTGTCATTCACCCACTGTTCTGTGTCTCCCCCTTCCCACCCCTCCGGTTATATCTAGGGAGTAATGCAGCAGTGACGCCTCTCCACCGCTGCCCACAGTGTCTTTGTGTCTCCAAAAAGGGTGTTATTCAGCCAGCACAATGGACATTCTTCAGGTCTCCCTTCCCCCAGTGATATTACTGTGCATGCTCCACTGCACATGAGTTGGAGAGGTTCCTCTGATAATTAGCAGGAAAACCCTGCTGCAGAAATCAGTGAGAAGCACAGGGCAGTGACAATAAAAATGAAAGAGAAGAAAAAAAACTGGAAATGGAAAGCAATGCTATTCATAAACTTATTATTGGACTGCCATTTGCCAGATTCTTTTAGAAATGAGAAGACAATTTGCAGAATGACAACCAGAGTGGTTAACTCACCCTCATTAGGAGGGAACCTTTTTTCTACTTTCTTCCTATGGTTAATTCCTATTCCTTCATTTGAGACCTTTGGACATCTCCTTTGTTTTGTTTTTTATCATATGCACTTCACTGACTTATCTATGACCTGTAGGGGTTGAATGTGGATATAATGTGTGATGGATCATTTATTGTTTATGTTGATTTTTATTGTAATACTGTTATAAACTTGCCTTGACCGTTTACTGTAATGAAATGTCAGTCTTAAATAACAGCTGCTGCTGCTGCTGCAGAACCTGTTTTCAATTCTTGTTTTTTTTTTATCCAGCAAGTTCCTGCTGCTCGTTTGTACTTCCAGGTCAATTGGAGCCAGGGATAGGATCTAGCACCACGAGTCTTCATTCACAATGTCAGGGATTTCTCCCCTATTTTATATCCTCTCCCAATTTGTGTTTAATCCAGACATTACAGTGATAGACCTGGACTGGGACTGGGAATCATACACCAGGGCTCCTTCTAAAACCGTGCAATCATATGCACTGAATCTGGTGACAAGGTCACAGCTTTTAGTTTTGCTTCCGTCTCCAAGAAACTTGGAGGTGAGTCTTTTCCACTGGAGGTCCTGCCCTCTGGAACTCACTTCCTCTAGAAATCTGAGAGATACTGGATTATAAAATATTTTGAAAGAAGTTTATGCCAGGCTTCAATATTGTTTGTTTACTGCCTGTACCTCTTTTTGTAATGCTATTTTCTTACATGTTTGTTTAAGTATAATGTAATTCTTGCTAAACCATGTAATATATGCCTTTATTGTCTCATCTCATGTATGAATTGAAAAATCTATAAATAAAGAGTTTTAAAAGAAAAAGGAAAAAAGAAAGGGAATTTTACTTCACACTCAAAGTCCCCCAGAATACAATAACAGAGCCTTAAAGCTTTTCTTTAGTGTTTTTTATTTTTCATTTTAATGGAAAGGGGAAACGGATTCCCCCAAGAAGCTCTTTACTTCTCTCATGTCTTTGATGCAGTTCCACAGAAACAGGAAGGCAGAAAAAGACCACACGGCTTATCTAGTCTGTCCATCCACACAACTACTCAGCTCCACAGCTCCTACCAGTTCCTGAGACCCCTGACACTTATCCCATGCTTTTTTAAATTCAGACACTGTCCTTGTCTTCACCACTTCCACTGGGAGGCTGTTTCACACATCCACCACCCTTTCTTTAAAGAAATACTTTCTTATATTAATTCTGAGTCGACCCTCTTTCACCCTCATCTCATGATCCCTTGCTCCAGAGTCTCCTTTCTGTTGAAAGAAACCCACCTCCTGTGCATTGATATCGCTGAGGTATTTAAATGTTTCTGTCATTTCTCCCCTATTTCACCTTTCCTCAAGGGTTACATGTTTGTAGAGATCCATAGGTCTCCACTAGATGGCCCTAGGTCCTTGCCTTTGAATTTAGCCAGCTATAAGGACGATACCATTCCCTAAAGCAACCTTCCCCTGAGGATGGATGTGGTGGTATAATCCCATTCCAGAAAGGAGGGTTGGGCTAGGGTATAGTGGGAAGTGTAGAGCTGATTTTGGAGGGGATAGATGTGTGTTGGTGTGCTCTGCCAGGTCTTTGTGATAAAGACTGGAGGGAAGAAAAACAATGCGAGCTTTTTTAACTTTTTGAATGTGTTAAGATTTTTGTGAAACCAGATCTGTACCTTCTGGGAGACAGACATTTCCTCTCTAGGAGTGCAGGAGGAATCTGCACATCTCTTTGTCCCATTAAGAGGAGGCTGCAGAGACCACCATGAGGTTGCAGTATTTTTTTTTTGCTAATATTGAGTTTTACCATTTTATTGTTCCTTCCTTGCCCAGAACAGGAATTTTAGATCTGCCTCCAGTAGGACCCTTGATATTTGAGTGGAGAAGTGAGAGAGAGAGAGGAAAAGGAAGAAGACATTTGGAAACCCCCGCTCCCCCCATGGAGTTTCCACTTTCCATCTCTAGATGCAGGACAGCAGCCAGCCTGGAGATTGGGATTTGCAGCATGGACTTCAGGTACCATGGGAGCAAGAGACCCTACCCATTGCTAGGATACTCCAGCCTCTTTCACTTAGCCCACTCTTCCCCCCTATCACAGCTGACTAATCACAGCTTAGACCTTTGATCCCTTAGCATACTTTCTCCTCCTCCCCCCAGTTACCCTGCCTCTATTCCCTCCTCTCCTCCTCCCCCTTCTACCCTGCCTTCCATCCTTCTACCCTGCCTTTCATTCCTCTTCCTCCACCCAACCTGTCCCCAATTATTTTGTATATTTTAGTGTTTCCAGTTTTAATATATATGCCTTATAGTTCCTATCAGTTTCCTCTCTTTCCCTATCCTTCCTTCTGCTGTCCTCTCTACTCTCATTCTCTACTGCTCCCCTTCCCCCTTCCTGTTTAATGAGGGAAGGTTGCTTTAGGGAATGGTATCGTCCTTATAGCTGGCTAAATTCAAAGGCAGGGACCTAGGGCCATCTAGTGGAGACCTATGGATCTCTACAAACATGTAACCCTTGAGGAAAGGTGAAATAGGGGAGAAATGACAGAAACATTTAAATACCTCAGCGATATCAATGCACAGGAGGTGGGTTTCTTTCAACAGAAAGGAGACTCTGGAGCAAGGGATCATGAGATGAGGGGGAAAGAAACTGAATATAAGAAAGTATTTCTTTAAAGAAAGGGTGGTGGATGTGTGAAACAGCCTCCCAGTGGAAGTGGTGAAGACAAGGACAGTGTCTGAATTTAAGAAAGCAGGGCTCAAGTGTCAGGGGTCTCTGAGGAAGTGGTAAGGGCTGTAGAACTGAGTAGTTGTGTGGATGGGCAGACTAGATAAGCTGTGTGGCCTTTTTCAGCCTTCCTGTTTCTGTGGAACTGCGTCAAAGGCATGAGAGAAGCAATGAGTTTCTTGGGGGAATCCCTTTCTACTTTCTCCTTTCCATTAAAATGAAAAATAAAAAACACTAAAGAAAAGCTTTAAGGCTCTGTTATTGTATTCTGGGGGACCTTGCGTGTGAAGTAAAAATCCCTCTCTTTTCCCTTTTTCTTTTAAAACTCTTTATTTATAGATTTTTCAACTCATACATGAGACGAGACAATAAAGGCATATATTACATGGTTTAGCAAGAATTACATTATACTTAAACAAACATGTAAGAAAATAGCATTACAAAAAGAGGTACAGGCAGTAAACAAACAATGTTGAAGCCTGGCATAAAGACACAGGCAATGGTCTCAAGCACTCCCCTGAGACCGAAAATAATCAAGATACACTTCCCAAATCTGAGTATATGGGAACTGTTCATGCTTTAAAGCATATCGCAATTGCTCCATGATAGACAGCTCCCATACCTGGGCTTTCCATTTATCTAAACAGGGATGCCTTTTCCAAAGGTGTCTATCGCGCTCTTTTTTCTTTTTAAAGTCTGACAAGGTTATGCTCCTGGATGATTATTGAAAACCTGAAAGAAGTAGCATAATACCAAAGACATCATACTATTGGTGGCGTATTGTTTGCATATACTAGCAATACTAGCATCATTGTTCTCTGTCTTACTGTTGAAAGTACAGTGATAGTTGGCCTGTAGACCATACAGATGTGCAGGCAGAATACTTTTTGTTTGTTTTATTTCATTTGTTTTCGGGCCATCTTTTGGATGAATTTCATTTCAGGGGTTAATTTTATTTATTTATTTTCTTGCTATCTTATGAAGCTTTCACCATCTTGCAGAATCAATGGTGAAAGCTTGCAAACTAAAAATAATTTAAAAAAGCAGAATCAATGGATCTCTTCTATAGTGGTTCTCTCAATGCCGTTTTTGGGGCACCCCCAGCCAGATAGATTTTCAGGACATCCACAATGAATTTGGATGAGATAGATTTACATACAATGAAGGCAGTGGATTCATATCTATCTCATGAATATTCATTGTGCATATTCTGAGAACCAGATTTGCTGGGTGTATCACAAGGACTGAGTTGAGAACCCCTGTTCTACTGAAAGACATTGTGCGTTCATTTAAAATGAATGGTACATTTCAAATTGAATGAGGCCATTTTTATTTGTTTGCAAAGCATCTGAAACAAATTGAAAATGTCTCCGAAAAACCTGAACATTTTCAGATATTTTTTTTCAGCAAATAGTGCAATCCATTATTGCACCCTGAACCTTTCCATCTCTGGAATGGTCCTGCTGTTTAACTATAGCAGAGTCCAAAGTACCCATCATTAATAAAAATATTGTATGGTGCTCAAACCTCTGCAGACCACGCAATGCATGGAGTGGATTTATATGGTGGAAAAAAAGAGCTATGGAAGCACTAAATACCCCACCAGCCTCCCTTCCAAATTTTATATCAAAGGGAGAAAGAGATGGAGAACCACATGGACTTGTCACAATGGAGCAGTGCTCCAGTGACCTTTGAAATTAACTGAAGCACCTGTGTAGGGTAGAATGCTCCAACAGCTTCTGAACACTACAATCAAGAGAGGCAGGTAAAGTGGGTGACTTCCCAGGGTGCAAGCATGCCCTGCTGCCAGGATGGAACTGAATGCTTACTTGTCTGCTCCCTTGCAAGGTTATATTTGGAGGCAGGTGATAACATCATTAATGGATACTTCAGGGCAGCTGCATCATCACTGAAGCCCGCATGTGTCATTGAAGGGGGAATCTCTGGTTGGTGGCCTGCAATTTCAGAGAGAGACTCCCCCATCCACCCAGGGCACCATTTAGCCTGGCAATGGCCCTTTAAATACAAACATACTTTAAGAAAGATAGACATCCATACGCACACTATGTAGATAACTTACTGGTTTTGTTCCTTTGGTCATCACGGTTGTCTCCATAGCTCCTCTGGCACTGGAGGATGAAATCAAAGTTCAATCTGTTGGTTATTCACAGCTTCAGCACATTTTTCAGTACCATTTCTTGGGCTGCCATATTTTGACCCCACTGTCATACAAACAGAAGTCTCACCTTATCACCATCTCCTCTCTCTTTCTGCTGCTCTCTACTTCACTCTTTCTGCTTTCAGATGTCTTTTAACCTGGGCCCTTTAACCATGTGTCTCAGCTCCTCACCCTGAAAATAATCCTACTCCCTCATCTTCTCACTGCCTGTGAACTTAATAACTCCTGCTCCTTTCCTACCCTCATCTTCTCATCATACATAGGGTTCTCCCTTTATCCTGTCCCCTCCATTCTTTGCTGTGAGTAGAGGTCAGGTCCCCACTCCAGCTCCCTAAATATATAAGTTCAGGAGAAGGCAGAAGTACATGTAGTATAGGCAGCCAACTTTATTAGTTACCTTGGTTGCCCCAGAGGACATACATGTGGCTGCCAGAGCTGCTGCTACTCCCAGCATTCAGAATGAATCACATCTGTTGCTGAATGCAGGCTCGCCCCAACTCACACACCTTGTGGATAAGAGAGTGGAAGGAAGAACATCAAGGAAATAACTCATGAGGAAGAAAAGGAGGTGCTGTGTGCTAGCATTTTGCCCATTAATTCTCACACTCCAAGGCTCTTACTGTATCTAGAAAAAAAAGAGCATGCATGACTGTACATGTACTCAGAAAGAGACTCTCTCATATATTTGAAAGTTGCCACTAGCGTCGTTTGTTGTTGTGAGCTGCTGAGAGCAGATCCTGGGTCCTAGTCTGGATTTGAGCATCAGTTAGTGGTGATCTTTTTATGGCACACTTGACAAGGTCTTATGAGACACCAGTGTGCCATGGTACACTGGTTGAGAAACACTGACCTACAGTGAACTCTAGCCAGGTCTCCACTTGTTTGGTGGACAATAGTACTAGGGATGTGTGTGCAAAATGTTTTTATGGTTTATGGTTTATTGTTTTTATATACCGTCACATCGGGCTGACCTTCACAACGGATTACATTAAATAACACAAAAGAAATACAAACATTTATCAAAATACAGTAGCATCTAAAATCTGTTAAAAAGAACATAAAATATATTTAAGATGCTAAGACCCATAAAAAACTTTATAAATATGAATATTCTTGGAAACCAGAAAATCATAACAGGTATACTTCTTTGTATAAAACCTAAAATATCTTGAGACATAAAATAAAATAAACAAAATTAATAAACAAAACCATAATAAGAAACATTTTAGACAGATTTGATCAACGACAACAATTACTAAAAGCATTAACAAAATCATGTTGTGCTGAGAAGCTATGCTATTCGTTTTCTGTGAATGAGATTTTTTTGGTTCAGTTATTTTGGTTCTTTGGCTTCAACATTCATTTTGCTTGAAGTGGGCTCCCAAATTGTTTTTGTTTATTCATTCATTCATTCATTCATTCATTCATTCATTCTCCATTAAAGTCAGTCGAGGAGACAATGCATTTATTTTGGGATCTAACTTTATTAGGGTTTTCTACCTAATTTTAATAAAACCTATTTGTAGGCATCAGCAACAAAGAAGCAGCATTCCAAGACACATGGAGTGGGACAAAGTGGCACCAAATATAGCATGAATGGCCCAAGGCACTGTGATGGAGCAAAGCAGCCCATATAGAGGCAGAAACAGCCAAAGGTACCATGTGAGGGTAAAGCATCACAAACAGTGGGGAGAAGATTCCAAAGCACCATGAAAGGTGCAAAGTGGTACTAACAGTAGCATGAATACCCCTAGGCACTGGGAAAGGAGAAAGGGAATTAACAGTGGCATGAAGACCAAAAGGTGCCACAAGAGGAGCAAACAGAGGCAGAAACAATCCAGGATACTATGAGAGAGACAAAGGGTACCATTATTAGAGGCAGCATGGATTCACCAGGGGAAGGTCCTATCAGATGAATCTAATTGATTTTTTTGATTGGGTGACTAGAGAACTGGATCAGGGAAGAGAGCTTGATGTAATATACTTGGATTTTAGTAAAGCTTTTCATACTGTCCCACGTAGAAGAATCATCAACAAAATGAGAAGGTTGGGAGTGAGCTCTAAGGTGATGGCATGGATTAAAAACTGGTTGATGAATAGAAGACAACGGGTGATGGTAAATGGCACCTACTCTGAAGAGAGAATGGTGTTAATTGGAGTGCTTCAGGGATCGGTGTTGGGACCGGTTCTGTTCAACATCTTTGTGAACAACATTGCGGAAGGGATCGAAGGTAAAGTTTGTCTATTTGTGGATGATACTAAGATCTGCAACAGAGTGGACATGCCAGAAGGAGTAAAGAGAATGGGATGGGATTTAAAGAAGCTGTAAGAGTGGTCGAAGATATGGCAGCTGGGATTCAATGCCAAGAAGTGTGGAGTCATGCATCTGGGGTGTGATAATCTGAAAGAACTGTATGTGTTGGGGGGGGTGAAGGGCTGATGTGCATAGAGCAGAAGAGAGACCTTGGGGTGATAGTGTCTAATGACCTGAAGTCGAGGAATCAATGTGGCATGGCAATAGCTAAAGTCAGAAGAATGCTAGGCTGCATAGAGAGAGGAATATCTAATAAGAAAAGGGAAGTGATAATCCCCTTGTACAGGTTCTTTGTGAGGCCTCACCTGGAGTACTGTGTTCAGTTCTGGAGGCCATATCTCAAAGGGGACAGAGACAAGATGGGGGTGGTCCAGAGAAGGGTGACCAAAATGTTGGGTGGTCTCCATCAAATGACTTCTGAGGAGAGGTTGAAGAACCTGAATATGTATATCCTCAAGGAGAGGAGGAGCAGGGGTGATATGATACAGACCTTCAGATACTTGAAAAGTTTTAATGATCCATGGTCAACAAAAATCCTTTTCTATTGGAAACAATTTAGTAGAACTAAGGGTCATGATTTGAAATTCCAGGGAAGAAGATTTAGAACCAATGTCAGGAAATATTTCTTCATGGAGAGGGTGGTGGATCCCTGGAATGCCCTTCCAGAGGAAGTGGTGAAGACTAAAACTGTGAAGAATTTCAAAGGGGCATGGAATAAACACTATGGATCCCTAAAGGCTAGAGGATGGGAATGAATGAAAAAGCTTGGGGTAACCTGCATGGAGCGGCAGTTACTAACCTTATCAGAAATGTGAGGGTAACCTGCATGGTGCGGCTGTTACTGCCTTGGGAATCTTGCTGGGCAGAGTGGATGGACCATTTTGGTCTTTTTCTGCTGTTATTACTATGTTTCAAACAGCCTAAAGCACCAAAAGAAGAGTAAATCAGCACTAATTGTGGCAAGAATACTCCAAGGCTCTAAAAGAGGGACAAATAGCACAAACATTGGCATGAAGATTCCAAAGCACCATGAGAAGGGAAGATCATCACAAATGGTGACCTGAAAACAGAGAAAAGTTTGGAGAAGATCCATATCAGTTTTGTGATGAAATTAGGTCATCAGACCTGAGTAGAGGGCAAAAACCTAATTGAACCATCTACAAGCCAGAAGATGGTAAACTTGTTGTCTCTGAGCAGGGCAAAGTAAAAGGAAATCTCTGGAAGAAGTCCATAGTGGTGCTGATATTCAAATGGATCCTCAGGTCTGAGTATAGGGCAAAAGACTAATCATATGATCAAGAAGTCAAAAGATAATGAACTTGCTATTCATATTCCTTGGGCAAGACAAAGTCAGAGGAAATCTCTGGAGGAGGTCTGTATTGGACCTGAATACAAATCGGTTCTCAGACCTGGATATAAAGCAAAAGACTAATCTAACCATTTAGAAGTCAAAAGATAGTGAACTTACTATCTCTGTATAGGGAGAAGCAAGAGGAAATTTTTGGAGGAGGTCTGTAGCAGTCCTGTTGTGCAAATCAATCTTCAAACCTAGATATAAGGCAAAAGACTAATCAAGCCATCTAGAAGCCAGAAGATGGTGAACATATTATCCCTATTCTCTGGGCAGGGCAAAGTCAGATGAGATCACTGGAGGAGGTCTGTAGCAGTCCTGATGTAGTTTCTCCATGGCATTATTGGGGGAAGAGGCTGGGGTGTGTATGTGTGTGTGTCAGGTTTTGAGAATGATTTATCCTTTGTTGCACCTATGCTGAGGTGAAAACATCCCAATGCAACACGACAGTCCAATGGCAAATTCCTTCCCATTTGATGGATGGAGGAGATATAGCATACAGAAGACTACCTTCTCAATGCCAATTAGGTGCTCAGTCTTCAGACTGAGGCTCAGATCTTGGAGTGGTCCATGGCTTACAAACATGTGACCTCCTATTAGTTGATTTCCTTGGGCATGCTGCAAAAAAAGGAGGGGTATAATCTATAAAAGACTAAATACTGGACAAGACCAAAAATTCAGTAAGTAGCATTAGAGAATTTGAAAAGAACTTTGAAGAGAGTCCAAGGGAGAATGAAACCATTAGAGATAAATGTGTAAGGTTAGTGTAATATAACTGCAGATTCAAATTAATAGTATGATTGATTGGAGAAGAATGGCCAGTTGCTAGTTACAATTTTGACACCCATTGAGTAAAAGGCAAAGCTGTAGAAGTAGAGGCAAAACATTGCAAGAAACCAAAAGTGGGGCAAATCAGAAGGAGCACTGGTGTTAAGACCATAAACCATGAGTGAAGAGCAACACAGTGAAAGAGTGGCCTGAAAATCTCAAGGCACCAAAAGAGGGACAAAGTGGTACCGACAATGGCATAAACACCCGAAAGGACCATGAGTGGTGCAGCAAGGTCATAATACATCAGATTAACATGGCAAGAGCAATAGTCAATCAAAACAAAAGCGACAGACTTTAGAGAGGGAAATAGTATTTCAACTATTACCACAAGAAATTTGGATTAGACTAGAGACAATATCATCAGCGTATGCTCAAAGAAGGGTTTAATCTGCTGTCTCTCGCCCTCAATGGGCCTCAGGCAGTAATCAGCCTTGTGAGCAAAGATTATTTAATCATTTATTGTTTCATGTCTTTCTAAATTGTATTTATCAAATAACTATTGTAATTTTAGATTTATTAAATTCCAACCGATTTTAATATAAAGCATCTGTTAGAAAATTCTGAACCGGCATATTACCAAAATTTAAATAATAGAGAATACTTAGCCAAATGGAGGTCATTCAATACCCAACCCGACATGGGCCATGTTTTGACTATAAAAAGTCTTATTCAAGGGGAACAGATGTATAGATTCTCTTTACTACCGGCAAAATATTCAAAAGTCGGGGATGAAAACTCATGTCTCTCACGCCTGCTTCCACCGTCCTATGGGTTTCCGGGGCGGTCCGCACTTGAATTACCCTTCGCCCCGGGCAATGGAATCACCACGTGACATCGGCCGGAGTTGGGCACCTAGCGTTTATGTCACTGGCCCGATTTAAGCAGCCGGCCCTCAAACGCTTGCCCTTCCTCCCCTTCTTGGCTGGCGTGTTTCCCTCTCCCCCATCATCATAGTCGTAGATTAAACGTTAGTTACTTCATTGACTACCCACCCACCCAACAACATAGTCGTAGGCTGAATGTTAGTTACTTACGATTGGGCAATTGTAATGTCATTTACCTTTGTTCTAGTAGATAGTTAGATGAGTCATGTTAGTTAGGCTCACTGTTAATCTTGTACTGTATTTTGAAACTGTTGCAGTTCTAGGCGGGTGCAAGAGCCTGTGGGCCAACTTTGCCGTTCCAGGTGGCCCCTTTGCTTGGAGCTCAAGGCGGGGGGCCGGGCATTAAGGGCTACTTTGCTAGGTAATATGGCAGGCAGCTGTGTGACATGGATGGTGTCAGGAGTTTATAGAGGCTTGTGCTGGGAGTATGTTTTATGATATAATGACAACAATAAAGCTGCGGCCTCTTCAGCCACTTTGGTCTCTGTTTTCTTTTGTTGCGGGAGTGGCCCGAGGGGCGGGGCAGGCGTGTGTACAGATGAATTGTAGCAGATGGGGGAATAGGAGACAGAGGGGGGGAGGTGTGCTGTTCAGAGTATGCTTGTTTGAAGAGGCATGTTTTCAGGTCTCTTCAAACAAGTATGCTTGTTTGAAGAGGCATGTTTTCAGGTCTCTTCAAACAAGCATACTCTGAACAGCACACCTCCCCCCTCTGACCGCCATGACATTCTTGTAAATAGTTATATTTTTATGCTACATATTTTATGCCATATAATTTGTAAATCATTCAATTTTATTCTATCAGTTATTTCACATGTCCCTATTTTTCTGTTGTACTTCATGATCTTTAAGCCCTTTTTACTTAATTTTATTCGCATTGTTCTTTGTTTCCCTGTAAAGCTCTTGTAGCTGATTTTTCGTTTAATGTGAACCGATGAGATGTTCCCAACGTTCATCGATATATAAAAACTTCTAAATAAATAAAATAAATACACACACACATATATATATATATATATATATATATATATTAGACAAACTAAAGGCATGAATTGCTAAGGCTTTTTTTTCCCATTCTCTGTCTATGTAAATCAGGCCCTAAGTAAGGAAGCTGCAATGATGATTGCATGGTCATTGAGTCTGATGGTGAGCATCTTTGAAAGAGATTTGCACATTTTTAACTGCGATCCTGAACTCATATAATATATACCATACATTTATGTAAACATAGCACCCCGTCCCTTCACAGGGGTCAACTTCGGATGCTCCAGGGTTAGGAAGAACTAGCTAGACCTGGACTAGAATTCATCCAGTGGGAATAACTCCTACTATAAGGCCCAAGGGGAATTCACATAGCTCAAAGTAATTGTGCACATACAGATTTTTTGTTCCAAAACAAGAAAAGAGAATTTATTTAGTCTTCCAAACCAAAGTCCAGTAAAAGGCAGGAAAATCAGCACAGAAGTCCAAAAATACGGGAAAAATAAAGCATGGCTTTTCGAACAGTCCCAGAATTTAAAAAATAATGATTCTCTTTCTCATGCTTCTTAAATACAGTCCCAATGAAGATTTTTCCCTCTCATCTTCCCAATATGGCTTTTGCCCTTGTTTTAGGCCCCACTGAATAATGTGAAATTTATTCTTGTCTCACACTGACTGGCAAAAGCCTTCCCCAGATGAGAACTGGTACCCCATGGACTAGGATTACTGTTCCTTGAAGCAGCCCTGTGCCCTCACCAGTTTACAGATATCTCCAGTGGATCCAAACAAATGGAAACCAGAGCCCTTACTGTATGTCTTCAGGCCCTAGCTCCTTACTGCTCCTCAGACATGTGTTGAAAATTCCAGAGCTCCGCTTACAACTCCTCCTTATGACTCAAAGAAGCCATCATACATACCACGTCCAAAACACATTCCAT
Source organism: Rhinatrema bivittatum (assembly GCF_901001135.1). NCBI lineage: Eukaryota > Metazoa > Chordata > Amphibia > Gymnophiona > Rhinatrematidae > Rhinatrema > Rhinatrema bivittatum. Next base: position 542,390,377 of record NC_042617.1, on the reverse strand, counting down.
TTTGGGGAAGGACCCTTCTTTCACTATCTCCTTCACACCCTCTTGGAATCTCCAATTGCTGGAAAATTTAACATTTTATTGAATAGTACACTACTAGTGAACTCAGCAGCGGGTAACAATTGCTGCCACCCACTCAAAAAAATGTTCTTTTGAGAAATCAGAAAAGACAGGCTATTTTTTTCATACTATGCATTCACTTATGCAACATAAGACAAATACATTGCACATTAATAATGATAGGAAACCCAAAAATGTAATGCAAGAAAAAGAGACATTTCCAAGAGGCCCTTCAGAAACTTCTATGTCCAGCATTGATGTCTATATTGAAAAGAATCTCAGAATCAAAATATTTCAGAATACTCGCAATACACACCAGAAAAGATCAACAAAATCACCTATTGGCACATGCATGGGAATCATCAGAGAACTATTATACTTTCAAAAGCCTTCACCAACTACACAAGGAGCTTGCAGGGAATAGAGATGTGCATTCATTGTAAGCAAATTAGCAAAATGCAAATAATGAGGCCACTTTCAGTTTGTATGAATGAAATGAAGCATAAAAAGCCTTAGATGAAAATACCAGCACATTTTTTGGTAATTTTGTATTTGTGAATTAAAAAAAAAAAAAAAGAAGACCTCCAGCGGGACCAGGCCTAGGTCCAGGTCCAACACTGGGGCCCATCCAAAACCAGGTTCTGTTGCTGATGCTCAGGCCTGGGCCTAGGCTTAGACTCAATGCTGGGTCCTATCACCAAGGCTCAGGTCCTGTCACCAAGGTCTATACCCGAGCCCAGCCCTGGAGCTTGGCCAGGGCCAGGTCCCATTGACAAGGCCTAGGTTTAGGCATAGGCCTAGGCTTTAGGCCTTGATGTTGCCCTCAGCGATGGGTCCTGGCCTCAGCTGGGACCCAGCCTCAGATCCAGGCTTAAGCCTGGGCCCAGGTGAAAGGAGCCAGCCATGGCCAGGCCCTAGCTTCTGGCCCAGACCTAGGCCTGGACCTCAGTGATGGGACCCAGCATTGGATACAGGTCTAGGCGCAGGTTTTGGGCTTGGAGATAGGACCTGATGGTAGACCCAGGCATCAGCCTGGGCCTCTGCAATGGGACTTGGCCTCAGCTGGACCTCAGTGTTGGACCCAGTCCTAGGTCTCCCAATTAGGCCTGGGCTTCAAAGAGAGTACCTGTCCTTTGGCCAGGTCCTACCCTGGGCCTGGGTCTTGGTGATGGATCTACCTGGCCTTGCGCTGGTTTCTAGCACTGGGCCTGTGCCCCATCCCATTTTTTGTTTTAAGGTGAAGTCAATGGTGTCTGCCCCCTTTGACATCAATAGAAAACAAAAAAAAAAATGAATGAACCAAAGGAACACTTTGCTTTCCATTTCAATCAATCCTGACGAATGACTGTGACCTCTGAAATGAATGAATGGACCAAAATAAATTTTTTGACCCAGCACAACCCTAATAGAGAACTAATTTTAATTAGAGCTACGCACTAATCTCCAGTGTGGAGAAGATGCATTCTAAACTACATGTAAAAACTATGGGTTAGAACAATTACCAACTCTTTTGTATATTTTCTGTGGGCAGAAATATCCTTTCACCTATACTACCTGGGTGTCTGAGTCAGAGGCCCACACCCTTAAATTACTTAAGATCACCCTTCTAGACCAACACCTATATAAGGTGACTGCTTTTCACCAATAAAAACCAAAACATAAAAGTGAACTCCATATGCAACACAAAGGGCCGTATTTTAAGAGGTACGCACGGGCGTACATTTGCGCACACAACCTGGCACGCACAAATGTTCGCCAGATCTATTAGTTAAAATTTGTAACCTATCATTAAAATCATCCATTGTACCTGAAGACTGGAGGGTGGCCAATGTAACCCCAATATTTAAAAAGCACTACAAGGGGGGATCCAGCAAACTATAGACCAGTGAGCCTGACTTCAGTGCCGGGAAAAATAGTGGAAACTATTCTAAAGATTAAAATCACAGAGCATATAGAAAGACATGGTTTAATGGAACACAGTCAGCATGGATTTACCTAAGGGAAGTCTTGCTCACAAATCTGCTTCATTTTTTTGAAGGGGTTAATAAATATGTGGATAAAGGTGAGCCAGTAGATGTAGTGTATTTGGATTTTCAGAAGGCATTTGACAAAGTCCCTCTTGAGAGGCTTCTAAGGAAACTAAAAAGTCATGGAATAGGAGGCGATGTCTTTTTGTGGGTTACAAACTGGTAAAAAGACAGGAAACAGAGAGTAGGATTAATTGATCAATTTTCTCAGTGGAAAAGGGTAAACAGTGGAGTGCCTCAGGGATCTGTACTTGGACTGGTGCTTTTCAATATATTTATAAATGATCTGGAAAGGAATACAATGAGTGAGGTAATCAGAATTGCAGATGATACAAAATTTGATAGTTAAATCACAAATGGATTGTGATAAATTGCAGGAGGACCTTGTGAGACTGGAAGATTGGGCATCCAAATGACAGATGAAATGTAATGTGGACAAGTGCAAGGTGATGCATATAGGGAAAAATAATCCATGCTGTAATTAACATGATGTTACAGTTTTGGGCTGTAGCCTGGTATGGTGAACACCCCCTGCAGGAGTGACACAGGACAGGAGGATGGGAGCAATAGCAGGTGATCTGGTGAGGCTGGGAAGAGTCTCTGGAGCGAGTGCAGGATGATAAGGATTTCTGGAGCTTGGTCTCGGCTGAGAAGGCCCTCTGGAACTGGGTGCTGGCTGAGAAAGGTCTCTGGTGCTAGGTGCTGGCTGAGAAGGCCTTCTGGAGCTGGGTGCTGGCTAAGAAGAGTCTCTGATGCTGGGTGCTGGCTGAGAAGGCCCTCTGGAACTGGATGCTGGCTGAGAAGGATCTCTGGTGCTGGGTGCTGGCTGAGAAGGCCTTCTGGAGATGGGTGCTGGCTGAGAAGGGTCTCTGGAACTGGGTGCTGGCTGAGAAGAGTCTCTGGTGCTGGGTGCTGGCTGAGAAGGCCTTCTGGAGCTGGGTGCTGGCTGAGAAGGGTCTCGGATGCTGGGTATTGGCTGAGAAGGGTCTCTGGAGCTGAGAGCGAGGAGGTAAGGGTGAACTTCACAAAACACTGGAACAGCATGTGGGTACGCGTGGATATGAATGTAGGTAAGCATGGTCTGTTATACTGGAACTGAGTGCATGTAATAATCCGCTATGCTGATGGGAGGAGCAATCAGATAGGGGAGTTATTTCTGTAATAGTTCTGGTGTTAGTTGTGGGTGGATCCTTGAGCCGGTGGCAGATGACTACGCCCCCGGGGGAAGATCCCGAGAGGGACCACCGCTAGGCTTAGAGTATGGAGACAGACACACACTAGTTCTTTTATTAAACAGGTTTTTGAAATCACCAGAGGTGGCAGTAGTGAGCTGAAGTGCCCGGCAGGGCTGAAGTCCCTCAGATACTGGAACAGTGATCCCAGGATGGCTGAGCTGTTGAGAAACTGTAGACAGTGAGTAGGCAGGGTATGCAGAGTTCATGAACAGAACTAGATGACAACACTCACAATAATGGTCTTGGAGAAGCTCAGCAGCTGGAAAGGGTAGGTCCTCGAGGAGCGAGTACCTGGTTCCAGGGAAAGCTCTGAGAGAGCAATGGCAACTCACAATGATGTAGGCAGCGATAACTTCCAGGCAGAAGAGAATCAGCAGAGAGTCAGGAACGAGGGCCCTCGAGGAGCGAGTACCAGTTCCTGTCTGTAAACCTGAAAGGCAAAAGAGAGCGAGGCCCCTGAGGAGTGGGTACCTCAGTTAAGTCCTAGGAGGCAGAGTAGCTTGGACAAATCCTTGCTAAATCAGTTTGTTAGTGATACCAGAGACCTTTAAATATCGGAAGCGGATGACGTCATCTCAGGGGGACGCCCCTGAGGTTCGCGCCCTTGCTGGTTCTTCAATCGGAGCGCGCGCCCTAGGCTTCAGGCAACATGACGGATCTGCAGCGTCGAGCCAGTCCGGGGACGCCAGAGGAATTCAGCAGGGAGACGCTGCAGCAGCCAGCCGTTCTTCAACCCCAGAGGGAGTCGCCACAGAGGTAAAGAGGGCGGAGTGAAGACGTCGGGCATCGATGGTCGCAACAGTGCAGGTATGGGTGAAATCAGAATAGCGTGCAGGTAAGTATACGACTGGATGCAGGTAAGCGTGAGCTGGAGGAGGGGATCAAGGGTAAGTAAGACAGACAATGGCAGGATCAGACAAACCAGGACAAGGACTACACTGATCATGAAACCACAAAATGCCCGAAGGCAGCAAGGCAAGGAAGCAGGGGGAAGCAGAAATGTAATAGTGCAACTACAGAAAGGGATTCAGGGACAGAGGGGACAAGAAGGCAGGCAAGACTAGAATGCCTGCAGAGCAAGATCAGCAAAGACCCACAGGCCACAGATCAAGGCAGGGAAGCGGGATGCCTGAAGGCATGCAAGACAAGGAACAGAAGGCTAAAGCAGGGAGCACAAAGGAACTCGATGACGAAGCACCAAGGCATGGGCTAGGCGGAGTTAAATAAGTTCTGGACATAGAGCAGGTAGGCAAGGAAGACCGGACCAGCCAGGGGAGTGTGCTCATGGAGGGCCTCTGGTGGTGAGGAGGCTGCACAGCAGCCATAGTTGTAACACATGATGTTAGGTTCCATATTAGGAGTTACCACCCAGGAAAAAAATCTAGGCAATATAGTGGATAATACATTGAAATAGTCAGCTCAGTGTGCTGCGGCAGTCAAAAAAGCAAACAGAATGTTATGAATTTGTGATGCCTGTAGGTCGCAGATGGCTGCAGCTATGAGTACTCACTTTCTGCACTGCTCTCCTGCCCTCCCCGGGCCTGCTCACTGCACGGGCCTGCCTATATCGCCGCGTTCTGCGGGACTCCTCTCGGCGGCATGGAAGCCGCTACTTCCTACCTTGACACCGGGCCTTCCTAGGTGTATGCGCATGTCACACGCCCCGCCTTGGAAGTCTCTTCGGCGGGAACCTCGGGGGTGTCCCTGTTTGATGATGGCATCATTAGCATGGGATCTACTTAGTGTTTGGGTACTTGTGAGGTGCTTGTAGCCTGGTTTGGCCTCTGTTGGAAACAGGATGCTTGGGATTCTGGACCCTTGTCTGACCCAGTATGGCAATTTCTTATGTTCTTATGTTCTAATGATGGTATCATCATTTTACCCCCTTCACAGGGAGTCACCTTCAAGCACTTGAAGGTGTCTCCCTGCAACCCCTAACCAGGATTCACATAGTGGGGAATAGCAAAAGCTATAATGCCCAAGGAGAATCACACACCAAAAATAGCTGTCCATACCAAGGAGATTTGTTCCACAATAGAAAAGAAATGTATTAAAGTCCAGAAAAATGTTAGAAAAAGTCAACAGACAGTCCATGATACACAAAAAGCACAGAAAAGCAGCTTATTTGCCAGTTTCACAAATTTCTAGATAGTTACCACTTCTCATGTCACTTGAGTGCAATCCCATAGAAGACTCTTCCCTCTCAGGTCCCCATTAAGGCTTTTTCTTCCCTTTATGCCCCAGTGAAGAGCAGGAATCTTCTCCTTTATCAACCCTCAGGCTGTGGGCTTCCCCAGAAAAGGATGGTGCCCCTTTGGTCTGAAGGTGCTTATCCTCAGATAGCGCTCCAGTCGGTACTGAAGGGAATTCCCTTTATTCCTCCATGAAATCCCAAAGTCTTCCATACTCCAGCCCTTGGCTCTTACCAGGCTGACTCCAAAACTCCTTAAGAAAACTCCTGCAGGAAATTCCTCAGACACACAATTCCTAAAGACTCTTCTCTAGTTCTCATGGAAACACCATATATACCACCTCTAAAACCCATCCCCTTTGGGAGAAGAACTCTCCTTTCACGCACCATCTAAGCTCATACATCCTTGTACCTCCCATTGCTGGAAAGTTCTCAATATTATTTATTTTATTTCTTTCCTTTTTATTTGTTCTTCCGCTATTCTCCACTCCTATTTCTATTTATCTTCTTTCCTTCTCCTTAACTAAGCTTAGTACAAGGACAACAATTGTGGATTATTCATTTGTTAGACTTTTATTACTTATGACCTTCATTACTAAGTTACCCAATTCTTATTTACCTTGATTACTATGTAATTTAAATTGTATACTTGGTTCTTTGACTATGTTACTTAAAGTTGCCTAAATGTTCTTTGTTCCATGTAATGCAGTCAGGCAAGTTTCTTTTTGTTCTCTGTAAACCGGTTTGATTTATATCTAATGTTGGAAGATCGGTATAGAAAAACAAAAAATAAATAAATAAATAAATATTAAACATACAGCAGCTAGCAATTCAACCTCACAGTAAGGCCTAGTGCTTTACACATGGGCAGAAAACTTGTATACAAAAAAGGCCACTAACCCATAGGTTAGTACATCAGTTTCTTTGGTATTATCAGACTTATAGGGATGCCGCTGAGTAATTGCTCATCAATCGCCAGACCATAGTTTAAAAATAGAAAAAAAAGAAATCAATGGTGTAATAATGTCCTGACGCACTCCAACAAGTAGAGTGAGGACACATGGCTACAACTGTGGCATGGTGTGGGCCAACTTCCAAAGTAACCTTCCTGCCAAAACAATCAGACACAGAATCCATGTGATGCTGGATCTAATTCCTCACTGAAAATAAACAAAAAAAAAAAAAAAAAAAGAAAGTCAGGGAGCCTGAAACAATGCCAAGCAATGTTAAAGCAAATCATCAGAAGGAGCCAGTAGCTTCAATATCGATCAGCATGGAAACAGAAAAGTAGATAATTTAATATGTATTTATATTTGATTAATGCCTATAAAAGGAAGGTGGGAAGCAAATTCACCATAACAATAAAGCAAAAAATAAGACTTAATAATTATTGATGTCCACATAAATTTCAGATAGTTTGTGTGTTAATTATTTAACAGCTTATATAGCAATGGCAGGGAACCATGAATCATTATACCATTACCATTGCTATACAAGCTATTAATTAAATAATTAACACATGATCTCTCTGAAATTTGTGTGGACATCAGTATTTAATGCCAAGCCTATCTTTTTGCTTTATATTTGATTAAACCAGATTTATTTCATAGCATTCTTTGGAGAGCTTTTTCTTCTCTTAGTTATTGACTGTAGACCTGTAAACCGATGTGATATGCCTATGAACGTTGGTATATAAAAGTTTTAAATAAATAAACAAATAAATAAAATAAATAAATAGAGAACTCTCACCCTACACTTTGTAATCTACTTTCACACTGCAATTATTGAGCATGTATACAGTAAAAAAGAATTTAAATGGAAGATGGAACAGATATGGGGTGGAACTCATATAGGTAATCTCTAAATGCAGTGACTTGTCACCAGAGCAAAACTTACAAATATTTTCAACACTTTAAATTGCATAAATGCTAACTAATTCTACCCCTTCTTGCATCTGTTACCATGTCATGCCCAATATATGCGCTCATACTATTCTCTATAAATGAAATGAGATGATACTTTTCTTATTTGAAAAATGCAAAGTTAGGTAAAAGCTGATTCTGTTGATTCCTGAAGGTTATACGATAGACACTGATGCTTGCTGTCTCTGTGTCTGCTCCTTTCTTCCCCTTTGGTAGGCTTTATACGCTATAGTCATGGGTTACCCTTTGAAATAAAATAAAGGATGAAATCTAAAAGCACAGTTAGGCTAGTCACAAAGCATTCAGTCAGCAAACACTGCAATTTCAGAAGTATTTTTTCTCTTTAATAATTCAGTGAAAATAGTACTTATATCAAAGCACAGGTGATTAATATAGGGACATTTCTGTTGTTAAAACTGCCTGCTCGTCTGTCACTTTACTGTAAACCAACAGCAAAAAGCACCCAGGAGCCTCAAGTAACTGAGCAACATGTAACCATTTAGCTCCCTCAGCTGGTCTGTTTCAGAAATTCTCATTCTCTTCTCACTGCATCTGTTCACCCAGGTTTACAATACCCCCATCATCTCTGAGACATGAGTCAACAAATTCATGCAGTTCTTTTGAAAATCTGACAAGTCAGCAGGTTGGACTGTCTATGACCTGGATTGAGACTAATCCAGCTCAGTCACCCACCTCAGAAAAAATGATCTTCTTACATTCTAATAGATTAACCCCCACCAGATAGGGTTTTTCCAGGCAGTATAAGGTAGCTTGAACTACCACAACCAGTGTTTTACGTACTAGAGTCACTCAAAATTAGGATTTAGAAAAAAGTAGTCTTTGCACCTTCTTTCACATACTCAGTTGAAACGCAACTTGGATGTGAGATACAGTCACATTAGATAAGTAGTATAGTAGTAGTAGGGGTTGGTGGAGGATTACTCTGGTTATAAAATGAGCTAAGAAGTAGAGATGTGCAAAGCCCAAACTGATAGCGTGCACTAACACCCGTTAGTGCACGCTAACATTTTAACGTTAGCGTGCACTAACTCCTGTTAGTGTGCACTTACCCGAAAACCAAATTTTTGGGAAAAGTTGGTTCGGTTTTCGGGTTCCCTGAACCAGAACGAATTAGGCAATTTTGATGAAATTGCCTAATTCATCCTAAATGATTGCACATCCCTACTAAGAAGCATGATATTTTGTCACTGGCAATTATTTCATTCTTCAGTGATAGCTGTAGAATATTTATATTTGCAAAAATTTGGAATTTCGTATTTGAATGCATTTCCATTTGTCAGGACTCAGCCTGCTACGCAACCCCCCTCCAGCAGAGGTCATTATCAAGCCTCACTCACAATAGCGCTAGCTGCCCTACTGCTGATCCATGGAGCGGCGACTCCAGGCTCACTTAATCCACCATTCATTCGGTGCCTCTTCATTGAGTCACCTCAGCTCCTTGATCTGGCCATCCTTGTCTTGCTATTCTGCCTTGCTTTGTGGCCTGTCTCGGCCTCCTGCCTTGCCTTGTGGCCTATCGTGACCTCCTGCCTTGCCTTGTGGCCTATCATGTCTTCCTGCCTTGCTTTGCAGCCTACCTAAGCGTTCTGCCTTACCTTTTGGCCTACCTTGGCATCCTGACTTGCTCTGTGGCATTCCAGGTCTACCTTCCCTAATCTGGGCCCTTCCAGGCCTTCTTGCCTTATTCTGCAGCTTTTCAGGTATACCTGCCTTGCTTTGGGCTCTTCCAGGCATTCTGGCTTTGCTCTGCAGCCTTTCAGGCCCATCAGCCATGCTTGGTGACCTCTTTGACTTTTCTGTCCTATCTTACATCCTTCAGGCCTTCTAGGTTCACCTGGCAAGTCTTGTGCCTTGCTTGGGTTTTCTTGTTTATTGTTGCCTGTTCTAGTCCTGTTCTTGTCCAGTCCCCACCCAGTTCTGTCCTTGTGCATTTATTGTCTAATCTTGTCCTTGTCTAGTCCTGTGCTTGTCTTGCCCTGCCTAGTCCAGTCCCTTGTATGCTATCCCAGGCCTTGCCCTTGCATCTGGTCCAAGCCTGCCCTTGATTTCAGCCTTGTTCCAGTCCTGTCTGTATCCAGATCACAGCCTGTGCTTTGTTCCAGCTCCCAGCCTGTAATATGCTCTAGCACCAATCATGCTTCCAGATAAGTTCTGCTGGCCGCCAAAACCCAAGGGCTTAATCTGTGAGGGAAGTGGCTGGTATAGGCAAAAGACCCAGTCCAGCCCTGCCCTTGAGTCTGGCTGTATTCCTGCTGGGGGAAATCCCAGCCCAGTCTGCCTGCCCCATGAGAGAATGAAGAGGCCACAACCCCTCTATAGTCGGACCAGGACTTGCTCTCTTCTTGGTAAGCCTGGTATACAAGAAAAAAACTTTTCCAATCTTGTGGTAACTCCTACTCCCAAGCTACAAGCTCTTCAGTCCACTGAGGAAGTTCCCCACCTGCCTGATAAGCAAAGAAAAAAATGTTTTCATTCTGTCATAGCCCCTGCTCTCTGTGATACATGACAATGCTGGAACCCTCTGCACTTTCTAGGATGCATCAGTTATATCTTCCCTAATTTTAACTTGTGGGAGTGTTCAGAATGTTGGTCTGTAAGCCCAGACTGTGTAAAAGACTGCTGTACTTGTGCTGCACCCCGGCTAGATCCTAAGTCACGAATCCCACTTTCTGAGGAGTCATTTGCACTGGGAGCTTCAGCTCCAGATATACTTCCACCCTGCCCCACTTAGTCAAAATGCAGCAAATGCCCTTGTAGGAACCCACTGACATTTTCAGAATGTATTGGCTATGGTTCCCTAAACCCTACCTGGAAATGCTCAAAGTGCAGGTCAGGGTACAAGAACAAACCTGGTCATTTTATTTTGCTATCAAACCAACTTTCAAGTCCCAAGATTTAACCATAGTACACTCATTTATAATTAAAACCAGCCAAAAGAATTAAACTTAGAACCTGTAAGGGCACATTCCTCTTCAGTATCCAGCTCTCCCTCGATTCTTCTGCCCATGTGTCAGACTGCATGGGATTTGAAGTACATAGAGATAGTTAATTCAGTCCCTGAAATTCAGCTTCAATCAGCTGCCTGCAGCAAACCTTTAAGGAGGTCAGCTCTGACTGCAAGGCCTATTTATGGCTTTCTTGGTTGATCTTCAGCCTTTCTCTGAAATGCTTCAGTTCCCCCTCCTGGGGGAGCCAAGGCACACTTGTGCCTTCTGGCACATTAATACTGGCTGCAACTGATGGGTGGGCATGCTAAGACCCACCCTCAGAATGAAAAACAAAGAACATAAAACCTATAAAACAGACTACAACCTCTGCTTGCCTCTGTGTCCTCTCACTTTGCTCAGAAGAAAAAGGAGTGGGGGGTTCTCAGGGTACCCTTGACAATAGGGGTCTCAGATTACCCTAGAATGTCTTGGAGTCTCCTATACAATGGGATTCTCTACAAGGGGAAAGGTTGGGGGAGGGGAGAGGAGGGAAAGTAGATGCTGTACCCCTGGCAAGGGAGGATCTGGGTTACCAGCATTTGCCGAAGGTGCCAACTGAGATTCACGGTTTAAGGAGTGGGGTGCCTCCCTGTCCCCATGCAGTGTCAATGACGGAGTCCAAGGTATCAGGGAGCTCACAGGCGGCTAGTTCGTCCTTAATGCAGTAATTAAAACCTTCTAGAAAAATAGTCTGTAGGCAACCCAGGTCCCAAAGCAACTCGGATGATAAAGTTTTAAACTCAATAACATAATCAGTCAAAGGTTTGGTACCTTGTTGAAGGTGTAGGAGTGCAGATCCAGTGATGGTCTGACGGGCAGGGTCATCAAACATTGAACGAAATAGGGTGAGAAACCCTGTCAAATCACTGAGGATAGCATCATTATGCTCCCAGAGAGGTGAAGCCCAGGCCAGGGCTTTCCCATCTAAAAGAGACAGGATATACGTAGTTTTGTACACTACGTCTGGGAAGTAGGTAGGCTGTAAGGAGAAATGCATACAGCTCTGGTTCAGGAAACCTCTGCATAATAAGGGATCCCTTGTAAAACGAGTGGATGCAGGCAAAGGCACTGAAAGTCTTACGGATCCAGTAGGTGGAGAGATGATAGCCTTGTCAGGCGAAGATGTAGTGTTCAGTCGTGGTTGAAGGCATTAGCCAGTGTATCCAAAGTTCTTTGCTGTTCATTCAGTCACTGGGCAAGGCCAGGAATGGCCTGAAGGGCTGAGAGCTGAGCTGGGTCCATGGAGTTAGCAATCTGTTATGTTTAGGGAAGGATGTGAACCCCTGGGCTGAGATGAGCGATGTCTCCGCCCACAGGGAGGAGTCCTGTGAGCCTCACTATCAGTAGGTGCAGTCTCAGCGGCGTGGCACACAGCTAGAAACAGAACCTTTATTAAAATAGGAAGGAAAGTAATGTGCACAGTATTAGCATCCGGTAGTGGCCCATGGAGCAGGGTACACTGGAGATCCCCTCTGGCGAGAGTAGGCACCTCAGAATACAGATCTGTAGTGGCCCGCGGAGCGGAGTATGCCGAGGATGTCTGTACAGTAGATGTTGGTAGCGATGCCAAACTCGAACGCAGTCCTGTGCAGATGATAAGCAGGAATATTGTAGAGTAGAAATGAAGATAGACTTTCACTGAAGAAGGGCGGTAGTGGCCCAAGGATCGGGGTACGCTGCATAGGCTCCTCAGTGTTGTCTAGAAATGATGATGTCTGTAGAAGTACTCACAGTAGGTGGTTCCTGGAGCAAGTAGATCAGAGAAGCAGATCAGTAGCAGATAGGCAGGAAGTCCCTCCGAGGAGCGGATAGCCGTGAATGCAGGGGAGCCCACGAGGAACGGGTACTCAGAATGTCCAATTGCCAAAGCTGTAACAGGAACAGGAAGTCCTTGAATGAGCAGAGTACAGCAAGACGGAACTCCTTGCTAACTCGAGGAAGGCAAGGGCTGGTTCCATTAAATATGCTAGTAGATTGACGTCATTGGGTGGGGACGCCCCCGAGGTTCCCGCTATGATATGTTCAAATAAGGCCCTTGCTCACGCGTGCATGTGCCTAGGTAACTCCAAGATGGCGGCCGGCAGTGCCCGCGCTGTCCCGGGAACGTCAGAGAGGTTGACGTGAACTGGCAGACACAGCCATTCTTCCTAGACTAGATGAAGCGGTGAAAAAAGAGGTGAGCATGAGAGATCGCAGCCTTCTGCGACTGACAGGCATAACATTAACAACCACTTTTACATCAAAAAACATTTTTACATCTCTCCTAAATGTGTTCTCCAATTTTGATGTAAATTCCCATTCTTCTTAAATATGCTTTAATGCAAACAATGTATAATAAAATATTAGGGATGCAGAAATCTAGGTCTAAATACCTCAGATGACCTCAAGGTAGCCAGGCAGTACAAAAGTAGTTGAATAAACTAATAGTGTATTTGGGGTAATAAAGAGAGGTATCTCTAGTAGAAGGAAGGAAATACAATTACATCTAGAACATTGATAAGGTAGATTTAATTGAAAGTAGGGCATCAAAATTGTTAGGTTTCGTGGACCCTTGGCCCGAAGTGGAGGTTGATGCTACCTAAGGGGCAGGACCCCACAGGTCCCCACCGTCGGGAAGCGAGGCCAGCTAGAACTGAGGCAGCAGGGATACAACTGTAGTAGAGATGAGAGGGAGATGTCCTGCGTCATCACCACTGTGAGGGACCCCGAGGAGCGGGGGTGGGGTGACACAGTTCAGAGGAATCACAGTACTTAGCAGGTCTGGAGACAGAACGTACCAGAGCGAGGATCTCCAATGCAGAGGAGCGCTGGGCAGGTCCCGAGGAACGGGGAGCGTGGAGACAGAATCTCTGGTGCAGTGATGCAGAGACTGCCCCAAGGAGTGGGGAAGGCATAGCCAATGAGTCTCTGGTGTGATGACATAGTTACTGCCTCAAGGAACGGGGAAGCATAGGAACAAAGTCTCTGGTATGGTAGCGTAGAGGCTACCCCGAGGAGCGGGGGAGCATAGAGTCAGAGTCACTGGTGTAATGACGTAGGGACTTCCCCGAGGAACGGGGGAGAGCAGAGTCAGTGTCTCAAGTGCAGTGACGTAGAGACTAACCCAAGGAGCGGGGAAGCATAGGAATAGAGTCTCTGGTGAAGTAACGTTGAGACTGCCTCGAGGAGTGGGGAAGTGAGCAGGTGGGATCTCTGGTGAAGAGCGCAGAAGCTACCCCAAGGAGCGGGGAAGCGTGGAGATAGAATCTTAGAGAGTGCAAGAAGGCCCCCGAGGAGTGGGTACCCAAGTCAGAGTCCAGTGCAGCGAGAAGAGATCCAAGGCAGGAACCGCGGGTCTGGAGAACCTGGCAATTACCCAAACACTAAGAAGATCCCATGCTACTGATGCAATTAATAGCAGTGGCTATTCACTAAGTAAACTTGATTAATAGCCGTTAATAGACTTCTTCTCCAAGAACTTATCCAAACCTTTTCTGAACCCAGCTACACTAACTGCACTAACCACATCCTCTGGCAACAAATTCAAGAGCTTTATTGTGCGTTGAGTGAAAAAGAATTTTCTCCGATTAGTCTTAATCCATTTTTTCTGTTCCTGTCTCTTTTACAGCTAGGTAATTAGTGCTTAAATGGACTATGAATATTTCCTCTTTGAATTTTATGGAGCAAGGGAAAATACATGATTTGGAGAGTATACAAATAAGGTGATGTGAAGACTGAAGTGTGGACAAATGTTTTTAGTGCCTTGATCTTAGTTTGTGTTGGTGTTATGGCCTTTACATGCTAGTGTATTTTCCCTGCCTTTTTCTGTAGGGGAGGGTACTGATGTTACTGAGCAATTTTTCATGTCTGAAAAGGGATAATCAGACTCATGGGAATGAGACAGCTAATGCACTCCATGGCTTGCAGCAAAGCAGACTGGAAATGTTTCATTAAACAGTCATTATGACCCCATTCAGCTTCCCACACAAACTCTGATCCAGATTTGTACATCAATTATGTTCATTTGCCATGTCCTCCTTTCCCATGTTAGAATGGATCAAAGAGCACTTGGCAAGTAAGAACATAATTTTAATATGCAATGACTGGCCATATCACTGTTAGAACCAGCAGGTCTTGAATTTCCAGCTGTGGAAACTGCAGGCTAGAGCCCTCCAGCCAGAGCCCCACTGGCTGTGTGGAGAGCTGGGGAAGCAGTATTATTTTAGCTTCCAGGTATTAAGGGGTGGGACACATCTAGTGAAATCTAACTGGCCCACAAGAAGACCCACCCTTGATAGCACACCTCTTTAAATTCCTGGGCAGCAGACAGCTTCTGCTGGCTCTACAAATCCCTAATTCACTGGGCTGGGTTTGTAAGGGCTGCTCTGAATCTGCTTGAACTGTGTTGGATCTCACTCCTTGGAAGCACTCTAGAATACTTTTGTTTCTCCTACATATTGTAAGACAGGAACCCATGCTATGGTTGATACATGTTTCTTTAATGAAAGTTGTTTGTGAATTGTGCCTGCTCTGTCTATGCCCTGATCAGACCTGATAAATTGTGCCTGCCCACAACCCAAAGATCCAAGAGCATTAAGGATTTACCCCCAGCTTTGCTTGACTCTGGCTGCAAAAGCTGCTAAAAAGTATTACTGCAGTTGTGTTTTAATATACAGGCTGAAGGACTTATTCCTGCCTGAACAGAGAGGGAAAACTAAAGTTAGTAAGTACTTGGCTGAACTAAGTGTTCATTTCTTTGATTTCATTTTGTTAACTGCAAGTCTTGTCACAGCTACAATTCTCAGCTTAAATGTGGACCACATCCTGCAATTTGTTTGCCTTTTGATCTAATTATTCCAGCTCCAGATTTTGCTGCAAAAGAAATGCTTTAATACTGATTGCTGATTGAATTTAAAAGGAAGTTTTTGCCTTTTTACATAGTTTTGGCAAAAGAGAATTAGCAACCACAGATTCAATTCCTGCTGCAGCAGTTCAGGCACTACAAACTCAATATGATGAGATAACCCAATTATAGAAACTAGAGGCTATTGTAAGAAGGAAGGAGTTATTTAGTTCCTAGTCCCTTGCCCCCAGAGAGGTTTGATGGAATCAGGGAGTGCTCCTGAGGGTTTTGCACCTATCAGCTACACTTCAATCTATGTCCAGAATACTTTAATGAAGAAGTCATAGGAAATGCCTTGAAATAAGCCACTATCTTGATGGAATGAGAACCAAAAAGAACCTGGGATACGTTTCTTGAAGAATTTAAAAAATGTTCTCTGACTTGCATCAAAAACACACTGAAGAAAGAGGTATTAGGGTACTTTGAAAAGATTTTCCTATGAAGCTATAATTACTTCACTGTGAAATTGCTGTTGTGTCTTTGGACTCTTGGGCCGAAGAGAGATTGGCTCTACCTGCAGGTTCTCACTGTCAGCAGGTGGACCCAAGCAAAGCAGAGACCAGTCAGGACCTTCACCTAACCCAGCCGATATTCCCTTGGGTTGAACCTTTGGATGCCAGGGCTGGCAGGATTTAGGTGCAGGTCTCTACTGATAACAGGGGAGGTGATCCAAGGCCAGCCTAAGGTCATAGGCAAGTGGCGGTCAGGCATATCCAGCATCCAGGTGAAGGTCAGAGGCAGGCAGCAGTCAGGTGTATCTAGAGTTCAAGCAAAAGTCAGGGCAGGCATCCATCAGGCATATCCAGAGACTAGGCAAAGGTCATACTGGGTAACTGTCTGAGGAAGAAAAAGAGGGACAGATAGGGCTGAAGCAGGCAAGGATTGGAAAAAGCGGGGCAGCAACAACTGGAAGAGGCTGAGACAAAGACTGGAAGAGGCTGGGTTGAAGACTGGAATGGCTAGGTAGCATCATGCACTACTCTCAGTAGCTGGACCTAATGCTGAGGCAAGTCGGCATCTGGGAAGTTGCCCTTATATAGGACAGGGGTGCTGATGCCATCAGTAGGGGCCATGGGGACTTTCCTGCTGTGTTCCCTTTAAAGGTGGAGAGTCATGCATGTGCATCCCTAGGGAGAGGCATGGCACATTGTGTTGGCAGCATCCCATGCATGGCATTGGGCAATGTCTTTGGCAGTGTTTCACTGTGCCAAGGAGTCACATGGTTGACCAGGTGCCTGAGGTAAGGGTGGCAGTTCTCAGGGATAGCCTGAAGACCACCAAATGCAACAATTGCATTCACCAAACTTAAAACTATTCAATGTTGCTGACATGCCAAAATATGCTGAAAAGACAGAATATATGCAAGAAGTTAAAAAGTATGTCAAAGTTCAGCCTTAAGTTTCATTCCTACCTTCTGGGCTCAGTTTACAAGAAATCATATGACTTACAAGAATTTCAGCCTAAAAACTTATATGAAATAAAATTATAATGCCAACCAATTAGGAAAATCTTATGCAACCAAACTAGCTCATTGGTATGTAAATTGGAGGTGGTAATCTATTTAATATATTGTGTCAGCAATGCTATGATAAAGATCTTTCTTAAGCTGCCAGCATAACACAACTTAGGGAAGGGACATTTTCTGTCCTCTCTTACATAGCTTGCTTCTTCCAATTACAAGCAGATGTAGGATGGAGTAAGGAACCCTTGTGGAATCAATTCTGCCTTGACTAAAAGAGGAAATTAAAAGAGAACTGTTTTGAATAGAGCTACCCACATCTCAGGAAGATATAATAAACACCAGTATTCTTATAGACTTGTGACTAGGCGAACCCAAAGAGAGCAAAGAGTGGCTATGGGATGGTCATGCTCCATTCTGCCAAATTCTTTGCCTGTTGTTGATGAAGAAAACACTCATGAGCCTATGTAAAAATATATTTCTTCCTCCTGGGAGCCAGGCTGAGGGGGAAAGACTCAACAATCCGAACTCAGGCCCTGATCTTGATGTCTATGGTGCGAGGTTCTTGGACACTTCATAGCCAGTTGCCCTCACCATGAAGTTGTCTCTTGAAACATCAAGCCAACTGCATAGAGGGGTCGTGAGTTGTTGGTGACATGTGAACCTGAGCACTTCAAAAGAATAATGGATTGGGAGAAAGAGTAGTGAGGATAGCCTGTGGAGTGCAATCCTAAAGGACCAAGGCAGAATAATTAGACCATGCCAGGTCAGAACTTATGGACCAGACCCGTTGAGCCTACATCTCTGAGACAGAAACATAGAAACATTACGACAAAAAAATACTGTATGGCCCATCCAGTCTGCCCATCCATCCAATTAATTTAGCATTATAATTCTCATCACTTCCTTAGATATCCCCTGTATTTATCCCATGTTTTCTTGAATTCAGATACTGTTTTGTCTCCACCACTTCCACTGTGAGGCTGTTATATATATCCACTCTCTCTCTGTAAAGAAATATTTCCTAAGATTACTTCTGAGTCTACCTGCTTTCACCCTCATCTCATGACCCCTTCGTTCTATAGCCTCCTTTCCATTGAAAAATGCTCACCTCCTGTGCATGGAAATATTTAAGATATTTGAATGTCTTTATTATATTTCCCCTATTTCCCCTTTCCTCTAGGGTACACATGTTTAGATCTTTAACTCTATCCCCATATGCTTTAGAATAAAGACCACTGACCATTTTAGTAGCCACCCACTGGACTGATTTTATCCTGTTTATATACTTTTGAAGGTGCGGTCTCCAGAATTGTATACAGTTTTCCAAGTGAAGTTTCCCCAGGGACCTATGCAAGGGCAATATTGCCTCCCTTTTTCTGCTGACCTTTCCTCTCCCTATGCAAGCAAACATCTTTCTGGCTTTTACCGTCATTTTATTCACCTGTTTGGCCACCTTAAGATCATCAGATACATTCACACCCAGATCCCGCTCTTTCCTTGTGCTTAGAAGAATTTCATCTTCAGTACTCTACCTTTCTCTTGGGTTTTTTCATCCTAAATGCATTGCTCTAATTTTTCAGGATTAAATCTTAGATGCCAGACTTAGACCATTCTTAGAGCTTCACTAGATCCCTCCTCATGTTTTTCACTTTTTTCTGGATGTCCTCCCTGTTACATATTTTTGGTATCATTTGCAAAAAGACAAACCTTTCCTGACAACCTTTCTGTAATGTCATTCACAAAAATGTTGAAAGAACTGGTCCAAGGACCAATCCCTGAGGCACATTACTAGTAACAACTAGAGGTGTGAATAGGAACTGGAATCGGTTCAGATTCCGGTTCCGATTCACATGTGGGTTTTTTTTCATCGGGCCCGACCGCGGTTTTGTTTATCAGCTGTGCCCAAGCCGATAAACAAAAAACCCACCCTGACCCTTTAAAACTAATCCTTTGCTTCCCCCTCCCTCCTGACCCCCCCCAAAAACATTTTACAGGTACCTGGTAGTCCAGTGGGGGTCCCGGGAGCGATCTCCCGCTTTCGGGCCATCGGCTGCCACTAATAAAAATGGCACCGATGGCCTTTGCCCTTACCATGTGACAGGGTATCCGTGCCATTGGCTGGCCCCTGTCACATGGTAGGAACACTGGATGGCCCACGCCACGCCATCGCTCCCGGGACCCCCACTGGACCACCAGGTACCTGTAAAATGTTTTTTGGGGGGTCGGGAGGGTGGGGGAAGCAAAGGGATTAGTTTTAAAGGGTCGGGGTGGGTTTAGGGGTTATTTTTGTGTGCCATTTTTCCCGCCCTCCCCCAAAATGATAAGAGAACCCCCCCAATCAATATCGTGGGGTTTTCCTATCATTTCAGGGGAGTCCCCGATTTCTGCTGATTTTGAAAAATGTCGCCGATTTTGAAAAATGTCAACGATTTTGAAAATTGTCACCGATGGCCTTTGCTCTTACCATGTGACAGATGGCACGGATACCCTGTCACATGGTAAGGACAAAGGCCATCGGCGCCATTTTGATTAGTGGCAGCCAACGGACCGGGAGCGGGAGATCGCTCCCGGGACCCCCACTGGACCACCAGGTACCTGTAAAATGTTTTTTGGGGGGTTGGGAGGGTGGGGGAAGCAAAGGGATTAGATTTAAAGGGTCGGGGTGGGTTTTTTGTTTATCGGCTCGGGCGCAGCCGATAAACAAAACCACGATTGGGCCCGATTGAAAAAAACCCACATGTGAATCGGAACCGGAATCCGAACTGACTCCGGTTCCGATTCACATCTCTAATTGGCATGTCTTCACCCTTCTGATGATGTCTATTTATTTCATTAGAAATTATTAGTAAATTCCAGTTTGGAAGCCCAAAGCAGTCTGTATTGCTTCCCCCACTAAATATAATGGTAAACAAATGAAAATTAAAGCAAATATATTTTTTTCATTTGAAATAATGGAGATACCCTACAAAATGAATGAACATTTTTCTTCTATAGATCCCTTCAAATTTATTATGTATTATTTTACTGTTGATTTTAATTTGTTGAAATAACATATCTATGCCAAGCTTAAAGCATATTTGTTGCCGCATAACACTTGTAAATGATACATAGCCATGCATTCCCTTGTCATTATTGTGCACTGTGTTATCATCCATTGTACCTGAAGACTGGAGGGTGGCCAATGTAACACCAATATTTAAAAAGGGCTCTAGGGGTGATCTGGGAAACTAGAGACCAGTGAGCCTGACTTCAGTGCCAGGAAAAATAGTGGAAACTATTCTAAAGATCAAAATCACAGAGCATAAAGAAAGACATGGTTTAATGGAACAGAGTCAGCATGGCTTTACCCAAGGCAAGTCTTGCCTCACAAATCTGCTTCACTTTTTTGAAGGGGATAATAAACATGTGGATAAAGGTGAACTGGTAGATGTAGTGTATTTGGATTTTCAGAAGGCGTTTGACAAAGTCCCTCATGAGAAGCTTCTAAGAAAACTAAAAAGTCATGGGATAGGAGGTGATGTCCTTTTGTGGATTACAAATTGGTTAAAAGACAGAAAACAGAGAGAAGGATTAAATGGTCAATTTTCTCAGTGGAAAAGGGTAAACAGTGGAGTGCCTAAGGGATCTGTACTTGGACCAGTGCTTTTCAATATATTTATAAATGATCTGGAAAGGAATACGATAAGTGAGATTATCAAATCTGTAGATGATACAAAATTTTTCAGAGTAGTTAAATCACAAACGGATTGTGATACATTGCAGGAGGACCTTGCAAGACTGGAAGATTGGGCATCCAAATGGCAGATGAAATTTAATGAGGACAAGTGCAAGGTGTTGCATATAGGGAAAAATAACCCTTGCTGTAGTTACACGATGTTAAGTTCCGTATTAGGCGCTACCACCCAGGAAAAAGATCTAGGCATCATAGTGGATAATACTTTGAAATCATCAGCTCAGTGTGCTGCAGCAGTTGAAAAATGAAACAGAATGTTAGGAATTATTAAGAAGAGAATGGTTAACAAAACGGAAAATGTGATAATGACACTGTATCGCTCCATGGTGAAACTGCACTTTGAATATTGTGTACAATTCTGGTTGCCGCATCTCAAAAAAATATTTATTTTTTATTTGCAGTTTTTATATACCGACATTCGTTTAGTAGCATCACATCGGTTTACAATTAATAATAACTAGCAATTGTGCTATACAATTGTAGGCATTAGTAACATCATTTACAGTTAAAATAACGATTAGCAGCAGTGCTTTACATCTGAAAAATTTAACTTAATAGAGTAATAATAATGAATAAACAGGGCAAATTACTTCTAAGGAACAGTTGAAGGGGTTAGATAGTACACGCTAGTTAAGTCCGAGTTTAAGCAGCAGAGCAAAATGAATAGTAAAGTGCATAATAATAAATGTTACAAATATGAGCACAAGATTGCAGCTATAGCAGCTAGGATGAAGGTTATTAAGAAACAAGCATAGGTATTATATAGTACACGCCAGTTAGGTCGGTGGCAGTGCATAATAACATATATGTAACAAATCTGAGTGAATGATTGCAGTTATAAAAGCTAGGAGGAAGGTGAGAAGAAGGATGGGGGAAAGATTTATTGCTGAAATGAGATTGCGAAGACATTAGGTAAAAGCTTGTATGAAGAGCCTTGTTTTGAGTTTTTGTTTGAATTTTTTCGGGCATGATTCCTGATGGAGATCAGGGGGCATACTGTTCCAGTTTGATATCCTGGCTATATACATGGCATGTTTTCTAGTTGTGTGGAGTAGTGTGGCTTTGTGAGAGAGCGTGTGGAGTGTGGCAGCATGTTGCGTTCTGGGTGGTCTGGGGTGTTTACGGAAGAGTAAGGCATTATTGAGCCAGATCATGTTTTTGGTGTGTAGGGTTTTATGTATTAAAGATAATGTTTTGTATTTTATCCGTTGCGCAATGGGGAGCCAATGTAAGTCTTTGAGGATGGGTGTAATGTGTTCTGATCTACAAGTGTTGGTGAGTATGCGTGCTGCTGCATTCTGCAGCATTTGTAATGGGAGGATGGTGGCTTTGGGGAGGCCAAGAAAGAGGGAGTTACAATAATCTACTTTTGAAAGTGTTAGCAATCTGTTACCAATCTCTCCTCGAGATGGGAGGAGTTAGTAATCTGTTATGGAAACTGCTAAGGGGTTAGCAAAATGTTATTGATCTCCCTGCCCGAAGGGCAGTGCTAGCAATCTGATGTCACTCACCCCATCAGGAGGGAGGAGTTAGCGAGCTGTTATAAATCTACTCCCCAAAGGAGAGGAGTTAACAATCTTGCATCTATCTGGCTGCTGAATACTCTTGTAGAGAGAAGAGCTATCATCTGTTATAGATAACCCCGCCAGGAGGAATAGTAATCTATTGTAAATCACTCCTTGAGAATAGAAGGATAACAATCTGTTAGTGATGTGACCGCCAGGGAGGTGGAGTTAGTCTTCTGAAGAATGATGTTTCCCCAAGGAGAGGAGCTAGCGATTTGTAATACTCTGTAGGCATAGTTAGTGATCTGATGTGGAGTTGGCTCCCACAGAGTGACATTGTTTACGATACCTGCTCTAGTAGTGTAAGAATAAACACGCCACACACATTAGTGCACAGCCACACACATTAGTGCACAGCCAGGCACCGTGACAGTGGACAGTGTTACTACTCAGTCACATTAAATCCATAATGTCAGGGAAAGAGAGACATAATCGAGTGATTGGGACTGGCAGAGGAGGCACCTCAAAAGACACTAGTGCAACACCACCAGTACAGCTAAAAAGGCAACTGTCACAATCTAAACTCTTTGTAGGGGATGGCAGTTCCATGCCAAAAAAAATGAAATCTGACCATGATACATCGCCATCGCCACCACTTGTTTCTGGCCCTGTAGTTTTGGAGGTGAGGGAAGGGGAGGTGGAGTCATGCCAGACAAAATGTAGACACCCAAAAGCAGCAGGGAGACAAAAGTCTCAACTAACACTTAGCGTTGATAAGGTAGCACAGTCACTGTTTGCTTCTGATTCAGATGAAGAATCTTCTTGGGTGGGATTCTCATCAGAAACGGAAGTAGTAATAGCTGACGAATCTTCGGTAGAATCAGTTAGTCCTGTCTTAGCCTCCAGAAATGTGCAGCAGGTGAGAGATGACAGTGATAACGAGGAGGAGGAAGAGCAGTCAGTACGGGCACAGAGGGTGACTGATGCCCCCTCTGGCATTGCTTCTCAGGGTGCACCCACTACCTCAAATCCAGTGCCAGCATCCACCCCCAAGGTGTTAGAGAGGGGAGGATCACGAAAGACATCTCCGATCTGGAAACACTTTAAAGTGACAGAAGACCCTCGTTATGCTCGGTGTAATTACTGTGTAAGGGATATTAGCAGAGGCAAGCAAATGGGACATCTATCTAACTTTGGCATGAGCCATCATATGAAGAGGCAACACCCAACAAGATTACTGCCATCTGGGGATGGTGGCAGTTCCAGTCGGGGGACCCCTTCCAACCAGTGTGCAGTGGTAGGAAAGCAGCAGAGTCAGCCCACACCCTCATCCCCTTCTAGCAGTCAGGTGGCAGGCCAGCAACCCCCTGACATGTGGCAGAAGCGACAATCCACCATGAAGGAAATGGGGTGGAGTGCGGTAATGCTATCCCAGGGTAGGAGGCAGGCAGCCTCAAACGTTGTAACTAGGACCACTGGGGAAATTATTGCCCTTGATGACCAGCCCTTGCAGTTAGTGGAGAATGTGGGTTTCAAGAGTTTTTTGAAGGTCGTACTTCCAAATTACAAAATCCCCTCCAGAATCACATTTAGTAGAAAGGTCATCCCCAGCCTGTACAAGCAGTGTCACAGTCGCATGCAAGCACTGCTAGCTAAGGCAGATGGAACAGTGCATTTCACCTGCGATAACTGGACTGCAATGAATGCTGCACACTCTTACCTCTCTCTGACAGCACACTGGTGGGACATGGCTGAGGCAGGGACAGCCAGCAACTCTATTACTGAAGAAGTATCAGGGTGGAGGTGGGCTTTACTTCACACCCACCTGACGGACCAGGCTCATACCACAGCCAATATTCTAGCATGCATCAGACAGATGCTGGAGGCCTGGCAACTACACCAGTGAGACAGGAAAATGCAGGCAGGGTTCTTTGTCACAGACAATGGTGCAAACATGGTTAAGGCAATAACCGATGGCGCTTTAAGAACATCCGATGTTTTGCACACACTCTGCACCTGGCAGTGAAGTCAGCTCTGGGCTTGGAGTCCAATGACAAAGAGAATGAATACCTGATTAGGTTAATACAGAAGTGCAGGAACATAGCAGCACACTTCCACAGAAGTGTCAAGGCGGGGCAGACTGATTTGGATATGCCTCACAAGCGTCTCATTCAAGACATTGCCACCCGGTGGAATTCCACCTTTATGATGCTGGAGAGGTTACTGGAGATCCAGACACCCCTTCATGAACTTTCTGGTACAATGGACATAGGTGTGCAGAATCCCCTAGGGCATCATGATTGGTTAGTCATGAGTCAGCTGGTAAAAATCCTGCAGCCCTTCAAGGATGTCACGGAGGAGCTGAGTTCCAGAAGTGCCACCTTGGCTGACATCATCCCTATAGTTAATTTCATGGATGAACATTTGGAGGCCTTTAAACAGGAAGAGGGAATGACTGCTGAGGTGCTGCAGTGTCTGGTCGTTTTGCAGCAACAGCTGAAAGACAGATTAAGGCCTTTAACAGACAACCGCACATACATGCTCGCCTCTGTCTGTGATCCCCGTGTGAAAGGTAAACTCGCCCTACAGTCCAATTGTCTGTCATTTGTGAAGGAGCTGCTGTTAGCAAAGGTCCGTGAACAGGAGCGCCATAGGCGGAGACAGATTAGGCTTGAAGCAGAGGTGGAAACAGCAGGCACGTCAGAGAGTTGTGCTGCTAGCCCAAGCAAGAGCAGCACTGTGTCAGCGACAGATAGTACCTCCTCCTCCATGTCAGAATGCCCAAGACATGTTGCCCATAAAGATTCATCAGTTGTGCAACGGGCGAGAGAGAAAGCAGCTGGATTGAGGGACTCTGAGCCCACCCAAGCACAGGAGACAGCAGCACAGCTGTCAGTGACACGGTATCTCTCAGAGCTGATAGTGAAAATGCAGACAGATCCGCTGGCATATTGGGCACACAAGTTCACTGTCTGGCCACACCTAGCCAAAGTGGCTCAGCGATATCTGTCATGTCCACCAACCAGTGTGCCCAGTGAACGTGTCTTTTCAATGACAGGGGATATCATGAGCCCTCAACGCTCAAGGCTGGCACCAGAGTTGATGGAAATGCTAGTGTTTTTTAAAGTAAACCTGCCTTTGCTTGGGTTTCCAAATTTTCCCTGTGAATGGCAAGATGAATAAAAGCAATTCAAAGCCTTGCAGCAGCTCCAATTGCCTCCTATGCTCCAGATAATATAAGCACTGCAGCACATGTACCTGACATGAAACGCTGTGCCTGACTGTCAACTGTCCAGGCCTTGTGTTCCTACAAGTGTTTGACCTCGACTGCTTTGCCTGTCAGTCCGGGCCTTGTGTTCCTACAAGTGTTTGACCTCGATTGCTGTGCCTGTTCATCCAGGCCTTGTGTTCCTAGGTGGGATTGACCTCTGTCCTCGACTGCTGTGCCTGTCCATCCAGGCCTTGTGTCCTACAAGGGTTTCACTTAGATTGTATGCCCTCTGGGGATAGGGAAATACCTACAGTACCTGAGTGTAATCAACTATGAAGTGCTGGAAACGTTTGAAAATAAGAATAAATTAAGAAAAAAAAAATTACTATCCCTGTCCATCCAGGCCTTATGTCCCTAGGTGGGATTGACCTCTGTCCTTGACTGCTGTACCTGTTCATCCAGGCCTTGTGTCCCTAGGTGGGATTGACCTATGTCCTCGACTGCTGTGCCTGTCAGTCCGGGCCTTGTGTTCCTTCAAGTGTTTGACCTCGATTGCTGTGCCTGTTCATCTAGGCCTTGTGTCCCTAGGTGGGATTGACCTCTGTCCTCGACTGCTTTGCCTGTCAGTCCGGGCCTTGTGTTCCTTCAAGTGTTTGACCTCGATTGCTGTGCCTGTTCATCCAGGCATTGTGTCCCTAGGTGGGATTGACCTCTGTCCTCGACTGCTTTGCCTGTTCATCCAGGCCTTGTGTCCCTAGGTAGGATTGACCTCTGTCCTCGACTGCTTTGCCTGTCAGTCCGGGCCTTGTGTTCCTTCAAGTGTTTGACCTCGATTGCTGTGCCTGTTCATCCAGGCCTTATGTCCCTACCAGGGCTCGACCTCTAACACTGAGCCTGTCTGTCCAGCTTGGAGCTAGGATATAGTTTTCATGGCCTTCATAATACGGGCCATTTTCCCAAGCTGTTTCTTTGTTGCTACATTAATGTTTCTAGTGCTATAGAAAACTGGTGGTAGTTGTACTCTAGTTCATCCTCTGAGTTCCCATTGTTTACAGAGGCACTGTAAGGTACAAAGTCAACATAGGTTGATATTGCAGATTTGGACTTGAGTAGCAGTACTCTTATTTCTGAGAGCTCTTCAAGTTCCTTTGTCATCAGCTGAAGTGCGTAAGTACAGTCGATATTCACTAGATGCCAATGGAATTCACTAGACGCCAACGGTATTCACTAGACGCCAACGGTATACACTAGACGCCAACGGTATTCACTAGACGCCAACGGAAACACCCCACTCTAGGGGTGAACCTGTTCTAGGGAATCCTTTCCTGCACAAAGGAAAGGGAACTGTCTCCTGGGCCAGCCTGTCTTTCCCCTATTAAAACCACAGGGACCAGACAACCTCCACTCTGCCAGCCTGTCTTGCCCCTATCAGCTTTCTGCCACTCTGCTTTGCTGCTACACACCAGATGACTCACTTAACTCCTTGTGGTGTTCTTGCCACTCTCATGGTTCCTCAGTGTGTTGGTGCTAGTCTATCTGTTTGCTATGTTCCCCCTTCATTGTGCTGTTGGATGTCAATGCCACTTGTCTTGCCGCTTTGCCTGTCGTGCTGTCTTCGATGGTTCATGCATCTGCTATCGGTGCTCTCTTTTGAAGCTGTGGTGTGTTTTTGACATTCTCACTGCTGCTTTGTGCCTCTGGTAAAGCACTCTTGCCACTTCTGGTACCCCTTTGCACCTTTCCAGTGCCTTAGGCTATTCATGCCACTTTGGTGCCACTTTGCCACAGAGTAACTACCTTTGAGCTCTTTTGTTGTTGTGATGATTGCTCCCCAGAAGTTTCATGAAAATTGATAATAAAACCCCAATTTTGCAGCCAAAAATAGGCTGGAAATCCTTCCCCCATTGACTTTAATGGGAACCGAAAACGTATTGACATATCGACGTATCGGATTCTCCATACGTCCGAATGCAACGGAAATGACCCCCAACGAATACGTATCACGAATGCAACAAAATGTTTTTGGCTGCACATCCCTATTTCAGGCAGTGAGGAGTCTTCTGAGTATTCAGGGACGTAGGCCCTCGAGGAGCGAGTACCAGATCCCGTCTTAGCAATCTGAAATCAAGAAGAGAGAGCGGGGCCCCCGAGGTGCGGTTACCCCTAGGTAAGTTTGTTGAGGTCGAGCAGCAGAGAAATGTTTCCCCTTGCTCGCTCAGATCGTAGTTGCAAGTAACGTGGACAGCCGAAGCAAGTCCCATAGGAGTTCCTTGCTAACTCAGTTTGTAGTAGCAAAATTGGAAACGGATGACGTCACTATGGGGGGACGCCCCCGAGGTTCACCCCCTTGCTGGTACAAAGTCTGGAGCTTATGTGCAGGCCCTTACGTCATCAGGAACATGGCGGATCCATAGTGTCAAGCCAGCCTTGACACTATGAAGAGGTGAAGAGGCAGGGAGAAGCCGTGGCAGCATCTGTCCATCAGAGCTGAAGGGAGTCGCCACAGAGGTAGAGAAGGTGGAGCGAGGGTGAGAATAGGCACGAATGCAACAGTGCCCCCCTTCAAAGGGGGGTACTGTGCGAGGTGGAACTGAAGAAGCATCTCTCTCCAATAGGTCTGAGGCTCCCAAAGATTATTTCGGGACCGAAGCCCTTTCAGGCAAACAAAACTCAGTCTCTGTTCAAGCATCCAGGATCTCTAATTTCTTGAGTTCAAGTTCGTAATCATGATGACAGATAGATGTTGAGATTTGAAGAATCTAGAAGAGTGTATAATGAAGTCAGCAGCAATGAGAAGGCTGCCGTGGACATCACTGAGGTTTCAGTGGAAGTGGTGATGAAGAAACTGGTCCAATATCCACTTCTGAGTAGCTCTTCCGCAGGATGCTGGAAGAGAGATAATGGCAATACCAGCAAAATGAACAGGCTGATGGATGGAGATATCTTCATCTTCGGAATCAACAGTGCTGTAAAACCCCAGCACGACCTCCGTATAATCCAAACGTAAAGTTGATAGTGAAATGTATCTTCTTTTTCTTCGGAATCAACAGTGCCAAAGGCTTTTGGGCACGACTTCCAAGTAGGCAAAACGTATGATTGATAGATAGAGACATCTTCTTCTTCGGAATCAACAGTGCCAAAGATTTTTGAACACGACTTCCAATTAAACCAATTGCGAATGCTGGTTGCTAGAGATGTCCTCTTCTTTGGAACTGATGGTAGCACCAGCAGATAACCAGGCTGGTAGAGATATTTTCTTCTTCGGAATCAACAGTGCTGTAGTCCTTCAGCACCACTTCCGAGTGAGCAGATCGTAGTAAATATCTCAAATTTGTAATCCAGGAAGACATTGTAGATGTAGAGCGCCACCTAGCTATGGCGTGCATAGCAACCACTATGACTAACAGCAGATAATAGAAAAACTGCTGGTGATGTTGATAAGATCCTTAAAAGAAGTGGTGGTGAAAAGATTCGTCCAAGGCCCACTTCAAGTTGTGATACAATAGTGGATCTTCAAATTTACCACATGGACTCCTCAGGTATTCTGCAAAACATCTGAGATTGGAGTTGTCTCTTGCCCCTGAGTCCTTCAGGGCAGAGGTTTGAACCATCACTGGTTCAGGGATCACAGAGACAGGACAAGAGAGTGGAGGAGATATTGCTGTATAGTCCAAGAACAGTCCTCCCGCGGGACTCAGGCTTGTCCTTTTCCCGGATGAATAGGGCAAACAGAAACATCATGGCCTGGCTGACCACAGTACATGCACAGGCCTTTCTTCCTCCTATATCTTCTCTCTTTAGAAGTCAAGTGACCGCGAACAGATTCCTTCGGTTCTTTCTTCTCCACAGCAGGAGGTGCTGTACCCCTTTGTAGTGCAGGAGCACTGGTTGGTTTCAACCCAGGTAACACCTTAAGCCGGCATTCCTTCACCTTGTCTCGGAGCCACCAGTCAATCCGAGTGGCTAAGGATATTAATTCTTCCAGCAAGTCAGGTGTCTGACGAGCATCCAGCTCGTAGGTTATGCGGGTGTCCAGGCCTCTGCAAAAGAGTGTCTTCAGACATCTGGGGTCCCAGCAAAGTTCCGCTGCTAGAGTTTTAAATTCAATGGCAAATTCTGCCAGGGATCTGTTGCCTTGCTTCAAGTCTACCAAAGCAAATCCAGCAACAGACATACGAGCAGGGTCATCAAAAACGGATTTAAACAAAGTCATAAATCCTTCTATGTCCTGCAAGATAGGGTCCTTGCATTCCCACAAGGTAGAAGCCCACGACAAGGCTCTCCCATCTAAATAAGACAGAATGTAGCTGGTCTTAGAGAGGCCTGTGGGAAACAGTGAAGGTTGTAGAGTGAAATATAAGATGCACTGGTTCAAGAAGCCTCGAGTCTTCTGGAGTTCTCCGGAGAATCGAACAGGCTCTGCCAGTGGAACAGCTGACTTTAAATTTTATGTCTGGTAACTGGTCTTCTTGTATAGAAGCTGTGCTTTGAGCCTTCTGCATATGAAGCTGGTGAAAAGCTGCAGTAGGTCTCTCCAAGGTTTCTTGCTGTTCTGAAAGGTGTTGAGCTAAACCCGGAATAGCCTGCAAGGCAGAAAGGTGAACTGGATCCATGGCCTACAAACATCAAATACCTTGAGCTGAATCCCCAGGAGTACTGCTTCTCCAAATGCTTTTCTTGAAAGCTGAATTCAATGAAGTTGTTCCTCCAATTCTTCTCCAATACTTTATAGCCGAATTCACTGGA
This sequence comes from Rhinatrema bivittatum, assembly GCF_901001135.1. Classification (NCBI taxonomy): domain Eukaryota; kingdom Metazoa; phylum Chordata; class Amphibia; order Gymnophiona; family Rhinatrematidae; genus Rhinatrema; species Rhinatrema bivittatum. The sequence goes on along the minus strand of NC_042617.1, from coordinate 542,360,398 downwards.
GTTAAATGTGTCCCATACTTTTAAGCCGGATTAAATGGAGTTAGCAATCTGCTAAGGAGTTAGAAATCTGGTACCACTCTGCTAGGGAGTAGCAATCTGTTACCAATCTCTCCTTGAGATGGGAGGAATTAGTAATCTGTTACGGAAACTGCTAAGGGGTTAGCAAACTGTTATTGATCTCCCTGCCCGAAGGGCAGTGCTAGCAATCTGATGTCACTCACCCCATCAGGAGGGAGGAGTTAGCTAGCTGTTACAGATCTACTCATTAGGCTAAGAGAGAATTTGAAAAGAAGTTGGCTGTAGAGGCAAAAACTCACAGTAAAAACTTTTTTTAAATATATCCGAAGCAGAAAGCCTGTGAGGGAGTCAGTTGGACCGTTAGATGATCGAGGAGTTAAAGGGGCACTTAGAGAAGATAAGGCCATCGTGGAAAGATTAAATGATATCTTTGCTTCGGTGTTTACTGAAGAGGATGTTGGGGAGGTACCTGTAATGGAGAAGATTTTCATGGGTAATGATTCAGATGGACTGAATGAAATCACGGTGAACCTAGAAGATGTGGTAGGTCTGATTGACAAACTGAAGAGTAGTAAATCACCTGGACCGGATGGTATATACCCCAGAGTTCTGAAGGAACTAAAAAATGAAATTTCAGAACTATTAGTAAAAATTTGTAACATATCATTAAAATCATCCATTGTACCTGAAGACTGTAGGATAGCAAATGTAACCCCAATATTTAAAAAGGGCTCCAGGGCGATCCGGGAAACTACAGACCGGTTAGCCTGACTTCAGTGCCAGGAAAAATAGTGGAAACTGTTCTAAACATCAAAATCACAGAACATACAGAAAAACATGGTTTAATGGAACAAAGTCAGCATGGCTTTACCCAGGGCAAGTCTTGCCTCACAAATCTGCTTCACTTTTTTGAAGGAGTTAATAAACATGTGGATAAAGGTGAACCGGTAGATATAGTATACTTGGATTTTCAGAAGGCGTTTGACAAAGTTTCTCATGAGAGGCTTCTAGGAAAAGTAAAAAGTCATGGGATAGGTGGCGATGTCCTTTCGTGGATTGCAAACTGGCTAAAAGACAGGAAACAGAGAATTGGATTAAATGGACAATTTTCTCAGTGGAAGGGAGTGGACAGTGGAGTGCCTCAGGGATCTGTATTGGGACCCTTACTTTTCAATATATTTATAAATGATCTGGAAAGAAATACAACGAGTGAGATAATCAAATTTGCAGATGACACAAAATTGTTCAGAGTAGTTAAATCACAAGCAGATTGTGATAAACTGCAGGAAGACCTTGTGAGACTGGAAAATTGGGCATCAAAATGGCAGATGAAATTTAATGTGGATAAGTGCAAGGTGATGCATATAGGGAAAAATAACCCATGCTACAATTACACAATGTTGGGTTCCATATTAGGTATTACAACCCAAGAAAGAGATCTAGGTGTCATAGTGGATAACACATTGAAATCGTCGGTTCAGTGTGCTGCGGCAGTCAAAAAAGCAAACAGAATGTTGGTAATTATTAGAAAGGGAATGGTGAATAAAACTGAAAATGTTATAATGCCTCTGTATCGCTCCATGGTGAGACCGCACCTTGAATACTGTGTACAATTCTGCTCGCCGTATCTCAAGAAAGATATAGTTGCGATGGAGAAGGTACAGAGAAGGGCTACCAAAATGATAAGGGAAATGGAACAACTCCCCTATGAGGAAAGACTAAAGAGGTTGGGCCTTTTCAGCTTGGAGAAGAAACAACTGAGGGGGGATATGATAGAGGTGTTTAAAATCATGAGAGGTCTAGAACGGGTAGATGTGAATCGGTTATTTACTCTTTCGGATAGTAGAAAGACTAGGGGGCACTCCATGAAGTTAGCATGGGGCACATTTAAAACTAATCGGAGAAAGTTCTTTTTTACTCAACGCACAATTAAACTCTGGAATTTGTTGCCAGAGGATGTGGTTAGTGCAGTTAGTATAGCTGTGTTTAAAAAAGGATTGGATAAGTTCTTGGAGGAGAAGTCCATTACCTGCTATTAAGTTCACTTAGAGAATAGACACTGCCATTAGCAGTGGTTACATGGAATAGACTTAGTTTTTGGGTACTGCCAGGTTCTTATGGCCTGGATTGGCCACTGTTGGAAACAGGATGCTGGGCTTGATGGACCCTTGGTCTGACCCAGTATGGCATTTTCTTATGTTCTTATGTTCCCCAAAGGGGAGTTAACAATCTTGTATTGATCTGGCTGCTGAATACTCTTGTAGAGAGAAGAACTATCATCTGTTATAGATAACCCCACCAGGAGGAATAGTAATCTATTGTAAATCACTCCTTGAGAATAGAAGGATAACAATCTGTTAGTGATGTGACCGCCAGGGAGGCGGAGTTAGTCTTTTGTAGAATGATGTTTCCCCAAGGAGAGGAGCTAGCGATATGTAATACTCTGTAGGCATAGTTAGTGATCTGATGTGGAGTTGGATCCCACAGAGTGACATTGTTTACGATACCTGCTCTAGTAGTGTAAGAATAAACACTTAGTAGAAATGGTGAATCCCTGGGCCGGTGAATCCTGCGCCCCCAGGAGGAGATCCTGAGAGGAACCAATGGCTAGGCTGGAGTATAAGACAAACACAGATAGTTCTTTATTAGACTGGAAGTTGAACCACCAGAGGTGGCAGTAGTGAGTTGATGTGCCCAGCAGGGCTGAGGTCCCTCAGATACTGGACTTACGATCTCTGGGTTGCTGAGCTCTAGAGAGAGACTATAGGTAGTGAGTAGACAGGGTATGCTGGATACATAACCAGTAGAAGATGGTACACTCACAATTATAGATATCTGTAATGACCTCTTTTGCAACAGAGAGTCTTCAGTACATTCAGGAACAGGAGCCGTAGGGGAGCACTGGTTCCTATAGGCAGTTTGTAATAAGAACTCACAATAGCTGTGTATGGAATGGCTTCTGGAATAAAAGAGAGTCTGTAAAGGGTTTTAGGAACATGGGCCCTCGTGGATCGAGTACCGGTTCCTATTTGTAATCTGCAACAATAACTCACGATCTCTGTACCTGCGATAACATCTTAGACAGAAGGAAGCCTTAGCGATTAGGAACATAGGCCCTCGTGGAGCGAGTACCCGTTCCTATCTGCAATAGAATTCACAGTGTTCACATCTGCGATCGCTTCCAGGCAGTGAGGAGTCTTCTGAGTATTCAGGGACGTAGGCCCTCGAGGAGCGAGTACCGGATCCCGTCTTAGCTGTCTGAAATCAAGAAGAGAGAGTGCAGGGCCCCCGAGGAGCGGTTACCCCTAGGTAAGTTTGTAGAGGTCGAGCAGAGAGAAAGGTTTCCCCTTGCTCGCTCGGCTCGTAGTTGCAAGTAACGTGGATCACTGAAGCAAGTCCCATGGGAGTTCCTTGCTAACTCACAGGCCGATACAGTACAGTGCGCTCCGACAGAGTGCACAGTTAATCTGCCCTTGGACGCATGTTTTCCCTTACCCCTAATTCAGTAAGGGGAGGAAAAAGCAAGTCCAATCTGCGGCACCTAATAGCGCCCTCAACACGTAAATGCATGTTGATGGCCCTATTAGGTATGCCTGCGCGATACAGAGAGTAAAATGTGCAGCCAAGCCGCACATTTTACTTTCAGAAATTAGCACCTACCCAAAGGTAGGTGCTAGTTTCTGCCAGCACCGGGAAAGTGCACAGAAAAGCAGTAAAAACTGCTTTTTTGTGCACCTTCCAACTTAATATCATGGCGATATTAAGTCGGAGGTCCAGAAGAGTAAAAAAAGTAAAAAAAAAAAAAGAAAAAAAAATGTAAAATGGGCCGGCGGCTGTCGGGCTGAAAACCGGATGCTCAATTTTGCCGGCGTCCAGTTTCCGAGCCCATGGCTGTCAGCGGGCTTGAGAACCGACGCTGGCAAAATTGAGCGTCGGCTGTCAAACCAGCTGACAGCCGCCGCTCTGGGTCAAAAGGAGCTGCTAGGGAAGCACTAATGTCCCTAGCACCTCCTTTTGCCTGTTTCTACCATACCACCTAATTTAAATACAGAATCGCGTGCACAGTCGAGTGGCCTGTGCGCGTGCCGGGAGAGCGGGCGTTCATCCGCTCTCCCGCAGACTTTACTGAATCGGCCCGTCAGTTTGTAGTAGCAAAACAAAGACCTTTTAAATTGGAAACGGATGACGTCACTAAGGGGTGACGCCCCCGAGGTTCGCACCCTTGCTGGTACAAAGTCTGGAGCGCGCGTGCCCTTACGTCATCAGGAATATGGCTGTTCCGTAGCGTCGAGCCAGCCCGGGGATTCTGGGGTGAAGAGGCAGGGAGAAACCACGGCAGCATCTGTCCGTCAGAGCCGAAGGGAGTCGCCACAAAGGTAGAGAGGGTGGAGCGAGGGTGAGAATAGGCACTAACGCAACAGAAAGTATGAGAGATTGCAGAACGGTACGGAAATCACATTGATAGAGTGGTGGTTTTAGTTTTTTCAGCATATGTAATTTAAAGTAACCGTCTTTTATTGTATTATTAATATGTACTTTGAGGTTAAGATGGTTCATAATGGTGACGCCAAGGTTTTTTACATTTTGTGCAAGGGCAATTGCGGGGAATTGTGTATGGAACGATGTATCCATACTATTGCCTTTCTGAGGGGAGATGAGTAGGGATGTGAATCGTTTTTTGACGATTTAAAAAAATCGTCAGATATTTTTTAAATCGTCAAAAATCCTTAGAGTCGCGATACAATAGAAATTTCCTCGATTTATCGTGAAAAATCGTAAATCGGGGGAGGGGGGAGGGTGGGAAAACCGGCACACCAAAACAACCCCTAAACCCACCCCAACCCTTTAAAACAAATCCCCCACCCTCCCGAACCCCTCCAACATGTTTTAAATTACCTGGTGGTCCAGTGGGGGGGGGGGGGGGGGGGGAGTGTCCCGGCATGATCTCCCACTCTCGGGCCATCGGCGCCATTTTGGCTGCCACTAATATAAATGGCGCCGATGGCCCGATAAAAAAAACCCCACCCAACCCTTTAAAATGACCCCCTTAGCCTCCCCCACCCTCCCGACCCCCCCCCCATAAAAAAAAACCTTTTAAAATTACCTGGTGGTCCAGCGGGGGCACGGGGAGTGATCTCCTGCTCTCGGGCCATCAGCTGCCACTAATAAAAATGGCACCGATGGCCCTTTGCCCTTACCGTGTGACAGGGTATCCGTGCCATTGGCCGGCCCCTGTCACATGGTAGGAGCACTGGATGGCCGGTGCTGGACCCCCAGGGACTTTTGGCCAGCTTGGGGGGGCCTCCTGACCCCCACAAGACTTGCCAAAAGTCCAGTGGGGGTCCGGGAGCGACCTCCTGCACTCGGGCTGTATTGCCAGTATTCAAAATGGCGCCCACGCTACCTTTGCCCTCACTATGTCACAGGGCCGACAGCCGGCCCCTGTGACATAGTGAGGGCAAAGGCTAGCGGCTGCCAGTACTGAAAATGGCACCGGCGCTAGCCTTTGCCCTTACTATGTCACAGGGGCCGACCGTCAGTCACTATGACATAGTGAGGGCAAAGGTAGCGCCGGTGCCATTTTGAATACTGGCAATACGGCCTGAGTGCAGGAGGTCACTCCCAGACCCCCGCTGGACTTTTGACAAGTCTTGTGGGGGTCAGGAGGCTCCCCCCAAGCTGGCCAAAACTCCCTGGGGGTCCAGCGGGGGTCCGGGAGTGATCTCCTGCACTCAGGCCATATTGCCAGTATTCAAAATGGCGCCGGCGCTACCTTTGCCCTGTCACATGGTAAGGGCAAAGGGCCATCGGCACCATTTTTATCAACGCAGCCGATGGCCCTTTTAAGATTTGGATCGGAACCGGAACTGATCAGATTCCGGTTCCGATTCACATCTCTAGAGATGAGCATGATTTCTGTTTTGTCGGGGTTGATGGCAAGGTTAATGCTTGTGAGGAATGTGCTAATAGTTGCAAGGGCTGTGTCCCAGGTTTTGAGGGCAGTGTTTAGGGAGTCAGTGATGGGGATGACGATTTGCACATCATCAGCATATATGAAGTACATGAGGCCGAGCTCAGAGAGGAGGCGGCAGAGGGGGAGGATGTATATATTAAAGAGGGTAGATGAGAGGGTGGACCCTTGCAGGACTCCGTGGTTTAGATTATATAATTGGGATTCCTTGTTTCCAAAATTGACTTTATATTGTCTACTTTGAAGATAAGACTCAAACCAATGGAGTGGGGTATCTGTGGAGAAGGTGCAGAGAAGGGCTGAAGAAGTTAGGGTTGTTCAGCTTGGAGAAGAGACGGCTGAGGGGGGATATGAGAGAGGTCTTTAAAATAATGAGAGGTCTTGAACGAGTAGATGTGAACCGGTTATTTACACTTTTGGATAATAGGGAGTAGGGGGCATGCCATGAAGTTAGAAAGTAGCACATTTAAGACTAATCGGAGAAAATTCTTTTTCACTCAACGCACAATTAAGCTCTGGAATTTGTTGCCAGAGGATGTGGTTAGTGCAGTTAGTGTAGTTGGTTTAAAAAAGGTTTGGATAAGTTCTTGGACAGGTCCATTAACTACTATTAATCAAGTTGATTTAGGGAATGGCCTCTGCTATTACTGGCCTCTATAGCATGGGATCTTCTTAGTATTTGGGTACTTGCCAGGTTCTTGTGTTCTGGTTTGGCCTGTGTTGGAAACTGGATGCTGGGCTTGATGGACCCTTGGTCTGACCTAGCATGGCAATTTCTTATATTCTTATGTTCTCTTCATGTTTCCCAGCCAAAATCATAGGACTAACACAATTTTCATCTGAGAATATCTTCTGAGTCAAAAAGTGGTAGAAGAGATGTTTAAATATAGAATTATACAAAAAGCTGAGACTACTGACCTTCAGGACAGCTGAGGGTGAAGATTCTATAATGGTAGCATCCACAATATTTATTTATTTATACATTTCTATACCACTTATCAAAATTCCTAAGTGGTTCACAGTGACACATTCACAGTAAATAACATAGAACACAAAATAAGGATTGACAGATGCTAAAATAAAAATAAAAGTAAAACATTAAAGTCAAGAATAAAAACATAACATAATTAAAACTCTGCAATATCCAGGAAGGAAGGGTGCCAGGCTGTTTCTCTACAGTGACACCTAGCACATAATACCTGATACCAGAGCAATTCTTGTACTGAGTTGTGAAGTAGTGTACATGGTCTAAGGACTGTTCCTGTCAGACTAGAAGAGGGATAGGAGATTAAATTAGGGGATAAACACTTATGGCCTATGAATAAATAAATGTTTATGATGCGAAACAGGGCTGTCAGAGCTAAATGCCAATATTGAAAGTAGTAAATAAAATGGGAACAAAATTATAAACTTTAGAGTCATCCTTTCTTTCTTTAGCTCTTCCTCGGAAATGGTTCTATTATCTTGTTAAACTCATCTATGTGTGCTTGATAAAGGCAACAATCGCCCCAGGAGTAATTTGTACACATCAGCCATCCTTTATTGGGCCTGGTAGGCTCTAGGCTTAATGACTGAAGTCTTAACATCATGAACCCATGCCAGTTCTTTGATATCACACTCCCCCTCTGTCTCTTTGAATATTAATGATGAAAGTCTCAGCTGAATGAGTAAAACATACACAGATTCCTCATGGATCTGTGCGGTTGCTTTCAGACGACAGCAGAACTTGGCTATTATAGGATGTGCAGCAATAGACTGATCTGGATTTATATATTGAGTTTAATTTGTCAAACCTGACAATGAAGGCTATAAAATATAATTTAATTGTATTCCAAAAGGTCTAAACATATATATATGGTAAACGCTTCAGTTCCAGTCATGAATCATTGGGGATTGTGCCTGCTGTGTTTATCATTTTTTCTAAGCTTCAGAGGATCTTTTACTCATGAATGTGGGAGCTATTACCACAGCTCGCAATACTACAGCTCAGTCATGGTGCCTGCCTTCATGGGTAGTCCCATTACAAAGTAACAGTTCATTTATGTAAACCGCATCATAAACTTTGCAAACCTCTGATAAAAAAATATTTATACAGTACTAGGTGTAGCCTTTTATGAATTATATATTTTTTTATTTCTTCTTATTTTCTTCAGAGAACAAATTAAATTTGGAAAGACAGAACACACATAATTAAGAGACTTGGCAAAAATGATTGATCTAGTGTTCATTCTTTTGAAAAACAGTCACAAAAGAAAATATGTAAGCCAGTTATATATTCTGTAATGCTAGATGATGAGAGCTTGCACAGAAGAGCTAGAATCCATGCAGAAATGCTGTAAAAAAATGACAATTCTATTGTTCTCATGGGATTTTTGTATGTTCTTGACTGAGTGCATTTTGAATAGAATTTCACCAGTACAACATGCATATTCAGGGTAAAAACAGAACCAGTCCAGTTATCCTAAAGACAGTGGTCTATTTAATAAGATAACTGTGATATACTGTACATGCATTTAGGGCCTAATTCATCCAGATTTGGAAATATTTCCAGCAGAAAATTATTCTCTTAATTTGCCAAATCAAAATGATGACAACTGTGGTGTAGGAGGGTCTACGACACCCAGAGGAAAATGCATTTGTGCGCTTCTCCAGCACCTCCCCCTGCTATCATTATTGTACTAATAGTAAATGTCACAGAAAATCTGTGATGTATTTGTACAGAAGAATTTGGAGGGGCAGGAGGGGAGGGGCAAGCCAAGGTGACATTTCTACATATCACACCTACCTCCATAGCCTAGCCCCCTGCCTTAAAATTGGCTATAAAAAAAAGTCCCAAAGATCTGCGTAATCTTTAAAAAGCTGGCCAGTTTCACACCTCTAGTAAAACTACTATTAAAATTATTTTATAGCCTCATTAAACTAATTCTATATGACTATGAGAGTGAAGTCTGGAATCTATACAGGAAGGAACAATGTCAATATAAATCCTACACCTCCATTTCTGTAACATACTGTGCATCCCAAACAATGGTGCTTGGATGTTTCCCTTACAATTCATTATACAAAAATAATAATTTCAAATTCTGGTGTCACCCTACAGTAATAGCAGCATAAACACCTTCCACTGCCAAACACATTGTGAATTAACACAAAACCGTGCAAAACAAACCTCTAAATCTATACAGCAAATCTATCATAATGTTAACAGTAGTAACACCAAGGATTCAAACAACAAGAATCCTACCTGTGAAAAAAGCAGCACTGTAAATATTACACTGGGTCCCAGAATGCTAATACATAAGCTCCTGGGGAAATGAAACAAACCCGATTCCTGTAGATCCCTACACAGATATTACACGCTAGCAGAATCTCTCACCTTGGTCACATCCACAGAACAGAGGCAGATCCTCATCAGATACAAAATTAAGGATCATAAATTAGAACCTGCAATATGCTGACAAAAACTGAAATGGAAACCCTAAGAAGACAGACTCTGTCTACTGTGTAATAATGGAAAAACAGAATCATCATTCCTCATAAAACAAACAATAAAATCAAGAAACAAACCATTAATTTAGTAGTAAAACCATTCTAATAAAAAATAAATATTTCAAAACTACTGACGAATAGAATAACATCCGTTAATTAAAAACAAATATATATTTTTTAAATGTCCCAAGCACCAATAAAATATTTCAAAACAGCAGAAATATCAAATAACACCCAATAATTAAAACTAATACGGATTTAAAAAGCCTCTGCTGTCCATACCTGGGAACTCTTGATTTCCAGTCACCATGAGATTGTCAAGGATTAAGGGGCTAGGGGCACACAAACTATGGGCCTCATTTTCCAAAGCTATCGCAGGCTTGCGCTGTTAGTGCAAGCCTGCAATAGCTAGCGAAAGTAGCACAGGCTTGCGCTACTGAAATCGGGGCGGAGTCGGCCCCGGAAGAGGAGGAGTCGGGGGCGTCACTGGGGCCGGGGCCGACTCCGCGAGGACGGCGCGCAGAGCGGAAAGGTAAGGCCCTTTTCGCTCGCTATTTCGCGCCCAGTAGCTACACCTTCTATGGTGTAGTTATTGGGTGCGATGCCGGCAGCGATCGCACCGCGGCGGTCCGATCGCTGCCGGCTAGCACAGGACCGCCCGCCCCAGAGTAGCGCAATTTTCTAAAGTATCGCAGGCCTGCGATACTTTAGAAAATGAGGCGCTATATCCTCTCTTTCTCGCTTTCTCACACACACAATGTCACATATACACATATATGCTCACATATACACACACACACTCTCATACACAGACTCTCAGATCCTCTCCTCCCACCAAGCACACTCAAACTCTTACTCCCCCAGATTCCCTTGTACACACACAGGCTTTCACTGGCTTACTCACACACACTCACACACACATGTACTCACTCTCACTGGTTGCCACCCGCCACACACACACAGGCATGCTCCCGTTCATTCTCTCTCACACACACAGACCCCCAGGCAGGCTCCCATTCATTCACATACACACAGAACTCCAGGCAGGCTCCCATTCATTCTCACACCGCTCCCCCAGGCAGTTTCCATTCATTCTCACTTATACATACACACACACACACACACACACACATACACACACACCACACACATGCAGGCAGGCACCCATTGTCATTCACACACACACACACACACACATACACACACATACATACATACACACACATTTACTCACACACACACACTCACACCCCAGGAAGGCACTTATTCATTCATACACATGCATGCACACACACACACACACTCTCCTATTCATAGACATATGCATACTGAAGGTAGGTCCCCTCTCTTTTGTTCATTGGCAACCTTGGAGCCTTTCTCACTCCTTTGTTGCTGCTGCCTGCTTGTGTCTCTTGGTGAAGAACCAATCATTGCTACTGAAGCCTGTTCTGTTGTCTTCTCTGTGCAGGCCCTATGGTATTACAAATTCATGATGCTAGCTCTTCCATCATGCTGATCTAATGCATCCTGAGATCAGCATAGAGAAGATGTTACCCTCACGAGTTTTAGATTCAACAATTTTTTATTGGCAAAGAAACTTAACTCGCCCTGCAGGGCTTGGTTTCTGAGGCCCCACAGGTATTAACAATACAATATGGTATTTTTAACAGCATAAGAAATCTTTACACATCTTTCCCCACTACTCAACCTCTTTCTCACTCCTTTCTCACTCTTTCCCCACTACTCAACCTTCTTCCCTCCCTCTGCTCACCCATTCTGAAAACAAACAAACAAAAAAAAAACTGTGTCATTTAAATATGTTAGGAAGTCGGCTCAGGTAATATCACATGGTCAGTCATTCAAAATCAAGCTCCTGGAACGATGAGGCAGCGATTGTAGGTAACAGTTCCACACCAACAAAAATTTCTGTCTATGTAGAGGGGAGGTCTTAGATGCCATCTGTATCGTGTGGTGTAGATAGCTCCTCCACATCCAAAAGGAGGGTGAATCAGATCCTTTCCAGAAAAGAAGCATAAGTCGTTTCCCTACCATACTAGCCTTCCTTATGAATAGCCAGGGTCCCTGTCCCCTAACGTGCAAAGGGGGAGTGCACTGCAGTCAAATAAAAGTACCTTCAGAGAAAGGGGGATTGACATGTCCAAAATATCCGCAAGGAATTGAGTATGTGACCCCAAAAACATTTAATGGGGGTGCATGTCCAGAAAAAAATGAGACAAAGACCCAATATCCATATGATATTTAACATATGTTGCCGAGGCAGAAAATTTGGTGAGAAACATAGTTTGAGGGGAAACATATGCTCTTCGAAAGAATTTGTACTATATTTCCCAATAGTACAACTTGGTGGATGTTGCAGAAATATGTTTGAAGCAAGCTTGGAGGGTAGATGGAGTAAGTGTAAATTGTCCATCCTTATTTCATCGCTCCGCCAGAATAGAACAGTATTAATTTTTACCATTTTTCTGAGCCCTTTATAGTAGGTAGACATAGATAGCGGTTTCTGCTTGTCAAAAAGAAATAGGGTATCCAATGCATGAAAAACATTTGGCCAACGAGATTCTTGTGGTAAGGATTTAACATGATGTTGTACCTGTAAATACAAAAATAAGTGAGAGGTATGCAAGACATAGAGATCTTTCAGGCTCTGGAATGTAAGGGTACCTCCTTCCCTATCCAGCATATGTCCCAATTGGGTGATGCCCTTATCAGCCCAGAGACGAAAGGCCTTGGAGTGTAAGACAGGTGTGAACGCATAGTTGCCCCTAATGGGCAGGAGGTAAGAACATAAACGTGATATGCCCAGCTTTTTAGATAAGTGGATCCATACCAGTCTGAGTGGTTCTAGTAAAACATTGTGTTGTAGGGAAGCTGGGAGACTATTGGTGGGTGCCTGTAAGACATATCACAGGTCTAGAGGGGCCACCAAAGCTTGTTCAACTGAAAGGTTCACATAAAATGAGTGACCCACAATCCACTCCCTCATAATGTGCAAAGTATTGGCCAGATTGTAAGTGGCTAAATTGGTAATACCCGGGCCTCCCCAACCCCATTGAGGGAAATGATCTGGAAAAAAATATGACAAGTGAGGTAATCAAATTTGCAGATGATACAAAATTGTTCAGAATAGTTAAATCACAAGCAGATTGTGATAAATTGCAGGAAGACCTTCTGAGACTGGAAAATTGGGCATCCAAATGGCAGATGAAATTTAATGTGGATAAGTGCAACGTGATGCATATAGGGAAAAATAATCCATGCTATAGTTACACAATGTTAGGTTCCATATTAGGAGATACCACTCAAGAAAGAGATCTAAGCATCATAGTGGATAACACATTGAAATCATCAGTTCAATGTGCTGTGGCAGTCAAAAAAGCAAACATAATGTTGGGAATTATTAGAAAGGGAAGGGTGAATAAAACGGAAAATGTCATAATGCCTCTGTAAAGGGAAGGAATCTCCCCACCCCTCTTTGAGGGCCTCAGGGAAGGCTAGGGCCTCGGATTTATCCTAATTTAAATGGAGCCCAAAAAAGGCCCTAAAATCATGGAATATTCTTAGTAAAGATTGCATTGAGCATGTAGGGTCTGTCAGGAAGACCAAGATGTCATCGGCAAATACAGCATACTTAAATATCTTCTCTGGGAGTTTGACCCCCTTTATCGCTTTAATTGATTGAATGGAAAGGAGAAGCTGTTCAAGAGTTAAGAGGAAAAGCAAAGGAGAAAAAGGACAGCCCTGCCTAGCCCCTCTGTTGATTGGGAAGGGGCTCAGACTGTGATCTATTGGCCACAATAGATGCTGTCGGGCCCTTGTAGAGCAAGTGAACCACCTTATTGAAGAGCCCCTCAACCCCATGTCGCATAATCATTGGAAGAGGTAGCTCCATTCCACTCTATGAAATGTTTTTTCAGCATTGAAACTAACTACCAAATAGGGTTCCTCCACCCTCCACCCTCGTAGCTGTCGGGGTCACACGAGTGACCCCGACAGCTACGAATAAGAGAAGTTAATACCTTTTTAATATATAGTGAAAAAAATAACACAAAAAAACAAAAACTTGAACTTTGACGTTTTGGATGCTAGCTACTCGGACCAATGATTAAAAGTGACCCCAATGAAGTGCATGAAATACAAGTTTAACTTGTGAGCACTGTGGGTGGTATTACGGTCCTTAAACTCACATTTTGAATATATGAAAACATTGTTATACACAGCGTTGTAATTTGTCTGTTTCTAAATACCACGTGTTTCAACATAGATTACTTTAATCGTGGGATTATATATTAAGAGAATTTTGTATTTAGACTTCAATTACCCCAATATTGACTGGGTAAAAGTATCATCGGGACACGCTAGAGATATAACGTTCCTGGACGGAATAAATGATAGCTTTATGGAGCAATTGGTTTAGGAACCGACGAGAGAGGGAGCAATTTTAGATCTAATTCTCAGTGGAGCACAGGACTTGGTGAGAGAGGTAACGGTGGTGGGGTCGCTTCACAAAAGTGATCATAATATGATCAAATTTGATTTAATGACTGGAAGAGGAACAGTGTGCAAATCCAAGGCTCTCGTGCTAAACTTTCAAAAGGGAAACTTTGATAAAATGAGAAAAATTGTTAGAAAAAACCTGAAAGGAGCAGCTACAAAAGTAAAAAATGTCCAAGAGGCGTGGTCATTGTAAAAAAATACCATTCTAGAAGCACAGTCTAGATGTATTCCACACATTAAGAAAGGTGGAAAGAAGGCAAAACGATTACCGGCATGGTTAAAAGGGGAGGTGAAAGAAGCTATTTTAGCCAAAAGATCTTCATTAAAAAATTGGAAGAAGGAACCAACAGAAGAAAATAGGATAAAGCATAAACGTTTGCAAGTTAAATGTAAGACATTGATAAGACAGGCTAAGAGAGAATTTAAAAAGAAGTTGGCTGTAGAGGCAAAATCTCACAGTAAAAACTTTTTAAAATATATCCGAAGCAGAAAGCCTGTGAGGGAGTCAGTTGGACCGTTAGATGATCGAGGGGTTACAGGGGCACTTAGAGAAGATAAGGCCATCACGGAAAGATTAAATGATTTCTTTCCTTCGGTGTTTACTGAAGAGGATGTTGGGGAGGTACCCGTAATGGAGAAGGTTTTCATGGGTAATGATTCAGATGGACTGAATCAAATCACGGTGAACCTAGAAGATGTGGTAGGCCTGATTGACAAACTGAAGGGTAGTAAATCACCTGGACTGGATTGTATATACCCCAGAGTTCTGAAGGAACTAAAAAAATGAAATTTCAGACCTATTAGTAAAAATTTGTAACCTATCATTAAAATCATCCATTGTACCTGAAGACTGGAGGATAGCAAATGTAACCCCAATATTTAAAAAGGGCTCCAGGGGAGATCCGGGAAACTACAGACTGGTTAGCCTGACTTCAGTGCCAGGAAAAATAGTGGAAAGTGTTCTAAACATCAAAATCACAGAACATATAGAAAGACATGGTTTAATGGAACAAAGTCAGCATGGCTTTACCCAAGGCAAGTCTTGCCTCACAAATCTGCTTCACTTTTTTGAAGGAGTTAATAAACATGTGGATAAAGGTGAACCGGTAGATGTAGTATACTTGGATTTTCAGAAGGCGTTTGACAAAGTTCCTCATGAGAGGCTTCTAGGAAAAGTAAAAAGTCATGGGATAGGTGGTGATGTCCTTTCGTGGATTACAAACTGGCTAAAAGACAGGAAACAGAGAGTAGGATTAAATGGACAATTTTGTCAGTGGAAGGGAGTGGACAGTGGAGTGACTCCAGGATCTGTATTGGGACCCTTACTTTTCAATATATTTATAAATGATTTGGAAAGAAATACGACGAGTGAGATAATCAAATTTGCAGATGACACAAAATTGTTCAGAGTAGTTAAATCACAAGCAGATTGTTATAAATTGCATGAAGACCTTGTGAGACTGGAAAATTGGGCATCCAAATGGAAGATGAAATTTAATGTGGATAAGTGCAAGGTGATGCATATAGGGAAAAATAACCCATGCTATAATTACACAATGTTGGGTTCCATATTAGGTGCTACAACCCAAGAAAGAGATCTAGGCGTCATAGTGGATAACACATTGGAATCGTCGGTTCAGTGTGCTGCAGCAGTCAAAAAAGCAGACAGAATGTTGGGAATTATTAGAAAGGGAATGGTTAATAAAACGGAAAATGTCATAATGCCTCTGTATCGCTCCGTGGTGAGACCGCACCTTGAATACTGTGTACAATTCTGTTTGCCGCATCTCAAAAAAGATATAATTGCGATGGAGAAGGTACAGAGAAGGGCTACCAAAATGATAAAGGGAATGGAACAGCTCCCCTATGAGGAAAGACTAAAGAGGTTAGGACTTTTCAGCTTGGAGAAGAGACGGCTGAGGGGGGATATGATAGAGATGTTTAAAATTATGAGAGGTCTAGAACGGGTAGATGTGAATCGGTTATTTACTCTTTCGGATAATAGAAAGACTAGGGGGCACTCCATGAAGTTAGCATGGGGCACATTTAAAACTAATCGGAGAAAGTTCTTTTTTACTCAACGCACAATTAAGCTCTGGAATTTGTTGCCAGTGGATGTGGTTAGTGCAGTTAGTATAGCTGTGTTTAAAAAAGGATTGGATAAGTTCTTGGAGGAGAAGTCCATTACCTGCTATTAAGTTCACTTAGAGAATAGCCACTGCCATTAGCAATGGTAACATGGAATAGACTTAGTTTTTGGGTACTTGCCAGGTTCTTATGGCTTGGATTGGCCACTGTTGGAAACAGAATGCTGGGCTTGATGGACCCTTGGTCTGACCCAGAATGGCATTTTCTTATGTTCCTGTAAGAATAATAGGTCTGTGGATTTTCTCTTTAATGTTGTGAGAATTTTTGTCCGCTTTATTGATGAATGAATGCCACAAACATTCCAGAAGAAAATACGAGTTCCATTCTGGATCATCTATATATTCGGAAGATAACAGACCATGAGACAGACCAACTGAGATATGAGGGGGGGTACTCTCCCAGCAGGAGTCCCCTCCTCCACAAAGCGAACATACATGAGACTGAGTGGACGACCATAAGTAAAAGTCAAAATGGCGGCACAACATAACAATAAACAGTGAGCATTCCCCCCCCCCCCCTCTTCCACCTCCTCCTTTCCCCGTTTAATCATATCTCAAGGGATATCCGAGATCACCACCATGCATACTGGTCTCTAGCCCAAGACTCAGCCCCATCCACAAAAAAAAGAAAACACCATTATTTTGAACTGTAATTGCAAAGAAAGTTCCCAGTACTAGGTAAAAAAAGAAATGCAGGCATCAAACTTGACCACTTATTTGAAGAAAAATAGACTATAAAGTCACTGACGCAGCTGAGAATTGCATCAGGGAGCTAGTGAACTGACCATGTCTGCAAAGTTAAAAAAAAAATAAACAAAAACAAAAAAGAACATATTGGTGTGTCCATTCCAACAGTTATAATGTGAAGAAAACAAAAGGAGAGGATCCAACTTTGGAACAACATGTGTATCCTGGCCAGGATGGTCCATGACTTATGCGCAGTCGCATAAAATAGGCCTCCCCGCACTGCCACGAGTCTTGGAAAGTCAAACTGTTATCAGACTCATGCAGGCACAGAGTGAACTAAGATGAGGAAATAAAGAAAAAAAACCCTGCACTTCACAGAGTTCTGCTGCCCGACTCACCGTAGGTACCCGACCCCAGTGCCTCCTGCTCACTCAGAAAATGTTGAAGATCACTAGCCTCTGTGAACCACCGCACCCCCTCGGGGGCTTGCACCCATACCCTGGAGGGGTATATCATGGCAGCGCGAATGCCCATAGCAAAAAGATTACTACAAAATGGAACTAGGACTCGATGCTGTGCCGCCAGAGTCGCAAAGTAATCTTGAAACACCAATATCTTTTTATTGTTGTAGGCTAAGGATTTCCCAGATCACAGAATTCTCAAGATTTCGGTTTTATGTGTGAAATTAAATATTTTCAAGATGACCATGCGAGGCTTTCCAGAGGCTGGTCTATTAGGCCCCAACCAGAGGGCCCGCTGCACCCGGAGTGGGCCATGCACTTGCGAAATTCAGAGTTCGCAGGAGAGCCATGTTTCCAGAAAGAGAGGAATATCATTCTCCTCTAAGGATTCTGGCAGGCCGACAAAGCGCAGGTTTGAAAGGTGCGAACGGTTTTCCAGGCCTTCGAGTCGCTCTTCGTGTTTCACTAGAGAAGCTTTCATCTGGGCTATTTCTGTTTGGGCAGCTGGGAGGCCATCTTGCGTGTCAGATACCCATTATTCTACCTCACCAAACTGGGTCTTGTATTTTTTTCAGTTCGGGGTCTAGAGCTTCCACTACGGCTGTTTTATAGCGGCTATTGCCACCGCGTGTGCTGTGTCAGAGGGTCCAGCGTCATCTTCCAGCTACGGGGTCTGCGAGGCGCGCCTTGTCTTTCTCCCTCTCTTTTTTTGCCATCTGTGATGCCACTCGAGCAGGTAGATAGTTGCTGAGGGTTCACACAAAGTTAGAAATGGCAGGTATAGCAAAAAATGTTAATGGGCAGCCGTGGATGGGGCTGGATTCATGGACTGGGATCCGAGAGGGGAACTCACATCCTCTCCCCTCAGTGCATCACGTGATCTCCTCGTGAGTTTTAATACTGCTGGGTCGGTATATATAATGAGAAGGGGGCACTTTTCTGTTCAGCCACCGGGGATGGGGTCCATAGGCAGCCTCATGGCATAAGCCTCTCTCTATATTTTTCATCCACAAGGGAGACGGGGTCCATCGGTGGCTGCACAGGGCTCCCAGCACAGGGCTCCCAGCCCTGCACAGGGCTCCCAGCCGTTAGTGCCCCCTGTACAGCCCTGTGCCTGGGGACATTGGCCCCCCCCCCCCCCCTTAGTATGCCACTAGATCACAACTTATATTAAATTATACTAGTGCAATTCCACCCCAATTATTTGGAGGTCCATATTCAGTAGCATTTAATTTGATAACTCAGAAGTTATCAAGCTAAATGAATATTTGAGCACTTATCCGGTTAATTCTAACCAGATACATTTTTATCCAGCTAAACTTTGGCCAGATAAGTCAGGGGTGTTCCAGGGACATAATTTGGAGGAGATGAGTTAGCCAGATAAGTTATCTGACCTCATCAGGGAGGAGGAGTAGCCTAGTGGTTAGAGCATTGGGCTATGACCTAGGAGACCAGTGTTTCAGTCCTGCTGTTGCTCCTTGGACAAGTTACTTTACTCTCCATTGATTCAGGTACAAAACTTAGATTATAAGTCCTCTGGAAATAGAGAAATACCAACAGTACTTGAATGTAAACTGATGTGATAGCTCAGATCAAATGTCAGTAAATAAAATATCCCATGCTTTCTTGAATTCAGATACTGTTTTTGTCTCTACCACCTCCACTGGGAGGTTGTTCCATGCATCCACCACCTTCTTTGTAAAGAAATATTTCCTGAGATTACTCCTAAGTCTACCCCTTTCTACCCTTATCCCATAACTTCTTGTTTTAGAGCCTCCTTACCGTCCAAAGATGCTCACCTCCTGTGCATAGAAACCTTCGAGATATTTAAATGTCTTTGTCATATCTCCATTATCTCACCTTTCCTCTAGAGTGTGCATGTTTAGATCTTTAAGTTTATCCCTATAAGCTTTAGAACAACGGCCATTGACCAATTTAGTAGCCACTCTCTGAACTGACTCCATTCTATTTATATCCTTTTGAAGGTGTGGTCTCCAGAATTGTACACAGTATTCCGGGGACCTATGCAAAGGAAATATCTTCTCCCTTTATTCTCCTGACTATTCTGACCATCAACATTAGCTTCAGTTATATCATGGACTCACTCATGGACTACAGGGTAGCCTTTATTTGTAGACCAAGCATCCTTGACTCCATAATCCTCTGAATCCTCTGCATCCTTGACTCCATAATTCTCATTAAAGCAGCATCCAAGGACTTCCCTGGCTTCCCTGGCACATTCCTCTTCCAGCTTCCTCTTCAACCTCCATTGGCTCTAGGGTGAAATATTTCTCCTGCTATTCTTCTGAGACCCTTTGATAGGAATCACCATTTCAGCCTAGGCCTTTTGTTCTTGAGAGGGAAATATCCTGCAGGTCCCTCTCATAGAAGGAGGATTCAAGAGGCTCACCAGCCTTGCTGGAAGCTCCCTCCAAAACCTCCTCCCACCAAAACTTGAATCAGGATTATATACCACCATGAACACTCCTCTCAAAGGTTCCTAACCCTCTTAAAGGAACCACATCATATTTCCATGGGTTGCTTCCCCTAGAAACTTCCCCACTGTATATTATACAACAGATTCTATATCTATTTACTATGCTATCTAGTGATGGTTTACTGATACTACTCACACATTAAATTTCTCCAAATTACATAAAAATGCATTAAAAAGCCTTAAGGATCCCCCACCCAAAATCTCTTCCAGGGTCGTGCTTCAATGATAAAGAGCCCATTTCGGGGGGAGAGGAGCTAGTCACCCATAGCTGATATCATCAATTGTATGTTAAGTAAATCCATGTAGTATACAACGTCCAAATAAATAGCAAAAACAATGTGAATCATTGTTGGAATCATTTCAGCAGCACACATATTGCTGACGTTTCCCTTGATGAAGTCCAAACCAATATATGCAATTTCTTTTTTTTGGCAGTGAGAGACCCCAGCAGCGCCAGTGGTGAAAGGGACAACTCATACCACCCAACCCAGGGAACAATGAGATTTTTTTTCTCTCCCTGCTCCAAAAGAAGAAATACCAGGGCACCCACACAAAACCAGCTTCTATCATCATCTTTATCCCTATCCTCTGACAGCTCTACTCCCCACTCCTGCTCCATTCACCGCGGCAGTCTGATGCTTATAAGCCCTGACCCTTGACCTATCCCTCTCTGTTACTGGGACCCCACCTCAGCATGTCTTTCCCACTTGTTGTTTCTTTGTTATTTATTTTAGATTAGTGATTTTTTTTGTTGCCTCTCATTTTTTTAAATTGTTTTCAACCCATTTGATTCTCCTTCCTTCCACCCATTGTTGCAGCTTGCCTTGTGTTTTACCACAAAATGGTTCTAGCAACTAGAACAGAAGTAAATAATGAGACTCTCCAATGTAGTAATATGTGCGTGTGTGTGGTGTGTGTGTATGTAGCTACCAGAGCTATGTGCAGGCATACGCATACACTCTCTTCTCCACCACACTACCCAACCCTCCAGTCCAGGTCTCACCACTTTCTTGTCATAAGAAACATAAGAAACATAAGAAAATGCCATACTGGGTCAGACCAAGGGTCCATCAAGCCCAGCATCCTGTTTCCAACAGTGGCCAATCCAGGCCAAAAGAACCTGGCAAGTACCCAAAAACTAAGTCTATTCCATGTTACCACTGCTAATGGCAGTGGCTATTCTCTAAGCGAACTTAATAGCAGGTAATGGACTTCTCCTCCAAGAACTTATCCAATCCTTTTTAAAACACAGCTATACTAACTGCACTAACCATGTGGCCAGTTCTAGAGAGTGTGTTGACAAGTCCCTATTTCTGGAATCCCCTTGGTTAAAAATTATTGTACATTTTTGCATTTTTCAATCATTGTATGATGTACAATGAATCACTGCAATTATTGTAGAATACAATAATTCTCTGATATCTTGCAACATTGTCTCCACTGCATATGCTTCCTGTTTAGAAAGGACGTATGCCACAGAGGCAGCAGCAGCAAAAGCAGGAGGAGGGAAGCTAGAGAGCGTGAGATAGAATGCTGAGAGAAGGAGAAGGGAGAAGACATAGCCGATGAGCCCAGCATTCCCAGATCTCTTGGGAGACTTCCAAGCTGGCTGCAGTTCCTTTTCCTTCCTGGATCCCAGCAGGCATGGAATAACAGGGCCACAATGGAGGACTGGGAGCAGTCCCTAGAGCTGCTATTTAACTGATGAGCAGGACCAGGAATTGCGGCACAGGGACAATACAAGTTCTGCCTCTGTATCTCTACAGCTGTCTCTCCTCTAGTGAAGCACATGCTTTCAGTTTGGAACGGAAGTGCAAGCACCGTGAGGGAAGGAGGAAGGACAGGTATTAGGGTTGTCATAAAGAGCAGGATGAGTCAGTTCTAGATTATTCCCAATTCATGTATGAATATGTAGTTCTGATTTCCTTAAGACCAGGGCTTCCTAAAATCCTGCAGCTAGCAATGTTTTCAGTTTTTCTACAGTGATACATAAAATAAATTTGCTTAAATCGAATACCTGGCATATGCAGATCTGTCTCATGAATAATCATTGTGGATCTTCTGAAAACCTGACTAGCAGTGCAGCCAAGAGGACTGATGTTTGAGCCAGTGAGTTAGCCGCACCCTTTTATTGTCTCTGCTCCAAGACTCCTCTAAAGAGAGATAATCATAAAGATGGAGGTCTGAGAGAAGAACCAAAAAGGAGGAGATTGAGGAAGAGAGAAAGATAGATGAAGATTGAGAAATAAAGCATGAGAAGAGGATGGAGAGAGCCAGGGCCAGCCTTTGGTTTCACCTCATTAAAGGAGGAGGTTCTGTGCAGAAATAATTGAGAGAGGTCTGGGCTTTGCTCCTCCATGTAGGAACATGCAGATGGTGTATCCTAGCTGTTTATCATCCCTATGCGCCTGCTATCCTCGTGGATTTTCAGTTTGGGACTTGCGTTAACAGGTTGTAGATTTTTAGTTACCTTTTAAAAGAAGCAGGTTGCTCTCTGTCTCCTGCTTTAATTTTTCTTAATTTACAGGAGAGGAGTAAGGAAGTTTTCCCCATTTAGGAGCCAGCTCCACTGACTCGTCTATCCAGCTTTTAAGTTTGTTTCTGGACTCTTTTAAGACAGTTTTTGAGCATTTCCTGTGAGATCCCTGGTACCCTTTTGCAAGTGGATTGGGGCATGTGCTGTGTAAGGTTAGATCATGTGTAAGAGAAGATTTTGGCAGCCTCTTGTCTCTCCTCAAGAAGATTTAAGCTGTCTGATGACCTATGCAGAAGAACTGTATTTTTGCATTAACTGTCTCCTCTGCTGGAGGCACAGAATTTTTATTCCACACTTCCTTGATTTTTCCCTCTTTTGCTTCAACTAACATTTTTTCTACTTGGAGCTGATAATCCATCCTACCTGGAAGTCAGTCTACCCCACCTTAACATAAAGGTAACAAGAGCTTTGTTGCTATTAAGTGAAGTTGTACATGAAGGGAGGAGAATTTCCCACCGGGCACTGCCTAAGGAAACAGAATGAAGAAAGAAAGTGAAGAACCCTTCTGGTGCTGTCTGAGGAGTTTAAAGGATTTCTAAAGGATTTCTTAGAAGATATTAAATCTGAGACTGATTAAATACTGGGGCTGTACATAAGAACATGCCATACTGGGTCAGACCAAGGGTCCATCAAGCCCAGCATCCTGTTTCCAACAGAGGCCAAAACCAGGTCATAAGAACCTGGCAAGTACCCAAAAACTAAGTCTATTCCATGTTACCGTTGCTAGTAATAGTGGTGGTTATTATCTAAGTCAACTTAATTAATAGCAGGTAATGGACTTCTCCTCCAAGAACTTATCCAATCCTTTTTTTTTTAACACGTCCCCTTTGTGCACCTCTTAGTGCAACCTTTAGTGCAAATGCCAGTTAATATTGCAACTGAATTTCTCTCCTTTGTTTAATATACGTCCTGTTATCTCTTTTTGCTCAATTGTTAAAAATCTTGTATTTTGAGCTTTTGTAAACCATTGTGATGGCTTTTCTGAATGATCGTATATAAAACTCAATCAATCAATCAATCAATAAATAAATAAATAAACTGCACTAACCACATCCCCTGGCAACAAATTCCAGAGTTTAATTGTGCGTTGAGTGAAAAAGAACTTTCTCCGATTAGTTTTAAGTGTACCACATGCTAACTTCATGGAGTGCCCCCTAGTCTTTCTATTATCTGAAAGAGTAAATAACTGATTCACAACTTCCTGTATACTTCCTAACTATTTTTAGTAGGAAGGTTTAAGAATTACATTAGGAGATAAAGGAGGATTGAACTAACTTCAGTCTACTTGATGTGAGGAATTTGAGTAAGTGGGAGAAGAAGAAATTTCATTGTAAATAAGGGGGTGCTTCCAAATGGGCCGATATAGTAAAAGTCACGGGAGAGCGGGAGAGCGCCCGCTCTCCCAGTGCACGCACAGGCCATTCTCCTGTACACGCGATTTAGTATCCGCCCGCCTGCAAATGAGGGACTTCGGTAAAAAGAGGCGCTAGGGACACAAGCGTATCCCTAGCGCCTCTTTTTTGACAGGAGTGGCGGCTGTCAGCGAGTTTACCAGCTGACGCTCAATTTTGCCAGCGTCGTTCTCAAACCCGCTGACAGCCATGGGTTCGGAAACCGGACACCGGCAAAATTGAGCGTCCGGTTTTCAACCCGCGAGCTGCAGGCTGCATTTAAATTTTAAAATTTTTAATTATTTTTAATTTTTGGGACCTCTGACAATATCACCATGATATTAAGTCAGAGGGTGTACAGAAAAGAAGTTTTTACTGCTTTTCTGTGCACTTTCCCGGTGCCGGCAGAAATTAACTCCTACCTTTGGGTAGGTGCTAATTTCTGAAAGTAAAATGTGCAGCTTGGCTGCACATTTTACTTACTGAATCGCGCGGGAATAACTAATAGGGCCATCAGCATGCATTTGCATGTTGCAGGCACTATTAGTTTCAGGGAGGGGGGGGGGGTTGGTGCGCATTTTTGACACGCTATTACCCCTTACTGAATAAGGGGTAAAGCTAGCACGTCGAAAACGCGCGCCCAAACGCGGGTTAACAGTGCGTGGCGGTGGAAAGTGTATCGACCTGAAAGTGATTAAGAGACTTTGCTAGAAGACATGAAGTGTCAAGTTTATTCCATCTATCTGCTGTCTTACTATTTATTGCTGCTAATCAATCGAATATGAGAAGCAAAAAAATTATTCGATCAAACTATCAGTAAAGAAATTGGAGCCCCCAGCACCATTCTTTTCTGTGTTCTGTTTATTGGATACAAAGACAGGTTAAATTGATAGTACTGTGAAGGAAAGAATGGAGATAGGGCTTGATTGCAAAGAAGCAGGGTATAAGAGCTATTGTTCATCCCCACAAATAGGAGCCTGACCTCAGAGACTAAAGCTATCTGTGGAACAAGGAAGAGGTATATAGAGACTTAGGAGGTGTTTTAAGCAGAAAAGTTCCATATCTAATTCTTTCTACATGCTCCTGGGTGCCAACTAAAAGATCCATCCTGGCCAGGGGTTACACTTGCTTTTCTCAGATAGACACTTTTTACTAAACATTTTTTCCCATAAACACAGAATGGGAGAAAAACCTTAGGGGTAGATCTTAAAAAAATACGCGATCGCGTACTTTTGTTCTCGCACCAGGCGCGAACAAAAGTAAGCTGGATTTTATAAGATACGCGCGTAGCCACGCGTATCTTATAAAATCCGGGGTCGGCGCGCACAAGGGGGTGCACATTTGTGCAACCTGCGCGCGCCGAGCCCAGCGCGCGCTGCCTGTTCCCTCCGAGGCCGCTCTGATTTCGGAGCGGCCTCAGAGGGAACTTTCCTTCGCCCTTCCCCCACCTTCCCCTCCCTTCCCCTACCTAACGCACCCCCCGGCCCTATCAACCCCCCCCCCTACCTTTGTCGGCCGGCAGCCCCGCTCCGTGTTCCGATCCCGGGGGCTGGTCCGGAGGCCTCGACCACGCCCCGGGCCAGCCCCCGAAATGCCTTGTCGTTTCGGGAACGCCCCGAAAATCCTGCCTGCGCGCGTAAATCCTGCCTGCGCGGATTTTAAAAGGCCTGCGCGCGTAAATCCTTCCGGATTTACGCACGCACGCCTTTTAAAATCCGCCCCTTAGTGAATTAGGCCCATAGATTGTTAATGAGGCAGAGGACTGATTTATGGTGGTTTAACCCAAATAGATAAAGCAGTCCCTGTCCTCAAACCCCACCTATAAATCAATATTTAAGACTGCTTTAAACCCTGGTTCTTCCCAAACACATTTATCTGTCTTGTCTTTTGCTTTTGAGTAGATTTTAAGCTCACAGAGTCAGGACTGTCTTTCATACATGTCTATACAGTACTTCATACATCTAAGGTAGTAGTGCCATAGAAATGATTAATAGTAGTAGGAGAGTGTAGGGGTGAAGGATGAAATGGAGAGATTTAGGAGGTCAGAGCCAGAAAGGAAGATTGGAGGGTCAATAGTGGAGAGTTAAAAGATAGAGATGAAAGGAGAGAACAAAAGGAAGAGATGTTAATGGAGATGGAGAGAAGTATACCTGCAATGTTCATGGAACAATTTCCCTTTTTCCATTACTACTTATCACTTCAATAGAATAAACCCTATGAACTATTCAGCAGCTTGCTAGGCATGACATTATTTTAGATTCTTTGAAATAATTGCTTATTCAAGGTATTTGATAATTAAGGGTAAATTTCAATAAATTATTCATGACTTACATGCATAAAATACAGCATTGCAAGTAGGTTGACTGAAAGTACATAAGTGGATTTTCAACCACTTAAAACTATGCACTTCAGATCAAAATGGGCATACATTTTACTACATGAAATGGAAGAGTTTTAGGGTGGCATTTTAGGGGCATATTTTACCTTCTTGTTTAGGAAGCAGTTGAAAGGTTTTTAATTTTTCTCAAACATGTGATATTTAGTTAAGTTTTATCCAATTGTACCAGGAGTTTTTATTCCTTGTGTGTGTGCTTTGTATATCTAACTGTTATTTTATGTTGATAAATTGTAATTCATCATAAACTACGATTATGAATCATTGTGGATAGCTAATTTTCAATAGAGATATGTTTTTATTTCTTTCATTTAGTGCACGATAAAAGTATTTAGCAGACAGTAAATAAAACAAACCAAAAAAATGCAAAGAAAACTAAGTTAATTTTTTTCCTCTCCCATCCCGAAATTTCAATTGGTAAGCATCATTGTTTAAAAATCGGTAAAGTTATATACTTATTTAGCTATTTGACAAAGAGATTGGTATGTTTTTGAAAATCCCGTGGTTTTAGGCATGATTAAACGTTAACTTGTAACTTTGAGCAGTTTCATGTTTGTTTGTTTTCCATGCTTAAATTAAATTATGCCCAAGCACATTATGCCAATACAAAACAGTTTTGCTTAGCATCCTCAAACAATTTACAATCACACAGAGCACGTATACAAGCAAGAAAAAAATGACTCAAGCCAGGACTTGAAGAAAGCAGAAGAAAAAGCAATGCATTATTTCAGATGAGGTATGCAACTTTAGACCAAGATCTATTACAAGTCATGGCTGAGATATTTGTTGGAACAGAGAAAGGAAAGGAATTAAGACTTCAGATGAAATGAGGAGCGTGATGAATAGAAATAAAGTCAAAGAAAATAGGTTAGTGCAACCATTTCGAGAAATTAAAAAAAAAAAAAAAGATCAATTTTGCCTTATATTCTGAAAGAAATATGAATCTATTGGAGTTCCATGATTTATTTACTCAAATTTAGTCAATGCTACTAACAAATATTTCAAAGCAATTTACAAATTATTGATTGAGGTATCCTTCTTTTAGAATGTATATCAAGGTGAGTTGCTTCATTTTGTCACTCATTCCATGCCATCCCTCTCACATCCGCTGCCCCATCATTGCCTTCCTCTCCATCATTATTCCCATCTCATTCTTCTCTGTTGCATGCTCTCTTTTTTTTTCCTTCTCTGATACTTAATTTCTTTGTCTCTCCCCTTTGAATTGTGCTGTAGGGATGTGCATTTGTTTTAAAATGGTAATCTGAGCAGAAGACATTGTTTGTTATGGTTCATTTTACCCCCAAGACGAATGTAGAATTCCCCCAAAAGTCCCCAAAATTTGGGGGGTTATTCATTTTGAAAAATAGTGTGCACTATTTCCCAAAGTAAATTAAAAAAAAAAAAAGCACCTGGATAACTTTAAAATCTAAAGAGTTAGTTATATCTATCTATCAGTTTGCATTATTGTCATCGGCTCTCTGTAAAGCTCCTTTGCTGCATATCCAGTTCTCTGCAAACCCATGTGATGTTCCCAACGAATGACGGTCTAGAAAATCTTTAAAATAAAATAAATCGAAAAGTTAGGTTTGTAAGTTAAACCGGTTGCATATGGCAAGATATCTTGCAACTTAACAGGATTTATTGAAAGGATATCTGGTTAAATGGCAGCAAAGAAGAACCCAAAATACCCAACTCCTAGACCTTTGCACTCGATCCTTCCAGCTCTTCCACTCCAGAAAAAAATAAAAGATGGGTGCAGAATTAGCACCTGATTCTCCCTCCCCCTCTGAAAACCAACAAAAAGAATAGCAGCAGCTGCCTTCTTTCCCTGTTTTGTTTTTTAATCCTGTCCCTTTCCCACCTTCCACCCACTCGCAACCTCTCCTCTTGATCTTCCAAACCCCAGCTGGGAGGGAAGTCTTTTCTTGCTTGCTCCTGCCACTTCCAGCGCTGCTGTCAGAGATGCCAGGAGAGTGTAAGGTGATACCTTGCTCCTGGTGGGATTTTGGAGATAGATGTTTGCTCATTTTCTGTTTTTCAGCACTTTAAAAGCAGATTGTATTCAGGCACTGTTGTTATTTCTTTGTCCCCAGAGGGCTCATAATTGAGGTCACAAGGAGCAGCAGTGGGATTTGAATACTGGTGCTCCCTGGTTTAAAGCCTGCTGCTCTAACCTCTAGGCTACTTCTCTGAGAAGAGAGACCAGGGGAGGGTGAAAAAGAGGTCACAGGTGGGCGGAGGGTCGGGAGGGGTGCAGGAAGGAGCCAGGTTAAGATAAAAAAAATGGGAGAAGGGAGCTGCCCCAAGGGCTCTAGCTGCTGCTCTACAGTATTTTTTTTTTATTTGTTGGGTTTTGGTGAAGGGGAGAGGAGAGGAGAATTGGGCAGAAGGCTCTCCCTGAATGTTTTCTGCTTCTGGGATGGGAGTCTGGAGGATTGGGCCTGAAAGCCCTGGAGGTTTTTTTTTTTTTTAATTCTTTGCTGCCATGTAATTGCATATCTTTTGAATATATCCAGTTTAGTGGCAAGTCATCTGGCCACACAGCGGATAACTTTAGGCCTGCTCTCAGCAACAGCCATTATAATATTGCAATATTATCGCTGCATTATTTCCTTCTTTCAGAAATAAAGATTCCTCTTCTGGCATTTGAAAGAAATGGAACCTGCCTCCAACAGAAACACGGAGGCGCACAGGATACAACATGGCATAGTGCAGGCCCTTCTGATGCAGTTCTTGCTTCACCACTGAAAAGCTCATGCACCGCTTCTGAATACCCACCAAAAAGTCTTGAAAAATGAAGATTTTTATGAGATTGATACAGCAGGTCCTTTTTCTTTGTCAGTGAAATAATGCAGCTGCATGATGATAGCTAGTAGGCAGCAATTAGGCCCAGGTTGCGGTGCCAGCATTCTGTGCACTCAATCAATGTTCAGACTCCCACCTGCCATGTCTAAGGCCAAAGGTTCTGGAACCCATGTTGATAAAAAAAATGGACTGAAATGTAGACCCAATATCTCATAACATGATAGTATATACACAAAGAAAAAACATGTCATGTATAGATGTGGGTAGAGTTTACCTTCATACGATAGGACCTCGAGGTGGTTCCACTATCGTGTCTGTGAGCCAACAGTGGCTTCTAATCATTAGGTAACTCTACCAGAATGGTTAAATATTGTTATAATCCACAAACGCTGCACTTATCTCATATTAACTCAGTCTGTCTCGAGCTGCCCGACACCACGGTGTTTCGGAGCTGCGGCTCCTTCTTCAAGGGCGGGACGTTTGAACGAGAAGCTGCTAAATTGTTGCAGAATGCTGTATAACATAAAAGACATACCATTACTTACATCCTGAATATTCGTGACTTATAAATGCCACTGAATGTGGTCACTATGCATCCGAGCTGATACATACATGCTGTTGCGGCGTTGTCGAAGACGTGGACTAGGCGTTAGTGTGGCGGTCAAGAATGCTCCGGGAGTTTGAAGCGGCTGGTTCTTGAGCGGCTGCTTTCACTAAGGCGAGAGCGGGCTTGCTGAACGCCATTTTTAAAGGATGCTGTCATGATGACGTGGGAGGGTGGTGCTGATGACGTGCAGCTGTGCTGACGCAATGTGTGGACAGTTGATGTCGGTAGTATGAGTTACGTCGCTGACAGATTTCAGATCATCGTCATCCACTCTATTTTATCATTTAATCCTTCCGGTTCCAGGGAACTGAGGCGGTAAATCCATTCATTTTCTTTGCGATTGAGAGTGTTATCTCTATCTCCCCCTCTCCATGCGGATCGAATATGTTCCAAAATTATCCATGTAAGATCTCCAAATGTGTGTCCTGAGTCGATGCAATGCTGCACCGTAGGAGCTTTCGCATCCTTGTTATTAATACGGCATTTGTGCTCGGTAAGCCTGATCCTGATTTTCCGTGTTGTTCTTCCTACGTAGATCTTGGGACAGGGGCACTGCAGTGCATAGATGACGTAGTCGGTATTGCAATCTACATCATCATTTAATTTTACTGCCTGTCCTGTGCGAGGATGATGCCATACGATGCCAAGATGTGCTTGTGGACAAAAAATACATTTGCCACAGGCGGTTTGTCCTGTGATGACTGGTTTCACTAGTTCTGGTAGTGCTGCCTTGGTCACATGCTGCCGTATGTTACGGCCTCTTGAATACGAGAACATGGGCTGATTGGTAAATTCTGGATAAGGACTGAGGACATGCCAATATTTTATAAGTACATTCCTTATTTGCGCGGTGAGTTGTGTGTGTGGTAATACACAAATTAAATCTGGAGCATCTGGTTTGGTCTTATATTGGAGGAGACTGGTCCTATCTGAAAATGTTGCTCGTTTATATGCATGTCTAATAACCTGTTTCGGATAGCCTCTGACCCTGAACCGTGTGGTCAAAGCCTGTGCCTGTGTGTGAAAGTCTTCTGGTTCTGAACAAAGTCTACGTATCCTGAAAAACTGCCCCACCGGTAGACCCTCCTTGAATCTTCTGGGGTGATGACTATCAAAACGTAATAAATTGTTGCGGTCTGTCGGTTTTCTGTATAGAGTGGTCTGCAGAGTCGATCCAGTGTTGATGATATTGATATCCAAATATGATATCGAACTTTTGTGATATGTGATTGTGAATTTCAAATTGGGATGAGCCTGATTCAACCACTGGTGGAATTGTAATAGAAGGGCTTCTGTTTCTGTCCAGACGAAAAATATGTCGTCTATATACCTTGTCCATTGTTTGACATGGCTGAAATATCTTGAGGGATAAACCGTGGCCTCTTCGAATTGTGCAACAAAGAGATTAGCCAAGTCAGGAGCAACCGGGGACCCCATAGCAACCCCATGAATCTGCAAAAAATACTGTTTTTCAAATGCAAAATAGTTATGACAAAGTATGATCTCTGATAAGTCGTACAGAAATCGAGATGGTATTCTATGCGGTTGCGTCCTTCTGGATAAAATCTCTTTAATGAGGATTAAGGCTTCTTTCTGGGGTATGTTGGTGTAAAGAGCCTCGATGTCCAGGGTGACCAGGTAACTGTCTGCCGGGACTGTTTGTAATAATGCCAATTTGCGCAGCATATCCGAGGTATCTTGTATATATGATTTTGCTGTTGGAACTTCTGATCTCAAAAAATGATCTATAAATTTAGCCAATGGTTCTAAAATGGAACCATTGGCTGAGATGATGGGACGATGCGGTGGATTGATGAGGGTCTTGTGTATCTTAGGGACCCCATATATTACTGGAGTTCTCGGATGTTGCACCCTGAGGAAGTTGTATTCTCTGGTGGTTATATAACCTTTGTGTAGGGCTTCCTCTAGAAGGTGTTGTATCCTGTCCTGTATCATGGAAGTGGGATCTCCATCCAGCGGTTGGTAAAATTTATGGTCCTGTAATTGTCGCAATATTTCCGCCTTGTAGTCTGGTGAATCTAATATGACTACTGCTCCTCCTTTATCAGCAGGTTTAATGATGATGGACGGGTTTGTAGCGAGAGTGAACATGGCCTGGCGTTCTTCTCTGGATATATTGTAAAAAGTATGTGTGCTATTTTTTTCTAGCTGTGCAATATCTCTCAAGTGGATTCCACCGGGCCCCATCAACGAACAAATTAAGGCGTATCAAACCCTAGTCTTGAGAGATATTGCACAGCTAGAAAAAAATAGCACACATACTTTTTACAATATATCCAGAGAAGAACGCCAGGCCATGTTCACTCTCGCTACAAACCCGTCCATCATCATTAAACCTGCTGATAAAGGAGGAGCAGTAGTCATATTAGATTCACCAGACTACAAGGCGGAAATATTGCGACAATTACAGGACCATAAATTTTACCAACCGCTGGATGGAGATCCCACTTCCATGATACAGGACAGGATACAACACCTTCTAGAGGAAGCCCTACACAAAGGTTATATAACCACCAGAGAATACAACTTCCTCAGGGTGCAACATCCGAGAACTCCAGTAATATATGGGGTCCCTAAGATACACAAGACCCTCATCAATCCACCGCATCGTCCCATCATCTCAGCCAATGGTTCCATTTTAGAACCATTGGCTAAATTTATAGATCATTTTTGAGATCAGAAGTTCCAACAGCAAAATCATATATACAAGATACCTCGGATATGCTGCGCAAATTGGCATTATTACAAACAGTCCCGGCAGACAGTTACCTGGTCACCCTGGACATCGAGGCTCTTACACCAACATACCCCAGAAAGAAGCCTTAATCCTCATTAAAGAGATTTTATCCAGAAGGACGCAACCGCATAGAATACCATCTCGATTTCTGTACGACTTATCAGAGATCATACTTTGTCATAACTATTTTGCATTTGAAAAACAGTATTTTTTGCAGATTCATGGGGTTGCTATGGGGTCCCCGGTTGCCCCTGACTTGGCTAATCTCTTTGTTGCACAATTCGAAGAGGCCACGGTTTATCCCTCAAGATATTTCAGCCATGTCAAACAATGGACAAGGTATATAGACGACATATTTTTCGTCTGGACAGAAACAGAAGCCCTTCTATTACAATTCCACCAGTGGTTGAATCAGGCTCATCCCAATTTGAAATTCACAATCACATATCACAAAAGTTCGATATCATATTTGGATATCAATATCATCAACACTGGATCGACTCTGCAGACCACTCTATACAGAAAACCGACAGACCGCAACAATTTATTACGTTTTGATAGTCATCACCCCAGAAGATTCAAGGAGGGTCTACCGGTGGGGCAGTTTTTCAGGATACGTAGACTTTGTTCAGAACCAGAAGACTTTCACACACAGGCACAGGCTTTGACCACACGGTTCAGGGTCAGAGGCTATCCGAAACAGGTTATTAGACATGCATATAAACGAGCAACATTTCAGATAGGACCAGTCTCCTCCAATATAAGACCAAACCAGATGCTCCAGATTAATTTGTGTATTACCACACACACAACTCACCGCGCAAATAAGGAATGTACTTATAAAATATTGGCATGTCCTCAGTCCTTATCCAGAATTTACCAATCAGCCCATGTTCTCGTATTCAAGAGGCCGTAACATACGGCAGCATGTGACCAAGGCAGCACTACCAGAACTAGTGAAACCAGTCATCACAGGACAAACCGCCTGTGGCAAATGTATTTTTTGTCCACAAGCACATCTTGGCATCGTATGGCATCATCCTCGCACAGGACAGGCAGTAAAATTAAATGATGATGTAGATTGCAATACCGACTACGTCATCTATGCACTGCAGTGCCCCTGTCCCAAGATCTACGTAGGAAGAACAACACGGAAAATCAGGATCAGGCTTACCGAGCACAAATGCCGTATTAATAACAAGGATGCGAAAGCTCCTACGGTGCAGCATTGCATCGACTCAGGACACACATTTGGAGATCTTACATGGATAATTTTGGAACATATTCGATCCGCATGGAGAGGGGGAGATAGAGATAACACTCTCAATCGCAAAGAAAATGAATGGATTTACCGCCTCAGTTCCCTGGAACCGGAAGGATTAAATGATAAAATAGAGTGGATGACGATGATCTGAAATCTGTCAGCGACGTAACTCATACTACCGACATCAACTGTCCACACATTGCGTCAGCACAGCTGCACGTCATCAGCACCACCCTCCCACGTCATCATGACAGCATCCTTTAAAAATGGCGTTCAGCAAGCCCGCTCTCGCCTTAGTGAAAGCAGCCGCTCAAGAACCAGCCGCTTCAAACTCCCGGAGCATTCTTGACCGCCACACTAACGCCTAGTCCACGTCTTCGACAACGCCGCAACAGCATGTATGTATCAGCTCGGATGCATAGTGACCACATTCAGTGGCATTTATAAGTCACGAATATTCAGGATGTAAGTAATGGTATGTCTTTTATGTTATACAGCATTCTGCAACAATTTAGCAGCTTCTCGTTCAAACGTCCCGCCCTTGAAGAAGGAGCCGCAGCTCCGAAACACCGTGGTGTCGGGCAGCTCGAGACAGACTGAGTTAATATGAGATAAGTGCAGCGTTTGTGGATTATAACAATATTTAACCATTCTGGTAGAGTTACCTAATGATTAGAAGCCACTGTTGGCTCACAGACACGATAGTGGAACCACCTCGAGGTCCTATCGTATGAAGGTAAACTCTACCCACATCTATACATGACATGTTTTTTCTTTGTGATAAAAAAAATGGAACATGTCTTGCCCTTAGGTAGATTCCGGCAATCCCAATATTTTCAAGTTACTTTGCTCTAATTCTCCAAATCCTCTGGTTTTTCTTCCAGCTGATTATATTGTCATTCCAAAGCATCTATTTTAGCACTATAAGAGGTAAGACCCATTTCCACATCATGTACTCTCTGATCTATATGTGATCCATTTTTTCTGCTCTGAAAAAGTGGCTCCTAGGTTTTCAACTTTCATAACTACTCAGTCCAGCTTTTCATCAATACTCTTTTTAATTTGTCCGAAAAAGCATCAAAATACTTTTTAAGAATCTCCTCCAACGTTGTTAAGAATTGGGCCCCAAGGCACTCACCATCCTCTGATGAGGAATCTGCCATTGTATGAGATCCTTTCTCTTGCACAGTTTTTTCAGTTAATTTCTTCTTTTTGTCTTCCTTTTCCGCCCACATATTGGTAATAGACCTCTTAGGCACACTTTAGACAGCATATCTAACAGTTAATGGCTGCAATATTATTCAAAAAAGGTATAATAAAAGAGGCCAAATAGGTGCCCTATCAGGGAGCTGCTAATGCTCTTAGTACATCATGTGATCCCACCCAAGGCAATATTTTCAATAACTGATTCTGAGAAAGAATCTTGCCTGGGAGTTCCTGAATCAGAAATTGAAGGGCTAGTAGCTGAAGAGAATTTGGGAGAATTAGCCAGTAGCATTTTATCCTCTAGTGCAGTGATGGGGGATATAGATAATAATACTGACGATGATGACATAACTTACAGCAAGAGCAGGCAGCACAGGTAGAGAATATGAGTGATGCTCCTGTCATTTTCCCTCAGGTCCACCATCAAACTGAACTCCAGTGCTAGTATCAGTCTAGACATCCCTTATCTGTAAGACATCCCTTATCTGTAAGACATCCCTTATCAGTAAGACATCCCTTATCTGGAGGCACTTTAAAGTGAGTGAGGAGCTATTCATTTTAATAAGGATATCAGCTGAGGGAAGCAAGTAGGGATTCTAAAAAACACTAGTATTTAGCATCACCTGCAGAAGAAGCACCAGCTAGCACTGGCATCAGGGAAGAGTGACAGTACTAGTTTAAGGACTCCTTCTGCCTGTCAAAGTACATGCCAGGGGAAAAGGGTTGAGAAGGGGACATAAGAACTTAAGAAATGGGTCAGACTAAGGGTCCATCAAGCCCAGTATCCTGTTTCCAACAGTGGCCAATCCAAGTCACATGTACCTGGCAAGTACTCAAACTTTAGATAGATCACAAGCTTCTATTGCTTATTAATTACCACAATAGCAGTTTATGGATTTAACCGCTAGGACTTATCCAAACCTTTTTTAGACCTAATAACACTAACTGCTGAAACCACATCCCCTGGCAATGAATTCCAGAGTTTAACTATGCGCTGAATGAAAAGAATTTCTTCAATTTGTTTAAATGTGCTGCTTGCTAACTTCATGGAGTGCCCCTGGTCCTTCTATTATCTGAGAGAGTACATAACCAATTTACATTAACTTGTTTAAGTCCTTTATGATTTTATAGACTTCTATCATTTCACCCCCAATCGTCTCTTCTCCAAACTGAACAACCTTTACTGAAAGTCCTGGTGGTCCAGTGGGGTCCCGGGAGCGATCTCCCCTTCTCGGGTCGTTGGCTGCCACTAATCAAAATGGCGCCAATGGTTCTTTGCCCTTATCATGTAACAGGGGCTATCGGTGCCATTGGTCGGCCCCTGTCACATGGTTGGAGCAATGGATGGCCCGTGACATTTTTTAAGGTGGCGCCGGCGTTTCCTTTTGGTTCGGCCGATCACATCTCTAATAAATATAGCAGAATGATGAATCTAGGGGTTAGCTAATGACATTTCTTTTGCAAGGGTGCTAGTTTCATTATTTTCTTCTGTTTTGTTTTTTACATTCATATGGGAACTTCTCCTCTATTATGTGTTAATATATGAGGGGTTCTTTCTTTCTGTAATTGAACTATCTCATCTTCTTCGGCCCAAACTATGGCTTTCTGAATTAATTCAGGATAAGATATAAAGGCACAGTCTGTTAATCTCTTCTTCATTTATTGACGAAGGCCAGCATCTCTAATCCCAATCACAAATCTCTCCTTTAGCATAGCCTGTGCATTGCCCATACATTCCAGATCTCTAGATATTGCTCTATTCATTTTTTCCAAAAGACAATATGCATAAGTTCTCAAGTCTTCTTCATATAATTGCTTGCAGTAATAGAATTCTTGAACCCATACACTAATGAGTACTTTATCTCCATAGACTATTTTTAATTGCTCGAAAAAATCTTCAATATCCCTTAACTGATCTGCTGTCATAAATTTTATGGTATCTCGAGCTTGACTTATTAAATGATCTTTTACAACTTCCAG
Organism: Rhinatrema bivittatum; assembly: GCF_901001135.1. Taxonomy (NCBI): domain Eukaryota; kingdom Metazoa; phylum Chordata; class Amphibia; order Gymnophiona; family Rhinatrematidae; genus Rhinatrema; species Rhinatrema bivittatum. The sequence continues at coordinate 542,323,671 of NC_042617.1, read as the reverse complement.
TTGGTCCATTTGAGGAATACAAAGTACTTTGAGTGTTACGAGTGCCGTCTGCGGCAGACCCACGGCATGGCCCTCTTACGTTTCTACAGTAATTCCAGCTCCCGGTTCCTCCTCGTTGGTGGTGGTGGGCAGTCAGCTTTGTCCTCGGGCTTCCCTTGGTGCCTCTGGCCTTGCTGCAGACCCTGGCGTTCCTGGTCCTGCTACTAATTCTTGTCTGGCCCCTTCGCGTGGCCCACGGAGAGATGACACTACTCACACCGCGCCCCTCCCTAGGCGTGCATGCACCATTGATGCTTAAGTAGGGACCATGGCAGGAACCTAGCAGCGGCCCAGGATGATGACGTCAACGCTGCTACAGTATTGGGGAACAGAGAAAAAGCAATGGGTTAGTCAGGAAATGATGTGGAGAGAGTGTTAATAGCATTTTAGTACAGCCTATTGACTACTGAGGTAATTGTGAAAAGACAGCTGGAGCTGCTAAAGGTTAAGTTCACAGATAGCTGTGATGAGTCATGAGGCCATTGTGTATGTCAGACCCAGGGTGATGCTGTTAGTTTTGTTAATGAGCTCCAGTTCAGCAGCTACAACCATGACCCTGTCAGACAATCTTTATACCGTGTTTCCCCGATAGTAAGACACCCCTGATAGTAAGACGTAGTGGGAATTTTAGGGGGGTCGGCTAATGTAACACATCCCCGAAAGTAAAGACGTACCTGTCATTTAAAAAAAAAAAAAATTTTAAATACCTGCGGAGGGCCGCGTGGGTCCAGGCGGCTGGCGGCGGGAGCCGGGTGGTCGCGTGTTAAATCTAGGCCGGGTCGCACAGGCGCGCATTCATTCACTGCCGGTGGGGGGCTGCCTCGGCAGCCCCCACCGGCAGTGAATGAATGCGCGCACAGGCCCACAGCGCCTGTGCGACCCCTGCGATTCGCCGCTGGGGGCTGCCGCTGGGGGCTGCCGGTGGGGGCTGCCGGTGGGGACTGCGGCAGTGAATGAATTCATTCATCCAGGCGGAGGAGCCGGCTGCTTTCGCCGCTGCCGGCTGCTTTCGGCGCTCAAGGCAGTCACATGCTGTGACGTCAGCCCCCACCGGCAGTGAATGAATGCGCGCCTGTGCGACCCGGCCTAGATTTAAACACGCGACCGCCCGCCGGCCGTCTCGAACTAACGCGCGTCCACCCGCCCCCCCGCTGCCGCCGCCGCCGCCTGGAACAAGCGCCCACCCGCCCGCGGCCTAGATTTAACATGCGACCACCCGGCTCCCGCCGCCAGCCGCCTGGACCCACGCGGCCCTCCAACAGGTATTTAAAAATAATTTTTTTTTGAACACTCAGGTTTTTTTTTCCAATATAAGACATACCCTGAAAGTAAGACATAGTGGGACTTTGGGGGTAAAAAGAAAGTAAGACGCTGTCTTATATTCGGGGAAACACGGTATTAGAAAGAAACAAGCAGAGATGGCTTCTTTAGTGTAGTGGTTATCATGTTCACCTAACACAAAAAAGTCCCTGGTTCAAAACCTTGCAGAATCAATTGCTAGTTTTAATGTTCTGCCTCCTCCCAGTCTTCACCTGTCTCGGGACAGACATGCCCAGTAACATTCTAGAGCATATGCAGCCCTCCCTAATCCAAAGTGGTGAAGTGCCTACCATCACAGGCATTTTGCATTAATTCTTGCAACCCATCTCAATCCCTTAATATACAACTGTGGAAGTTAAAGTGCTTTTTAAGATTTCAAGAAAGATTTCAAATATTACACATGAAATAAAACATCGAAGCCTAGTAACCAAATATGATGTAATAATGTGCGAAAGCTTATTAAGAAAGACAAGTAGAGACACAACATACGTATCAGAGATAAGAGCAGAAAGAACCATGTCCTGCATCTCTGGCTTTCTCTGTCAGCATCAGAGCCAGTGTGATGCTGTTAGTTTGTTAATGAGCTCCAGTTCAGCAGTTACATCCTGGAGTAATCCTTTGAAGTTTCTCTGTAGGAGAATAGCTACCTTAAGGTCAGATAGAGAATGTCCTGGACGGTTGAAATGTCCTGATACTGGTTTCTGAACATTGCCATTTCTCATGACAGATTTATGTCCATTTATTCTTTTCCTTATAGATTGACTTGCTTGTCCAATGTAGACATCAGAGAGACAAGGCATGTATTGTATCACATTGGAGGAAGAGCAGTGAAAGGGGCCGGATGTTGTAGTTGATGTTATCGGGTCATGTGATGGTGTTGTCTGGCTTAATCTGTGGACAGAATTGGCATCTGGGTTTCCGGCTGGGTCTGGTACCTACGTTGGTGTCATTGTTGTAAAATTCACGGTTGCTGGTGAATATCTGTCTGAGATTGGGATCAGGATACTGCCCTTAATTGACCATCCGTGCGATCCAGCTTGTCATGTCTGCTTTTTCAATTAGAACCCAAAATGTATTGAAAAATAAGCCTGAGGTTCTAAAGTATAGGATGAGCATGTCAGAAATGTGATTTGAACCCAAGCCTCCATCAGGAGACCAGAACACCCAGTGCAGGGAAGCAGGAAGACTTGAGTGTGGTGCCTTGGGCCACTCGGCCATTCTAACAAGGGAAAACCAAGTTGGGAAGATCTCCAACTGTGCAGTACAGGTGGTGTTGGGAGGGGGTGGGGGGCATAACCTTTAACCGTCCTCTACTGACAGACCTAGCTGGAGGGCAAGAAGGCGGCAATCCAGCACGACCTCTGCATTTCAGCTGCAAATATAAAATATTAAGCAGGTAAATGATTTTTACCCTAGGACAATGATTCCTGAATGCCATTCACCCATGACCCTGTCAGACAATTTTTATATTAGAAAGAAGCCAGCAAAGACACAAGGGACTGAGTTTCTGTAGTGTAGTGGTTATCACATTCGCCTAACACGCGAAAGGTCCCTGGTTCAAAACCAGGCAGAAACAATTCCTAGTTTTAATGTTCCGCCTCCTCCCAGTCTTCACCTGTTTCGGGACAGACATGCCCAGTATCATTCTAGAGCATGTGCAGCCCTCCCTAATCCAAAGTGGTGAAGTGCCTACCATCACAGGCATTTGGCATTAATTCTTGCAACTCATCTCAGTCCCTTAATATACAACTGTGGAAGTTAAAGTGCTTTTTAAGATTTCAAGAAATATTTCAAATATTACACATGAAATAAAACATCGAAGCCTAGTAACCAAATATGACCTAATAATGTGCGAAAGCTTATTAAGAAAGACAAGTAGAGACACAACATATGTATCAGAGATAAGAGCTGAAAGAAACATGTCCTGCATCTCTGGCTCTCTTGGGGGGGTCAGGAGGGGGCCCCTGACCCCCCCCCCAAGGCTTGCCAAAAATCCCTGGGGGTCCAGCAGGGGTCCGGGAGCGATTTCGTTGTCGGCTGCCAGAAATCAAAATGGCGCCGATAGCCAGGGCAAAGGTAGCGCCGGCGCCATTTTGAATATTGGCAATACGGTGCGAGTGCAGGAGGTCGCTCCCAGGCCCCCTCTGGACATTTGGCAAGTCTTGTGTGGGTCAGGAGGCCCCCCCAAGCTGGCCAAAAGTCCCTGGGGGTCCAGCGGGGGTTCGGGAGTTTCGGGAGCGATCTCCTGCGATCTCCTGCATTCGTGACGTCGGGTGACAGGAACCAAAATGGCTCCGGCGCTACCTTTGCCCTGTCATATGGTAAGGGCAAAGGGCCACCGGCGCCATTTCTATTAACTCAGCCGTGGCCCGAGAGCGGGAGATCGCGCCGGGACCCCCCCCCCACTGGACCCCAGGTAATTTCAAACATTTTGTGGGGGTTCTGGAGGGTGGGGGATTTGTTTTAAAGGGTCGGGGTGGGTTTTAGGGTTTATTTGGTGTGCCGGTTTTCCCGCCGATTTACGATTTTACGATTTTTTAACAAAAAAAAAAACATGACGATCAGATTTCCCTCCCCCCCAGCCAAAATCGATCATTAAGACGATCGATCACATGATTCACATCCCTAGTTCTCTCTCCTCGAGGGCCCTCGTTCCTGACTATTTGCTGATTCTCTTCTGCCTGGAAGCCACCACTGTCTACATCATTGTGAGTTACCACCGCTCTCTCAGAGCTTTTCCTGGAACCATGTACTTGCTCCTCGAGGGCCTATCCTTTTCAGCTCCTGAGCTCCCTGAGACCAATATGTGAGTGTTGTCATCTAAGTTCTGTTCATGAACTCTACATACACTGCCTACTCACTGTCTACAGTTTCTCAACAGCTCAGCCATCCAGGTATTGCTGTTCCAGTATCTGAGGGACTGCAGCCCTGCCATGCACTTCAGTTCACTACTGCTACCTCTGGTGGTTTCAAGACCTGTTTAATAAAAGAACTAGTGTGTGTCTGTCTCCATACTCTAAGCCTAGCTGGTGGTCCCTCTCGGGATCTCCCCCGGGGGCGTGGTCATCTGGCACCGGCCCAAGGATCCACCCACTACTAACTCCAGCAGTCTATAACTACAGATTGCTACTCTGCCTACAGAATACATCAGATTGCTACTCCTATCTGATTGCTCCTCCCATCAATATAGCGAAGTATGACACTTTTATTATTTTTTTTTATAATTTATATTTTTATTAAATTATAACATTTATACACAAATGCAATAATCAAGAAAATAAAGTAACAATAAATTTCTCACATTAAATTTTACATAATTTATAACATTTCCTAGTGCACATTTAGGTGTGGAAGGTAAGGATCCTGACTGCTGCATATGTCATTAATTCTTTATACAACCCTAACTTCTTAAACATAACAACATTCATTTTTGAGACTTGTCCTTTAAGAATCATTCCAAGTGAGTGGAGTCGGTAAAAATAAACGTATTACTCTGGAACGTTATATGGCATTTGCAAGGAAATTTTAGAAAATAACTGGATCCTATATCAAGAGCCTGTTTTTTCAAATTAAGAAATTGTTTCCTACGTACTTGTGTAGCTCACAAAACATCTGGAAAGATTTGGACTTTTTGCCCACAAAATATAAAATCATTGAATTGAAAATATTTAGAAAAGAATCTATCTTTATCCTTCCTTAAAGAAAAAGAGACCAGCAAAGTGGATCTAGTATGAATATTGTGCAGGGAATCCTCCAAAAAAGTGGAGATTCCAGGACTATTCAAAGTATCTAAACCGCCCTCTTGAACTTGGATAATCCTTCTAGTAGGCAAATAATATAATCTAGATAATACTTGTATTTTATCAATCTCAAAGGACAGTATCTCTACTACATATTTATTAAATAATTTGACAGCTGACAATAATCTGGTCTTTGGAAAATTCAATATTCTTATATTGAACGACCTCAATTCGTTCTCAAGTAATTCAGTCTGATTATGCAACATCAAATTATCTTTAATAAGTGTGGTATTGGTGGCATATATAGCATTAACCTGTGGATTTAATACTGCAACCGCTTGTTCTACCTTTGTTAATCTACTTTCTAGATCTTCAAATTTTGATCTTACTTGAAGAGAAAAAACATGTGCTTGTATTATAGACTTAGTTAATTTCTTATCAATTTTTGCAGACAACTTCCAAACATCAGAAAGAGTAACATTTTCTGGTTCCACATTATATTTATCTTCCTCATCGGTCACATCTAGTAATATCATTAGACATCAAACTAAGTTATAATTAACAATTTCTCTTTCCCATCCTATGTCATTACTCAACAGCCTATCTCCTTCTGTAGTATTCCCAATACCTAAAGAGCCTTGGGTCTCCAACCGAAGGTTTTCAGCTGTTTGTATCTCACCAATACCTTCCCTTAAAGGTTGTAAGGGGGGTTGACCGGACCTGGGACTTAAGGAAACCCCCAATTGGGAGTGACCTTCTATATCGGCTCTAATACTGGACTCACCCATATGTATTATATGGTTGTCCATGGATCCTTTCCTTGACGTGGAAGTTGTTGCGAGGAGGTCCAGGTCTTAGATTTTTGTTTTCTTCCCATTATAAACTATTACGAATACCAATCAAAGAGATAAAAAAGAAGAAGAAGAAAAATTTACCAGGGGCGCGCCCCTTTGGCGCACAGCTTCGGCTGCATGCCGGCAGCTGCGCGCCACAGGTCCCTTCTTTTAAGGTGTTCCGGGGCTCCTGTGAGTGATGTCACCAGGGGGCGTGCCCTTTGACTCTGAGCATGCTCATGGAGATATGTATCTAGTAGAAGCCTCCCACAAAAAGATGGGGATAATGCAAGAGGAGGGTCCAAAAATGTAAACATCACTCCCACTGCTGGAAAAACTGGTATTGATTGAAATAGTGACAGGCATATCCCCCAACACACTTGATTAAAGGAAAAACATCTCCAAAAACAATTCTTTCTTTTTGGCAACTACAGTCTCCACTTTAACTGGATGCAGGGTAAATTAGCACCCTATCTCAATCTTCTCAGATAGGGGTGTTTGCCCTTCTGAGCTAGGAGCAGGTCAAAGGAAAAAAAAAAACCAACTCTCTCAAAAGACAAAACTCTTTCTTCTCTTCCCTTCTCATCCAAGGCAGTACCCATCAGGTTCATGAGTGCTCTAGCAAGGTTACTGTCCTTGTTTGTTTCTAATTCTGCAGACTGTAGGGCTTGTTGGGATCAAGCAGAAAAACACTCCTTCTGCTCCCCAAACAACAAACACAACCAACCACACACTGCATAAGCTCAATCCAAGTTATATAGGGGGAGCATGACCAATCCCAGCACCAAAAGTGTGGAAAAATCTTAAGGATGATTCAAAAAGTTCTAAATCCTCTCTCTAAGAAAGGAAAAAGGGAAAAATTAGTGGTTAGAGAATGAAGTATCACTTACATAATTTTCTGATAATAATGCAGTAGACGTTCTTGGGTTCTGACTTAAGGCATTAGAAAGCTTTTGGACATCGAAAATGCCATTGAGAGGTTGACACTGGAGCTTTTCCAGTTAGTTGTTTTTATGCAGCCTTATCAGCATATCTGGGAGCCCTCTGAATTTGATCTGGGGACTCCAGAATTCTTTTTTTTTTTTTTAATTATACATTAATTATAATAACAAAGATATTATTTATACTGAATTATGATCATACAGTAATAACTTTATTTTTACATATTAATTGCAAAATTCCCTTATAATAATTATATCAGTATGTTCCTTAAGGAAAACCGTAAGACATTGAACAATCAATTAGAATGAGCCGAATAAAAAACCATGTCTTTTCTAAGGCATATCAGAGATACAACAAATTTAAATCTTGCTCTCAACCATTCGCTGCACTTGGAGGGTGTGAATCAAGAAATGCCTGTAATGCCAAAGCTTCATAAAATACATATTTATGATCCTTGTACCATAATTCACACTTACAGGGATACCGTAAGAAAAACTTTGCACCCCTAAGCAGGGTATCATTTTTCAATCTAAGAAACTCTTGTCTCCTTAATTGAGTTGCCCTTGACAGATCTGGATATATCCAAATCTGTTGTCCATGATATTTCTGTGATCTATTACATAAAAATAACCGTAAGACTGTATCTCTTTCTGATGGAAACATAAATGAGACAAATAAAGTTTCTCTTACCGATATCTCTGTTTCAGTAGTTGTTTCTAGGGCCTCTGATATATTCATGGACTGCTCTTGCTGCAAATCGCCTGTATTTGTTTTTTTAGGAATATAATAAATTTTTGCCAGAGCTGGAATAGCCTGTTCTGGGATTTTCAAGATATGTAACAAATACTCCTTAAACATTTCTCTAGCAGGAATAATCTTCTGAAATGGAAAATTTAATAACCTTAAATTGGAGTATTTTAAATTATTCTCCATATATTCTAATTTTTTCTCACTCAACATTCCTATCTTAATCAAATTGTTTTGAATTTTTTCCACTTTTACCAAGCATTTTTCTTGATCTTCCAATTTATCATTATGGGTAACAATAACTTTTTCAATATCTAGTACTTTTTGTTGAGATTCTGTATTAATATTAGTTAGCTTTATTATTGCCATCTCAAGAGATTTAATTGCAGCCCAGATTGTGTCCATGGTTACTTCAGAGGTCCTAGCAGGCAAAATTATTCTCATTTCAGGCTTATCTTCCTCACCACCCCCTACAGCTAGGCTCCCCATTCCCTTTTCTATAACAGGAACTAAATTTAAATCAGGGGATTTCTCCCTAAACATAGAATCCCCTTTATTATCCCTTAAAACTATTGGCGGGGAAGGGGTATTGGGAGCACTGGGGCTCAAAGAGATGGCTTCGGCCTGAGAAACGGATTCTCGCTCATAATCCGTAACTTCAGCGGCCCTATGGACTCCAGAATTCTAATAGAATTGCTAAGTCTCCAGGTCAACACCTAAAATCTCTGGGTACCTGCTGCTGCTGCTGCTGCTACTACTGTGGCTGAAGAGACTAGAAAACATCTGATTGGCCTGTACAGGCCAATTGGAGGCCTCCTCACTTTCTGCTGCCCCCGCAGGCCAATGGAAGGGCTCCTCTCTTTCTTCTGCCCGCATGAGCTAATGGGAGGCCTCCTCCCTTTCTCCTGCCTTCATAGGACAATGCCAGGACTCCCCCCTGCATCCTGCCCATAGGCAACAAAAAGAGAGGAAACTTCTAATTGACCTCTGCTGACAGGAAGAAGGAGAAGGCCTCTGATTGGCCCATGGGGGCAGAAAGAAGTTGAGAGTCCCTTTGGCCCTGAGCAGAAGCAGAAGATGGCATGGCTGGAAAAAGGAGCCCCATCAGCTGCAGGGGCCCTAAGGAGGAGGTTGCTGTCACAGTTGGGTTCGAGATGGGGAGAGATAGTAAGTGAGTGAGTGAGGGGGGAGAGAGTGTGAGAGAGTGTGAGAGTGAACATGCAAGTGTGTTAGTGTGCATGTGTATTAAAGAGGAAAAAGCTTGTGTCCTTACTGCCCAACCTGCTTCCTCCAGGCATCCCTCTCCCTGCTGCTAATCTATGAACATCTCAGGGTGACTGTAAATTGACAGTTCCCAGGTATGATTATCAGAGGAATGACTTCAGTAAGTCTGTCACTGTCACAGTGACATGTTAGTCTGTTAAAAGGGTTTCAGGAAGTTGCATTAGTAGGTTGTTTGTTTCCTCTGGGCAAGACTGAAAAAATTGCCTTTTTCCTTAAAATTTCATCAGCTAAGTTGTAACTGGTCACTGGTATTTGTTGCTCAGGAAGCCTCAAATATATAGGGAAGTTCTAATTTTACCTGGTCGTAGCTTTCTGCTTCAGTGGAGGGTGCAGCAGATTATTCTGTTTCTTGTCCTATATTAGTTTTCTGCATTCTCCTGGGTACAGGAGTTAGGGGGAAAGGGCCATTATAAGAGTTTTATAACTCTATAGTTGTAATCCTTGCATTTTCCTATTTGCAAAGCACTTATTTTTAACCATACCAATAAGAAAAACTGCAATCATAGCAAGCACCTTTAAAAAGAAATTCAAAACCAATGCTGCACATTACTAATACAATTCAATTATAAATGCTAAATTTGCCATTCTGAAATGATTTCTATTTCCTATTAGTATTGGAAAAATCAGCATGATTACATCGTGTGAGTACAGAAATGAGAAAGATTAAGATGGTAAGTTGTTTCTCTCTCTTGGTCCAACATTCATCATTCACAGACACTAAAGTATTCATAATACATTGTCTTCTTCTGCAATTGCAATAAAATTGAGCACAATTAAGCCAACAGCTCCATAAAATACACCTTTACACATTCTAACAGTTTCATGTCAAATGGATATGCTTATTTAAATTGCAAAAAAAGGATTAAGTTATTTAAAGATATATATTACTTGTATGCTACAGAATCCATTGATGTAATTGTCCTATAAACAACTCCCAGTGAATATTGTTATGCAGTGTTTAAGATCTTAGGTCAGAATGCTATTCCTGTCTGTATATGGAAGCACCCTGCTAGAAAGCCACATGTAGGCACCCTTCAGACCGCATGGACACCAATCTGTTTAGGATTTCTGGATATCTCTAATGAACATGCATGAGATTGATTAGCATGCACAGCTCTTCAACTGTATGCAAATCTGTCCTTGCATATTCTTGTTGTCCCTGGCCCACCCTCAGATCTGATGTAGGGGCTCACTTGGGATTTCAGGAGCCAATCTGCAACACATGTTCCCAGCGTCCTTAAATGCCAGTGGGGAAAACAGAGTCTTTCAAGGTCCTTGGTCTTCTGGCAAAGTCTCAATGCAAAAAAAAAATATCAAAAGATACCAGTTTGGGGTTGTTAAAAAAAAAAAAAATCCTTTACTGGGTGACTTGATATACCTAAATTATATGACATATGGTACATCTATACTTCATGCAGTCCATATAGAAAATAGAAAAGGTACTACAGGGTCCAAAAATCACAGACAATGTCAATCTGCTCACAATAGGAATTCTTCACCAGCCACTCCCTATGGAAGGTACTCTTTTTGAAGAGGGAACATCCCTGGGCTTTTCCCTTATTGCTACCTATGCATATAGTACAGAACATCTCTCCTATAAAAAAAGAAATCCTACTGACGCAAGCTGAATGAGCTCCTGCTTTCACCTCGATTAAGCAACAGCTCTGGATAAGCTTCACCATCCAGAAGTCCCTCTGACTGACTCCAGATATGAAATCCATCTTTTTAGGCTTCAGTCACTTGAGGTAACTTTATATGAGACTAAGGAGTACGGAACTAACTCCTCATCCATTTTTTGTTTTCCTCTGATGCTTCTTATTTTCAAGATCCACTTGGAGCGTAAAGTACTCCTACTCCCAGGGCCATTCTTAGACATTTTGGGGCCCTTGGTTAAAATATTTTGAGGACCATCTTATTTATAACTACTGTCATTACATAATTTTGCATTTATTTTCTGTGGCATAGATTAATATAGAACAACACAGCTCACGGTGCTCACGTAGAAATAATCACCATGTTTCCTTCTGTTAGACCTATCCCTCTATAGATGCTTCTTCTTTTCACATTTCAAAATAGAGTAAAAACTATAGACTAAGTAAATATAAAGTCACCATTGCAAGGCTAATTGTTCTACACAATCCAGGAAAATTACATCTTAGAAAATGACAATGGCAGCAACAATATAATAATATTGTCAAGGTAAAGGCCACTAGTCAGCCTACAATTAGGTAAAACATCATTCTAGACTACTTAAACCATATTCAACGAACTCAGTTTGACACATTTTCATTCTATCACTTTGTTGAAGTCAATTTTCTGACCTGCTTCCTATTCAATTGCTGTAATAAACAAATCTTTTAAACAGTCTTGGCTCATGCTAGATCTTAATTAGTTTTTTACAATCAAGTTTAGAAAAGTTGAATTCTTCTAGAACAACCAATATGGGCATTGTCAGCAAAATTTGAAGTCCAGTTGCAACACTGAGGTAGATTTCATTTAAACTGTGTTAAAACACAATAAATTGCAAGATTTCAGCAACATTTTTAACAACATCTGGTAGAAGGAAGCAAATGCTGCAAAGTTCTTCTGCTAATTCAGTTCTACCCAAATCAAATTCTCCAGATTTTCAATCAGTGAAGGCAATCTGTATGTCACTTGTTCATTTATTGAGCTCATGAAAGGACATTCACTTCAGTGCATGGAAGGTGTACAAGAAGTCAATTATCTTATTATATTCTCCAAGCACAGAATACCTGTCTTCAGTTTTTGTAATGCCACATCAACTAGGTGATAAAAAAAATTCAATTTTGAACCTTTCTTTTTCATTAGTTATTGGTTCATCATAGCCTTCATAATCAAACTGGCGCTTTTGTCATTGATTGCTTCTGGCTGGAAGCAATGCAGGAATTTTTAACTTTGCTAATACTTTGTTTGCCTCACATGAAAATGCAGTAACAGTTCATGCACCACTGCTACAAGTCTAGTTGCCTTCTAAATATGAAGAGCAGAATTTTGAAATATTTGGTTACATTGATAATTTTGACAAGGATTTGATGCCAAATGATAAGTGAAACAATAAATGGATAGGAATATAGCTGGTCTGCCAAGCTGCTTTCTTCAGATACTGTTACACTGTCAGTTCTAATATCACATGTTTCAACTAACACTTCAGCTGGTACCATAAAGTCTTGGTGCTATCAACTCTATACTCCCAGCAAGTTTCTGAAAGTGGTTAACTGACAATTTTCAGTGTCCTTTTAAGATAAACAGGAGAAAACAATTTTAACTCAACACACAATTAGACCCTGGAATTCATTACTGCAAGTTGTGGTGAAAGCTGTTAGTCTAAGTGGGTTTAAAAAAGGTTTGGACAAGTTCCTAGTGTTACAGTTGTGGACCCTTGGGCCGGCTGAGACAGTAGATGGAATACTGTGGGAGTCCACAGGAAGCGTCACAGCCGGGAGGTGATGCTGAAGAGACTCTGGAGAAGACTTCACCACTGGAAGCCCGAGATCCCCCCAGGAGGAGCCTGTAGGAACCCGGGCCTCTTGGACTTAGGTGGGACCCTATGCGACTAAGGATCCAGGCAGCATCCGGAGAGGTGGATGGAGAGTACGGCTGGACCCAGGAGACTGGAAGAGTCTTCACCCTCGGAAGCCCGCGGCTCCCCTGGGAGGAGCCTGTGAGAGCCCGAGCCGCTGGGACTTAGGAGAATCCTCTGGGCCAGTGGGTACCGGATACCTGAGGTGGTGGAAGAAGCCAAAGTCAGAGTCCAGGAACAAAACTGGGTCAGAAGCCAGAAGTCAAAGATCCAAACCAGAGCCAGAGGCAGAAGATGAAGATGAAGTCGTGGACGGAGCCGGGCCGGAAGCCAAAAATCCGAAGTCAATACCAAAACCAGGAGCAGAGGCTGAAGATGTAGTCAGGAACCGAAGCCGGGTCGGAAGCCAGTAGTCAGAAGATGAACCAAAGCCAGGGGCAGAAGCTGAAGAGGAGTCAGGAGACAAAGCCGGGTCAGAAGCTAGAAGACACAAGGGACGATCCAGGATCTACAGCAGCAACTAGACGCTCAGCGAACTGAGAGAACCTCGTTGCAAGGCGAGGTACTGCTGACATCAGCAAAGAGCTGTCCAAGGTTTCCTGCGCTGGCCCCTTTAAATTGGCAGCCCCGGTGCACGTGCACACCTAGGGGGTGGGGCCAGCCGCGGATCAGCGTCTCCCTCTCAGGGAGGACGCCACGGAAGGCTGCATCTCGGGCCTGGGAGGCCAAAGTGAAGGCGTTCCTGCGGCCAGACCGTGCCGCCTGGTGAGTGAAGGTCCCAGGGCATGGCCCGGGACCGTAATAGTATCCCCCACGTCAAGTACCTCTTTAACCTGATAGACGGTGTCTTCCTGTGTCTCGGGAGTGGCTGGTGCAGGCGACTTCTTGTGGTATGAAAAGAGAACCAAAGACTTCAACAGGGAAACGTGGAAGACCTTAAGGACCCTGAGCATGTGCGGGAGACAGAGGCGATAGGAGACTGCCCCTATCCTATCTTTGACAGCGAAGGGGCCAATGTACCTTGGGGCCAAACGCATCGAAGGAAGCCATAAGCGAAGGTGTTTGGTGTTTAACCACACCTTCTCCCCGGGAAGAAACACTGGAGCCGGCCATCGCAAGCGGTCCGCAACCTTTTTCATAATAACTGCCGTGCGCTGGAGTCTCTCCCGAGTGGATTTCCAGATCTGGTGCAACTGTTGGGCGGTGATCTGTATGGCTGGAGATGGCACTTCTAACGGTAGTGGCAAAGGAGGCCGTAGATGTCTGCCATAGACCGTGTAAAAGGGAGACTTACCGGTGGCGGAATGCTTGTGGTGATTGTAAGAGAATTCTGCCCATGGGAGCAGAGCCACCCAGTCATTTTGCAGGTCTCTTACAAAGGAATGGAGGAACGTCTTCAAGGTCCATTTCATGCGTTCTACTTGGCCATTGGCTTGGGGATGGAAGGCGGTTATGAAGTCTAGCTGGACCCCAAACTTTTCACAGAGTGCCCTCCAATACTTTGCCATAAACTGGGAGCCCCTGTCCGAGGCGATGTGGAGGGGGAGCCCATGAAGGCGAAAGATATTCTGCGTAAACAAGTTCGCCAGTTCAGGTGCTGAGGGCAGTTTAGCGAGGGGCACAAAGTGAGACATCTTAGAGAACCTGTCCATAGTAACCCAGATCACTGTTTTCCCTTCTGAAGCAGGCAGATCTACAATGAAGTCCATGGATAAGTGGGTCCACAGTTCTGTGGGAACAGGCAGAGTCTGGAGAAGACCCCAGGGATGGCCAGTGGGAGTCTTCTGTCAGGCGCAGGACGGGCAGGAGTTAACGTAGAGACGGACATCCTTCTTAAACTGAGGCCACCAGTAATACTCAGAGAGTAACTCCTGGGTCCTGGCTACTCCCGGATGGCCAGCGGTTAGGGAGTCATGGGCCCAGCAGAGGACCTTCTTCCGCAGTCGGAGGGGCACCAAAGTCTTCCCCATCAGGACCATGTCGGAGGCCGCGAGGAGCACTTTGGCTGGGTCAAGGATGTACTGTGGTGGATTAGGGGTGTCCTCCATCTCCGCTGTATGGGAGAGGGTGTCTGCCTGGATGTTCCTGCCTGCTGGTCGGTAGCAGAGGAGGAAGTCGAAGCGGCTAAAGAAGAGAGACCACTGTGCCTGCCAGGGATTAAGGCGCTGGGCGCGGCATAGGTATTCTAGGTTCTTATGGTCTGTGTACACAACCACCGGGTACTGGGCCCCTTCCAATCACTGGCGCAACTCTTCGAACACCAGTTTGATGGCCAGCAATTCTTTAGCCTCTATGCCATAGTTCTTTTCTGCAGGCGAGAATCTGCGTGAAAAGTAGGAGCAGGCAGCAGTTTACCTCCAGGGGATAGTTGGCTTAGGACGGCCCCGACAGCTGTGTCGGAGGCATTGACCTCCACGACGAACTGTCATTGAGGATCTGGGTGCCAGAGGCATGTGTCCTGAAAGGCTCATATGGCCGTCGTCGGCCAGTTCTTGGCATCTGCCCCCTTTCTGGTGAGGGCCTTCAGCATGCCACCACCTGGGAATAGTGTGGGATAAACTACCGGTAGAAGTTGGCAAACCCGAGAAACCGCTGAAGCGCCTTGACCCCCACAGGCTGAGGCCAATTCTTGATGGCGGCGACCTTCTCTGGGTCCATATGGAACCCCATGGAGGATACGATGTACCCAAGGAAGGGTAACGATACCTGTTCTAATAAGCATAAAGCCAATTATCTCGTAGCTTCTGTAATACTCGACGGACATCGTGGCGGTGTGTCTGCAGGTCCTGGGAGTATATAATTACGTCGTCTAGGTAAACTATTACCAAGGTATGTAACATCTCTCGTAGAACCTCGTTCATGAGGTTCTGAAACACAGCTGGGGCATTGCAGAGGCCAAAGGGCATGACCAGGTATTCGTAGTAGCCATCCCTTGTGTTGAAAGCGGTCTTCCATTCGACTCCCAGCCGAATTCTCACTAGATTATACGCCCCAAGAAGATCTAACTTAGTGAACACCTTGGCCCCCTGTAGTCTGTTCAGAAGTTGCGGGATCAAGGGCAGAGGATACCGGTCCCGCCGGGTAATGCAATTCAAGCCACGGTAATCTATGCAAGGTCAGAGGGACCCATCCTTCTTTGCTACAAAGAAGAACCCCGCTCCAGCCGGGGACTTGGATGGTCGAATGAACCCTCGGTCCAGGTTCTCCCGAATGTACGCAGACATGGCCTGCGCCTCGGGAAGGGACAATGGGTATACCCACCCTCGTGGCGGTGTGGTATCGGGGAGCAAGTTGATCGCACAGTCGAAGGGGCGATGCTCCGGGAGGATCTCAGCTTTTTCCTTAGAAAAGACATCACGGTAGTCCTGGTAGTGGGGAGGCAGTGCCAAGGAAGTCATCAGCAGAGGCACTGGTGGCCATGGGACAGCGGCCAAACAGGAGTTGAAGTACAAAGGATCCCCAGGATGCCACCTGGAGGGTATCCCATGCGATTACAGGTGAGTGCTTCTGCAGCCAAGGTAGCCCCAGAATGACCGGATGCATGGACCTCTCCAGGATGAGGAACGAAATCTCCTCCTGATGCAGGATTCCAGTGCATAGCATGAGAGGCCTGGTACACGTAGTGATGGTCCCTGGAAGAAGTTTCCCCTGAATAGAAGACACACGGAAAGGGGGTTGTTGGGGTTGAACCCCAATCTGGAGTTGCTGGACCAAGTCTTTGAGGATGAAGTTCCCCCTGGCTCCGGAGTCGATCAGGGCTAGCATATCGAACTCTCCTTCGGGGAGGAGTAAGGTCACCGGAATGGTGCACGGGGAGGCAGAAGTGGTGTGTCCTAGGGTTAGCTCCCCAACTGTCCCTAGGTCCGAGCGTTTCCTGGGCGCTCACTAAAGCGGGCAAGGAAATGGCCCTTGCCCCCGCAATACAGGCACAGGCACAGGCATAGAGGCTAAAGAATTGCTGGCCATCAAACTGGTGTTCGAAGAGTGGCGCCAGTGATTGGAAGGGGCCCAGTACCCGGTGGTTGTGTACACAGACCATAAGAACCTAGAATACCTATGCCGCGCCCAGCACCTTAATCCCTGGCAGGCCTGGTGGTCTCTCTTCTTTAGCCGCTTTGACTTCCTCCTCCGCTACCGACCAGCAGGCAAGAACATCCAGGCAGACACCCTCTCCCATACAGCGGAGATGGAGGACACCCCTAATCCAATACAGGCACAGGCCCAGGTTCAAGTCGTCTGGGAGATCTCTGGCCACCAACTCATCCTGAAGTTTTGGGGAGACACTTTCCAAAAAGATACCAAACAGGCTATCACTCCCCCAGTTCAATTCAGCGGCAAGAGACTGGAAGTCCACGGCATGTTCAGCCAAAGGCCGGTTACCCTGATGCAGCTGGAGCATTTTTGATGCGGCCGTAGATCTGCAGGAGGATTCATCAAAGACCCACCAAAAGGCGGTGACAAACTGTACCAGATTGTCCAGGCGAGAGTCCTGACATTCCCAGAGGTTGGAGGCCCACACCAATGGTCTCCCGTCCAGGAGGGAGATAATATAGCTCGTCTTGACCCGATCCATTGGAAACTGAACTGGAAGGAGATTGAATTGAATATAACACTGGTTCAGGAACCCTTGGCAAAGCTTCGTGTCCCCTGAAAACCGTGAGGGTGCTGGCATCTGTATGGGTGCTGCTGGTCCAGTATTGGTCCTAGCTCTAAGTACCGGGTGACTGGAAGCAGTGGCTCTGCAAACGCGGTCAGCTAGTCCCTACACTGTTGCCATCAGGGAGTCGAGGCAAGTTTGCTGCTGTTGCAGCCTCTGGGCAATACCTGGAATGGCTTTCAAGCCTGCAAGATTTGCTGGGTCCATGGCCTTGCAAACTGTTACGGTTGTGGACCCTTGGGCCGGCTGAAACGGTAGATGGAATACTGTGGGAGCCCACAGGAAGCGTCACAGCCGGGAGGTGGTGCTGAAGAGACTCTAGAGAATACTTCACCACTGGAAGCCCGAGGTCCCCCCAGGAGGAGTCCATAGGAACCCAGGCCTCTTGGACTTAGGCAGGACCCTATGCGACCAAGGATCCGGGCAGCGTCCGGAGAGGTGGACGGAGAGGACGCTGGACCCAGGAGGCTGGAAGAGTCTTCACCCTCGGAAGCCCGCGACTCCCCTGGGAGGAGCCCGTGAGAGCCCGAGCAGCTGGGACTTAGGCGAATCCTCTGGGCAGCGGGTACCGGATACCTGAGGTGGTGGAAGAAGCTGAAGTCGGAGTCCAGGAGCGAAGCCGTGTCAGAAGCCAGACTTCAGAGATCCAAACCAGAGCCAGAGGCGGAAGCTGAAGACGGAGTCGTGGATGGAGCCGGGCCGGAAGCCAGAAATCCGAAGTCAATACCAAAACCAGGAGCAGAGGCTGAGGACATAGTCAGGAACCAAAGCCGGGTCGGAAGCCAGTAGTCAGAAGACGAACCAAAGCCAGGGGCGGAAGCTGAAGAGGAGTCAGGAGATGAAGCCAGGTCGGAAGCCAAAAGACACAAGAGACGACCCAGGATCTAAAGCAGCAACTAGACGCTCAGTGAACTGAGAGAACCTCATTGCAAGGCGAGGTACTGCTGCAGCTTCCGGGTTTAAATAACCCGGCAGCCTCTGATGTCAGCAGAGAGCTGTCCGAGGTTTCCCGCACTGGCCCCTTTAAATCGGCAGCCCCGGCGCGCGCGCCTAGGGGGCAGGGAAAGCCGCAGATCGACGTCGGCATCTCCCTCGCAGGAAGGACGCTGTGGAGGGCCGCATCTCGAGCCTGGGAGGCTGAAGTGAAGGCGTTCCTTCTACCGGACCGGGCCGCCTGGTGAGTGTAGGTCCCGGGGCACGGCCCGGGACCGTAACACCTAGCAGAAATTTCATATACCATTATTAAGGTGGACTTGGGGAAATCCACTGCTTATCCCTGGAATAAGCTGCATGGAATCTATCAACCTTTTTGGATCCTGCTAAGTACTTGTGAGCTGGATTGGCCACTGTTGGAAACAGGATGGACCTTTGGTCTGACCCAGTATGGTAAATCTTAAGTTCTTATGTTTTACCAATACTGAGATGATACAAGAAAAAAATAAAAAATTTGCTGCAACAATTTAAAAAACTTAATTGCAGTGTTTGATGAGAAGGAGGCATCACACCTCACTGAAATTAGCATTACTGGCACCAACCTTCGCTGGCTTGAATCCTACCTCCATAATAGACACTACATAGTCAAAATTGGTAACAGCGAATCTGAACCTATCAACTTAACTCGAAGTGTTCCCCAAGGCTCCTCCCTATCCTCCACTCTTTTAAATATATACATACTGCCTCTATGCCATCTTCTATCTAGTCTAGGACTCATTCATTTCATCTACGCGGGCGACATCCAAATCCTTATCCCCATTACCAAATCCATTTCTAAATCCCTCAAGATCTGGGAAACTTGCCTCGCATCAGTCACCCACCTCCTCTCTAATCTTACCCTCACCCTCAACTCCTCCAAAACTGAATTCCTTATTATATCCCACAATCCCAACACCTTGACCACCACTGACATCAACACCGTTCCCCCTTCAACTCCTATCAACAAACACGTACGAGACCTTGGCCTTATACTAGATAACCAACTGAACCTCAAAAAGTTCATAAGCTCTACCATGAAAGAATGCTACCACAAACATCATGTCCTCAAAAAACTTAAACCTCTCCTCCACTTTAATGACTTCCGCACTGTCTTTCAGGCCATAATATTCTTCAAATTAGATTATTGCAATTCCCTCCTGCTAGGTCTCCCCTCATCCATCATCAAACCCCTCCAAATGCTACAAAATGCTCCTGCTAGAGTACTCACTAACACTCGCAGAAAGGACCATATCACCCCCATCCTTAGAGACCTCCACTGGCTCCCAATCTCCTTCAGAAGTTGCTACAAGAGTCTCACTATCATACACAAGACACTACATAACTCTGACGTACACTGGCTCAACGACTCTCTACACTTCCACACCTCCATTAGACCCACCAGATCTGCATAGAATGGTACTTTACACATTCCGCCTACTAAACCCACCCACCTTATTGCCACAAAAGAAAGAGAACTATCCATAGCAGAACCCACTATGCCACCTGACCTATGGCTGGAACCCTGCTCCCACAAATTAAAAACAAAACTAAAAACCTGGCTCTTCAAACAAGCCTTTGTATAATCCACCCCACCCTACATGTTTGTCCTTGCCATCTCCCCTGCATATACCAAGTTGTATTTATTAATACTGTTTATTCTCTTTGCCCCCCCCCCCCCCCCATTATACCTGAGACTTCCCCCTTTCTCGTAAAATCCCTGTTCATGTATCCATCCTATTCAAATCCAGGCTTATATTGTTATAATGTTTTATGCATTTTTTGCTCCTTATCCAGTTCTACCAAGTTATTTTGCTTTATGTTTTCGCCTTATGTATTGCACAGTTACTATTTTACGTATTGTTTCTCCACCTGTTACATGTAAAACTATGTGATGTCGTCGATATAAAAAAGCTTCAAATAAATAAATCACATATGATTAGATTTAAAGTGTAATTACCATAAGGTGAGTAAAATGCTCTGTAGTTTATATTCAAAATTCTTGCTTGCATACCACATTTTTTGCTTTCATATTACTACCATTATCATAGCATTGATTTTGGGCATCCTGTTTATCTAAAGAATTTTGCTTAGAATCTCCAAAATTCTTTCGATTAACTACTTTCTCATTGTGTCACTCACATTCAAGAAACCTAAAACACTTTCCTTGATTTGGACTTCTTTGTGCAGTCAAATTAACGTATCTGACAATAACTGACATCCTTTCTGTTTGACTTACAAGAGCTGTGCAATCCAGTGTTAGGGAGAAAGATTTAGATTGATTGACTGAGCTAATAATTCATTGTAAAATGTTCTTGGCCAACAAGGAAATGATTTCACTTTGAACGTGGTTCCCCAAGTAATGGTCGAACGTCTCTCTATTTTGAATACATCGAGTATGTTCCTCCAAAACAGGGTCACATTTTGCAAGTACTTCAGCATTGTTTGAGTCATCCAATTTTTCAACATTTCCACAAAACGGTAAGCTTCTTTAAGCTAAATGTTGAACGAATGCTGTAATACGGCACAGAAAGTTTTGTCCAATTAATTCTTTGATTTTCAATCAATCTCTGAGTTGCGGAAAAGCTTTCATGTCTGCATTGATTCCAAATGGTTTTGCATGTATCTGTGGACTCACAGATAAGGAGAAACATACTTCCAGCTATTATAACCACTCACTAACAGGCCAATATAGTGAAGTGCACTCCAACGGAGCACACTGTTAGCCGGCACTTGGCCGCACATTTTCGACATGCTATTTTTACCCCTTATACAGTAAGGGATAATAGCATGTTGAAAATGAGCGGCCAACCCCCCCAAAACTAATAGCGCCCGCAACATGCAAATGCATGTTGATGGCCCTATTAGTTATTCCCGTGTGATTCAGAAAATAAAATGTGCAGCCAAGCCGCACATTTTGCTCTCAGAAATTAACGCCTGCCAAAGGCAGGCGTTAATTTCAGCCAGCACCGGGGAAGTGTACAGAAAAGCAGAAAAAACTGCTTTTCTGTACACACTCTGACTTAATATCATAGTGATATTAAGTTGGAGGACTTAAAATTAAAAAAAATAAATAAATAAATAAAAAAAAATTAAAAATCTGCCCTCGGACCGCGGGTTGGAAGATAGATGCTCAATTTAGCCATTTTCCGAACCCGTGGCTGTCAGCGGGTTCGAGAACCGACGCCAGTAAAATTCAGTGTCGGCTGTCAAACCCACTGTCAGCCACCGCTTCTGTCAAAAAGGAGGCGCTAGGGACATACTTTTACCGCAAGCCCTAATTTACATACCTGGGCTTTCTGTATCGCGTGCCCAGAAGAGTGGCCTGTGCGTGCGTCAGGAGAGCGGGCGCTTGCCGGCTCTCCTGCGCGCTTTTCTGTATTGGCCTATAAGGTAGGATTTTAAATTTTCAAAAAGCTTACTAGAAAAGCAGAAAACAGCATTCTGTCTCTTTGAGTAACAGGTCAGCTGTGTTCAATAATTTCACCATTCTGCAATTTATGATTATAATTTTCCTCAGTGAATCGATGCCTTTTATCATTAAAAGTAAGCTAAAAGTCAGTAATTTTATATGGTTCTCATTTAACCAACTAGATTTGCAATAAATCAGAAATATTTAAAAGCCAATTTTCTAGGTCACTGAGTGGCATCAGTCTGCACCTCGTTATCATTGCCAGTTTTGTCGTCTGTATATTCATCATTGTCACTGCCTAATATGTTTACTTATTTGCTATAATGTATTGCTACATCGACATTAACTGGCATTATAGCATTGCCCTAATTATCGACATTTGCACCTAATTTCTCAGCATCATTGTGTACGTTAATCCCTTTTTCATTCATTGGCATGATCATTGCAGATTGCTCATGACTGTTCCTGCCCTGCAGTGGGTTGGATTTGGGCAAAAAAACGAGTCAATTTCATAACCTTTACTTGACTGTTCAAATCTCTTGTGTTCCTTCTGCTTCTTCAGTTTCTTTTTCTAGGTACTACACATTAGGGATGTGCATTCGGATTGACCGCATATGGAAAACGCAACTCAATATTTTTTTTTAACTTAAAAAAAAGATGGGGCGTATACGAGCAGATTTCCGACATAAATGAACATAGATATGTCGGATACGGCGAATCGCCATGCGCGCGCTTTCTCGCCGCCATTACCTGCGACTCGAGCTCGGAGCCCCGGATTACCTGAAAATGGCGGCGCCCCTGAGGTAACCATGCCAACCTGTCTGACCCTGTCCTGTGAGTCTCAGTGACTCACAGGAAAGGGTGGGACAGGTCGGCATGGATACCGGAACGCAGCGAATCTGCGTTCACCTTTTCAGAGAAGCACTGAATGCAGCGAATCGCGCTGTCATTCCGTGCTTCTCTGAGGATTTCCTGACGAGCCAGCAGCACTATAAAAGCAGCAGCAGCACGAGGACTGACGGACATTGTCAGCGATTCAGTGGGGAGGTGGGATCGGGATCGGGATCGTGCAGGGTGGGCTTAGGCAGGCTGAGGCAGAGAAGATAGCAGAACCCGATTTGATAGACAACACAGAACAGAACCAGATTTGATAGACAACACAGAAAAGATTCTTTGTTAGGGAAAAAAAAAAAAGAACATTCTTATTGAGTGAGTCTGTACATTTTATCCTGGGCAGTGCCAGGCAGGGCTGGCAGTACTCTGCCTCATATTTGCTATTTTTAAACAGACTTAAAAGCATTCTCCTTGAGTGGTTCAGTGCTGGCTGGGCAGCAGTTCCAGGGCTGGGAGTACTCTGCCTCATATCTACTTTAGTTCTATGTGCACTGCAGTGCACACAGACAGACACATTCCGTGCATTGCCAGGCAGGCAGTGAGGCAGTGGGCATTGTAAACAGAGTGAACATTGCCCTTCAGCGAGTCTGTTACATTTGCTATTTTTAAACAGACTTAAAAGCATTCTCCTTGAGTGGTTCAGTGCTGGGTGGGCAGCAGTTCCAGGGCTGGGAGTACTCTGCCTCATATCTACTTTAGTTCTATGTGCACTGCAGTGCACACAGACAGACACATTCCGTGCATTGCCAGGCAGGCAGTGAGGCAGTGGGCATTGTAAACAGAGTGAACACATTCTCCTTCAGTGGTTCAGTGCTGGGTGGGCAGCAGTTCCAGTGCTGGGAGTATCCTGCCTCATATCTACTTTAGTTCTATGTGCACTGCAGTGCACACAGACAGACACATTCCATGCATTGCCAGGCAGGCAGTGAGGCAGTGGGCATTGTAAACAGAGTGAACATTGCCCTTCAGCGAGTCTGTTACATTTGCTATTTTTAAACAGACTTAAAAGCATTCTCCTTGAGTGGTTCAGTGCTGGGTGGGCAGCAGTTCCAGGGCTGGGAGTACTCTGCCTCATATCTACTTTAGTTCTATGTGCACTGCAGTGCACACAGACAGACACATTCCGTGCATTGCCAGGCAGGCAGTGAGGCAGTGGGCATTGTAAACAGAGTGAACATTGCCCTTCAGCGAGTCTGTTACATTTGCTATTTTTAAACAGACTTAAAAGCATTCTCCTTGAGTGGTTCAGTGCTGGGTGGGCAGTGCCAGGGCTGGCACTGGCAGTACTCTGCCTCATATCTACTGAAAAGGAAGCTTGTTCTCTGTGCACTCACTGCACACACACAGACAGACACATTCCGTGCATTGCCAGGCAGGCAGTGGGCATAAACAGAGTGAAGATTGGCCTTAAGCGAGTCTGTTCAATTTGTTATTTTTAAACAGACTTAACCGCATTGTCCTTGAGTGGTTCAGTGCTGGGTGGGCAGCAGTTCCAGGGCTGGGAGTACCCTGCCTCATATCTACTGAAAAGGAAGCTTGTTCTCTGTGCACTCACTGCACACACACAGACAGACACATTCCGTGCATTGCCAGGCAGGCAGTGAGGCAGTGGGCATTGTAAACAGAGTGAACATTGCCCTTCAGCGAGTCTGTTACATTTGCTATTTTTAAACAGACTTAAAAGCATTCTCCTTGAGTGGTTCAGTGCTGGGTGGGCAGCAGTTCCAGGGCTAGGAGTACCCTGCCTCATATCTACTGAAAAGGAAGCTGGTTCTCTGTGCACTCACTGCACTCACACAGACAGACACATTCCGTGCATTGCCAGGCAGGCAGTGAGGCAGTGGGCATTGTAAACAGAGTGAAGATTGGCCTTCAGCGAGTCTGTTCAATCTGCTATTTTTAAACAGACTTAACCGCATTGTCCTTGACTGGTTCAGTGCTGGGTGGGCAGTGCCAGGGCTGGCACTGGCAGTACTCTGCCTCATATCTACTGAAAAGGAAGCTGGTTCTCTGTGCACTCACTGCACACACACAGACAGACACATTCCGTGCATTGCCAGGCAGGCAGTGAGGCAGTGGGCATTGTAAACAGAGTGAAGATTGGCCTTCAGCGAGTCTGTTCAATCTGCTATTTTTAAACAGACTTAACCGCATTGTCCTTGACTTGGTCCGTTCATTTTGTTATTTTAAACAGACTGAGCATTCTTCTTGAGTGGGTCTGTTAATTTAGTTATTTTAAACTGACCGAACATTATTATTGTGGGACAGTGGGCAGTGTTACCACTAGTACTCATTGACATTAAATCCATAATGTCAGGGAAAGGGAGATGCAAGCGACTTAGTGGGAATGGCAGCGGAGGCACCGCAAAAGACACCAGCGCAACACCACCAGTACAGGTAAAAAGGCAACTGTCGCAATCAAACGTCTTTGTAGGGGATGGCAGTTCCATGGCAAAAAAAAAGAAATCAGACCATGAAACTTTGCAATCGCCAGCACGTGTTTCTGGCACTGTAGTTTTGGAGGAGAGTGAAGAGGAGGCAGAGTCTAGCCAGACAAAAGTTACACACCCAAGAGCAGCCAGGGGACAGAAGTGTCCTGCAAAACTTCGCGGTGACAAGGTAGCGCTGGCACTGTTAGCTTCTGATTCAGAAGAAGAATCTTCTTGGATGGGATTCTCATCAGAAACGGAAGATGTAATACCTGAGCAATCTTCGGTAGAATTGTCAGTTAGTCCTGTTTTAGCCTCCACCTCCAGAAATCTGCGGCAGGGGAGACATTCCACTGATATCGAGGAGGAGGAAGAGCTATCAGAAGGGAGACAGAGGGTGACTGTTGCCCCCGCTGGCATTGCTTCGCCGGGTGCAGTGGGTGCACCACCCACACCCAGTAGTACCTCAACTCCAGTGCCACCATCCACCCCCAGGGCGGGAAAGAGAGGAGGATCACAAAAGAAATCTGCGATCTGGGCACATTTTAAAGTGACAGAAGACCCGCGTTATGCTCGGTGTAATTACTGTGCCAGGGATATTAGCAGAGGCAAGCAACTGGAACATCTGTCAAATTTTGGCATGGAGTATCATATTAAGAGGCAACACCCAACAAGATTACTGCCATCTGGGGATGGTAGCATTTTCCGTCAGGGGACCCCTTCCCCTTCCAACCAGGGTGCAGTGGTAGGAAAGCAGCAGAGTCAGCCCACGCCCTCATACCCTTCTAGCAGTCAGGCGGCAGGCCAGAAACCCACTGACATGTGGGAGAAGCGACAATGCACCATGGAGGAAATGGGGTGGAGTGCGGTAACGCTATCCCGGGGTAGGAGGCAGGCAGCCGCAAAAGTAGTAACCAGGAGCATTGGGGAAATGATTGCCCTTGATGACCAGCCCCTGCAGTTAGTGGAGAATGTGGGTTTCAAACGTTTCTTGAAGGTCATACTTCCAAATTACAAAGTCCCCTCCAGAACCACATTTAGTAGAAAGGTCATCCCCAGCCTGTACAAGCACTGTGTCAGTCGCGTGCAAGCACTGCTAGGAAAGGCAGACGGAAGAGTGCATTTCACCTGCGATATCTGGACCGCCATGAATGCTGCACACTCTTACCTCTCTCTGACAGCACACTGGTGGGACATGGCAGAGGCAGGGGCAGCCAGCAGCTCTATTACTGAACAAGCATCAGGGTGGAGGTGGGCTTTACTGAACACCCACCTGACGGACCATTCCCATACCGCTGCCAATATTCTAGCATGCATCAGAAAGATGCTGGCGAGCTGGAAAGTACACCAGCGAGACAGTAAAACGCGGGCAGGCTTTTTTGTCACAGACAACGGTGCAAACATGGTTAAGGCAATAAGCGATGGGCGGTTTAAGAACATCCGATGTTTTGCACACACTCTGCATCTGGTAGTGAAGTCAGGTTTGGGCTTGGAGTCCAAGGACAAGGAGACTGAATACCTGCGTCAGTTAATACACAAGTGCAGGAACATAGCAGCCCACTTCCACAGAAGTGTCAGGGCGGGGCAGGTTCTCCGAGAAAAGCAGACTGATTTGGATATGCCTCAGAAGCGTCTCATTCAAGACGTTGCCACCCGGTGGATTTCAACCTTTATGATGCTGGAGAGGTTACTGGAGCTGCAGACACCCCTTCATGAACTTTCTGGTACAATGGACATAGGTGTGCAGAATCTCCTAGGGCATCACGATTGGTTAGTCATGAGTCAACTGGTAAAAATCCTGCAGCCCTTCAAGGACGTCACGGAGGAGCTGAGTTCCAGAAGTTCCACCTTGGCTGACATCATCCCTATAGTGAAATTCCTGGATGACCATTTGGAAGGCATTAAACGGCAAGAGGGAATGACTGCTGAGGTGCTGCAGTGTGTGGACGTTTTGCAGCAGCAGGTGAAAGACAGATTAAGGCCTTTAACAGAGGACAGCACATACATGCTCGCCTCTGTCTGTGATCCCCGTGTGAAAGGTAAACTCGCCCTACAGACCAATTGTCTGTCATTTGTGAAGGAGCTGTTGTTAGCACAGGTCCGTGAACAGGAGCACCATAGGCGGAGACAGATTAGGCTTGAAGCACAGGTGGAAACAGCAGGCACGTCACAGAGTTGTGCTGCTGCTAGCCCTGGCAGGAGAAGGACTGTGTCAGTGACAGATACTATTATTACTGCGTCCACCTCAACGTCAGAACGCCCAAGGCATGTTGGCCATAAAGATACATCAGTTGTGCAACGGGCGAGAGAGAAAGTAACTGGATTGAGTGACTCTCAGCCCTCCCAAGCACAGGAGGAGACAGCAGCAGAGCTGTCAGTGACACGGTATCTCTCAGAGCCGATAGAGAACACGCAGACAGATCCGCTGGCATATTGGGCACACAAGTCCACTGTCTGGCCACACCTAGCCAAAGTGGCTGAAGGATATCTGTCATGTCCACCAACCAGTGTGCCCAGTGAACGTGTTTTTTCAATGACAGGGGATATCATGAGCCCTCACCGCTCAAGGCTGTCACCGGTCTTGATGGAAATGCTAGTGTTTTTGAAAGTAAACCTGCCATTGCTTGGCTTTCCCGATTTTCCTTGTGAATGGCAAGATGAATAAAAGCTATTGAAAGGAGCCTTGCAGCAGTTCCAATTGCCTCCTATGCTCAAGATAATGTAAGCACTGCAGCACATGTTCTTGACATGAATCGCTGTGCCTGACCGGCATCTACTGTGCAGCCCTTGTGTTCCCACAAGTGTTTTAACTCCGTTGCTGTTCCTGCCTGTACCTCCAGGCATTGTGTTCCTACTGGTGTTTTAACTCCATTGCTGTGCTTGCCTGTCCCTCCAGGCCTTGTGTCCCTAGCTGGGATTGACCTCTGTCCTCTAATGATGTGCCTGTTCCTCCAGGCCTTGTGTCCCTAGCTGGGCAGTTCCGTTTTGTTATTTTAAACAGACTGAGCATTGTCCTTCAGAGTGGGTCTGTTGATATTGCTATTTTAAACAGACTGAGCATTGACCTTCAGAGTGGGTCCGTTAATTTTATTCTTTTAAACCGACTGAGCATAGTCCTTGAGTGGGTCCGTTAATTTTGTTCTTTTAAATAGACTGAGCATGGTCCTTCAGAGTGGGTCCGTTCATTTTCTTATTTTAAACAGACTGAGCATTCTTCTTCAAGGCCGAAGTGGAGAAGGGTTCCATGTGAACAGCAGTTCAACATGGGTCAGTCGGTCCTAAGAGATAGGCGAGAGCCGTTCCGAAGGGACGGGCGAAGGCCTCCGTCGCCCTGGACCAATCGAAAGGGAGTCGGGTTCAGATCCCCGAACCCGGAGTGGCGGAGATTCGGCGCTGGGCTCTTCCC
Source organism: Rhinatrema bivittatum (assembly GCF_901001135.1). NCBI lineage: Eukaryota > Metazoa > Chordata > Amphibia > Gymnophiona > Rhinatrematidae > Rhinatrema > Rhinatrema bivittatum. Next base: position 542,295,458 of record NC_042617.1, on the reverse strand, counting down.
TCTTCACTCGCCGTTACTGAGGGAATCCTGGTTAGTTTCTTTTCCTACGCGGCTTGTGTCCCTAGCTGGGATTGACCTCTGTCCTCCAATGATGTGCCTGTTCATCCAGACCTTGTGTTCCCACGCGTATTCTTATTTCTGAGAGATTTTCCGATTCCTTTGTCATCAGCTAAAGTGCATAAGATGCGTTGATGAATAGTTTTGAAGATGACACATCTGGCTTTATAGATGATACGGAAGTGGACGGGTAGCCAATGTAACTCTTTCAGAATGGGAGATATGTGGTCTCTCTTTCTTGCGCCTGTTAGTAATCGGGCTGCTGAATTTTGAACCATCTGTAGTGGTTTGGAATAGGATGAGGGCAGACCTAGCAATAGGGAACTGCAGTAGTCTAATTTCGCAAAAATGACTGCTTCGATGATCGTTCTGAAGTCTTGAGCATGGAAAAGAGGTCTTATCCTCTTCCGAACCTGGAGTTTATAGAAGCAGTCTTTGGTTGTTTTGTTGATATGTGCCTTGAAGTTTAGCCGGTTGTCTATTATCACTCCTAACTCTCTAACTTGTGTGGTAGGTAGGTTGGTGGGAAGAGTAGTGTTGGAGATATTGTTTTCAGGAGAGATGAGTAGGATTTCTGTCTTGGATGAGTTTAAGATGAGGTGTAGGTTGTTTACTACTTGTTTGATTTTCTGGTGGCATGTTTCCCAGTACTCAAGAGTTTTACAGTATGTGTCTTTGATAGGGATGATGATTTCAATATCATCTGCGTAAAGGAAGTACTTTAGATTGAGGTCGGTAAGAAGTTGGCAGAGAGGAAGAAGATAGATATTAAATAGGGTCGGAGACAATGAAGAACCTTGAGGGACTCCTATGACAGAGTCAAATCTTGAGGATTCCTTGTTTTGGAGTTTAACTTTGTAACCTCTGTAATTGAGAAACGTTTTGAAACAGGATAGGACGGTGCCGCTGATTCCTATGGGCGAAAGCTGGTTTAGGAGGATGGCGTGGTTGACCGTGTCGAACGCTGCGGAAAGGTCTAACAAGATCAATAGGAAAGAGTTTCCTTTGTCGAGGCCCATTAAGATATAATATTATATCTTATAGTTGTGGTTTGGATCATATTCTTTAGGTGAAGACGGTTGTCTATAATTACTCCCAGGTCTCTCACATGGTTGTGGGTGAGAAGGTGTTTGTGATGGATCTGAGATGGGAGGTTTTCTTGCTTGTAGGAAATGAAGAGGAGTTTAGTTTTAGAGGCATTGAGGACCAGGTTTACACTGTTGAGGAGATTAGTGGTGGCTTGTAAGCTGTTGTTCCAAAGTGCGATGGCTTTGTTAATAGATTCTGTTATGGGAATAAGAATCTGAACATCGTCTGCATAGATGTAGTGAATGAGGTTAAGACTACTTAACAGTTGGCAAAGGGGAAGGAGGAAACGGCGGGGGAAACGGCAAAGCTGCTGCCAGGGGGGGCTATAACACGCGCCGCCGGAGCGGCGGGCCACTTGCCCCCCCTGGGCCTTCCCAGCCGACACGGAGCTGGTTGTGGCGCTCCGCCGCGGAGGAAATGCGCCCTGCGGCCGTCCGGGAGGTGTTCCCCGCCCCCCCCGCGAAAGGGGTGGGGGATCCGCCGAAACCCCGGTCCCACCAAACCCGCCGGGTTCAATCCTCCAGGCGGACTGCATGCACCCCACCCGTTTAACTCTTAACGGTTTCCCGCCCTTTTGAACTCGGTCTTGAAAGTTGTTTTCAACTTTCCCTTACGTACTTATTGATTTTATTGATTTACTTTATTTTTTTTATTCCTGGACGGGGCCGGGGCCGCGGACTGCACGCACCCCACCCGTTTAACTCTTAACGGTTTCCCGCCCTTTTGAACTCGGTCTTGAAAGTTGTTTTCAACTTTCCCTTACGTACTTATTGATTTTATTGATTTACTTTATTTTTTTATTCCTGGACGGGGCCGGGGCCGTCCGGGAGGCGTTCCCCGCCCCCCCGCGAAAGGGGTGGGGGATCCGCCGAAACCCCGGTCCCACCGAACCCGCCGGGTTGAATCCTCCAGGCGGACTGCACGCACCCCACCCGTTTAACTCTTAACGGTTTCCCGCCCTTTTGAACTCGCTCTTGAAAGTTGTTTTCAACTTTCCCTTACGTACTTATTGATTTTATTGCTTTACTTTATTTTTTTTATTCCTGGACGGGGCCGGGGCCGTCCGGGAGGCGTTCCCCGCCCCCCCGCGAAAGGGGTGGGGGATCCGCCGAAACCCCGGTCCCACCGAACCCGCCGGGTTGAATCCTCCAGGCGGACTGCACGCACCCCACCCGTTTAACTCTTAACGGTTTCCCGCCCTTTTGAACTCGCTCTTGAAAGTTGTTTTCAACTTTCCCTTACGTACTTATTGATTTTATGCTTTACTTTATTTTTTTTATTCCTGGACGGGGCCGGGGCCGTCCGGGAGGCGTTCCCCGCCCCCCTGCGAAAGGGGTGGGGGATCTGCCGAAACCCCGGTCCCACCGAACCCGCCGGGTTGAATCCTCCAGGCGGACTGCACGCACCCCACCCGTTTAACTCTTAACGGTTTCCCGCCCTTTTGAACTCGCTCTTGAAAGTTGTTTTCAACTTTCCCTTACGTACTTATTGATTTTATTGCTTTACTTTATTTTTTTTTATTCCTGGACGGGGCCGGGGCCGTCCGGGAGGCGTTCCCCGCCCCCCCGCGAAAGGGGTGGGGGATCCGCCGAAACCCCGGTCCCACCGAACCCGCCGGGTTCAATCCTCCAGGCGGACTGCACGCACCCCACCCGTTTACCTCTTAACGGTTTCCCGCCCTTTTGAACTCGCTCTTGAAAGTTTTTTTCCACTTTCCCTTACGTACTTATTGATTTTATTTATTTATACCGGCATTGCATCCTCTGTAGGCTTCCCTGGTGGGTCTTGTGCATTTGAATAAACGAAGAGGAATTTGTAGGTCGATTATGGTGTGTTGGTGAATGATTTCTTATATCAAGGTGATGGATTTGTAAATGACTCTGAACTGAATTGGTAACCAGTGGAGGTCTTTTAGGACTGGGGAAATGTGGCCTCCTTTCCTAGTGTTTGTTAGTAGACGGGCTGCTGCGTTTTCAACCATTTGGAGTGGTTTTGTGTATGAGGAAGGGAGTCCAAGTAATGTAGAGTTGCAGTAGTAGAAAATGAGGGCTTGGAGGATGGTTCTGAAGTCTTTGGCGTGGAAGAGTGGTCTTATCCTTTTTTAAACTTGCAGTTTATAGAAGCAGTCTTTGGTGGTTTTATTGATATGGGATTTCAAGTTTAGTTAATTGTCGATTAGCACACCTAGATCCCTCACATGAGTAGTTTGTAGGTTGGTTGGGAGACAAGCTGTGAGATTGTTGTCAGGAGTTATGAGTAATACTTCAGTTTTAGAGGAGTTTAGTACCAGATTTAGGTTTTTGAGGAGGCTTTTGATTTCTAGGTGACAGGAATCCCAGTATTCGAGGGTTTTTGTGTATGATTCTTTGATGGGGATCAGGATCTGGATGTCGTCAGCATAGAGAAAGTGTATTAAATTGAGGTTGGTAAGGAGTCGGCAGAGTGGTAGGAGGTAAATATTAAAGAGTTTAGGGGATAAAGAGGAACCTTGTGGGACTCCGATGGCCGAGTCGTGGCGTGGTGATTCTTTGTTCTGGATTTTTACCTTATAACCTCTGTTGGTTAGCAACAATTTGAACCAGGCGAGCGCCAATCCAGAGATTCCGATTGCTACTAGCTGTTTCATCGGTCTCGTGCCAGTATTCAGCCTTACACGGAGTTTACCACCCGCTTTGGGCTGATTTCCCAAAGAACCCGACTCAGAGAAGACCCGGTCCTGGCGCGCCGGGGGCCACTACCGGCCTAACACCGTCCGCGGGCTGATCCTCCATCAGAAGGACTTGGGCCCCCGAGCGGCGCTGGGGAGGCGGTCTTCCGTATGCCACATTTCCCGCGCCCGCCGGACAGGTGGGGATTCGGCGCTGGGCTCTTCCCTCTTCACTCGCCGTTACTGAGGGAATCCTGGTTAGTTTCTTTTCCTCCACAGCTTGTGTCCCTAGGTGGTCCCTGCGGGTCGGTACGGCAAGAGCGGTATTCAAACAGCAAGCACTGGGGTATGAAAATACAGACCCCTGTGTACTTACTTGGTAGAGGTTTTGCTAGGAGTAAGAATTTGTTGAGGATAATGTCAGTTTCTTAATAAGATCTCATGCTTTGACTGTTGAGGAGATTAGTGATGGCTTGTAAGCTGTTGTTCCAAAGTGCGATGGCTTTGTTAATAGATTCTGTTATGGGAATAAGAATCTGAACATCGTCTGCATAGATGTAGTGAATGAGGTTAAGACTAGTTAACAGTTGGCAAAGGGGAAGGAGGAAACGGCGGGGGAAACGGAGAAGCTGCTGCCAGGGGGGGCTATAACACGCGCCGCCGGAGCGGCGGGCCACCTGTATATACAATATATACAGCTTCTGAGCAGAGAATTTATTGATGGTGCGTGTTAGGTGGAGTTCGGGAAGGCTTGCCTGAAAAGCCATGTCTTGAGTCTTTCCAGAAAGGTTAGGAGGCGAGGTTCATTTCTGAGATCTCCCCGTGTACAACATTTTGAATTAAACATGCCACTTTATATTGTATGCGATATTGGATGGACATGCACAGCATTCCAGGTCAAACCCTTTTTAGAGACGTCAAGCCTCGACAGACAAAGTAAAGAGTAAGAAATTGTTGAACTTGGAGGTGGATCCTTGTCCGGGGGAAACGGCGAAGCTGCTGCCGGGGGGGGGGGGGGGGTAATAACACGCGCCGGAGCCGGTATTTACCCTTAGATGGAGTTTACCACCCACTTTGGCCTGCATTCCCAAACAAACAGACTACGAGAAAACCCGGTCCCGGAGCACCGGGGGCTGCTACCGGCCTAACACCGTCCGCGGGCTGAGGCTTGATGAGAAGGACTTGGGCCCCCGAGCGGCGCCAGAGAGGCGATCTTCCGTACGCCACATTTCCCGCGCCCGCCGGACGAGCGGGGATTCGGCGCTGGGCTCTTCCCTCTTCACTCGCCGTTACGGAGGGAATCCTGGTTAGTTTCTTTTCCTCCGCGGCTTGTGTCCATAGGTGGGATTGACCTCTGTCCTAGAATGATGTGCCTCGTCATCCAGGCCTAGTGTTCCTACTGGTGTTTTAAGTCCATTGCTGTGCCTGCCTGTTCATCCAGACCTTGTGTTCCCACACGTATTATTATTTCTGAGAGATCTTCCAATTCCTTTGTCATTTTCTGAAGTGCATAAGTAGGGTAGCTAAATGAGGAGAATATTGGAGGGGCGAAGTTCCATATTCAAGCTGAGTAGCTGTACTTATCTAGTGAAAGTTTGAAGGATCAGGGAAGGCTTGTAAGAATAGCCAAGTTTGTTAATAGATTCTGTTATGGGAATAAGAATCTGAACATCGTCTGCATAGATGTAGTGAATGAGGTTAAGACAAGTTAACAGTTGCCAAAGGGGAAGGAGGAAACGCCGGGAGGGGGGGCTATAACACGCGCCGCCGGAGCAGCGGGCCACCTGCCCCCCCTGGGCCTTCCCAGCCGACCCGTTGCCGGTCGCGGCGCACCGCCGCGGAGGAAATGCGCCCTGCGGGGGCCGGGGCCGTCCGGGAGGCGTTCCCCGCCCCTCCCCCACCCCCCGCGAAAGGGGTGGGGGTGGGGGATCCGCCGAAACCCCGGTCCGACCGAACCCACCGTGTTGAATCCTGCGGGCGGACTGCACGGACCCCACCCATTTACCTCTTTACAATTTCACGCCCTCTTGAACTCCCTCTTCAAAGTTGTTTTCAACTTTCCCTTGCGGTACTTACTTATTTATTTTATTTATTTAAGGTTTTTTTTATACCGGCATTCATGAAATCGTTCACATGATGTCGCTTTACAGAAAACAGGGGTGCAAAGAAAACAACCTATAACATAAATACACGTGGTGAAGAGATGCAGTTACAATTAACTGGGGCTATGAACTGGGAGTGTAAGAAATAAAGAGGGATAGAGGAGGTTAATTATATACATGTGTAGAATATAAAAATATACAAGAGTACATTACAAATATGGCATCCAATATATACAGCTTCTGAGCTGAGAATTTATTGATGGTGTGTGTTAGGTGCAGTTCGGGAAGGCTTGCCTGAAAAGCCATGTCTTGAGTCTTTTCCGAAAGGTTAGGAGGCAAGGTTCATTTCTGAGATCTGGGGGGATGGAGTTCCATAACGGTGGACCTGCTGTGGAAAGGGCTCAATCTCTAAAGGTGCTGTGATAAGTGGTTTTGGAGGGTGGAACAAGGAGGCATCCTCTGTAGGCTTCCCTGGTCGGTCTTGTGCATTTGTATAAACGGAGAGGAATTTGTAGGTCGATTATGGTGTGTTGGTGAAAGATTTTGTATATCAAGGTGATGGATTTGTAAATGACTCTGAACTGAATTGGTAACCAGTGGAGGTCTTTTAGGACTGGGGAAATGTGGTCTCTTTTCCTAGTGTTTGTTAGTAGACGGGCTGCTGCGTTTTGAACCATTTGGAGTGGTTTTGTGTATGAGGAAGGGAGTCCAAGAAATGTAGAGTTGCAGTAGTCTAATTTGGAGAAAATGAGGGCTTGGAGGATCCTGGTTAGTGTCTTTTCCTCCGCGGCTTGTGTCCCTAGCTGTGATTGAACTCTGTCCTCGAATGATGTGCCTCTTCATCCAGGCCTTGTGTCCCTAGCTGGGATCGACCTCTGTGCTCGACTGCTGCGCCTCTTCATCCCGGCCTTATGTTCCCACAAGTGTTTTAACTCCGTTGCTGTGCCCGTTCCTGCAGGCCTTGTGTTCCTCTGGGGATAGGGAAATACATACAGTAACTGAGTGTAAGCAAGTATGATTTGCATTGAATACAAGAATGTCAGTATATAAAAATGACAAATAAATATAAAAATAAATGAAGTGCTATAAACTTTTTAAAAAAAAATATAAATCCATAAAAAAAAAATTGTACTATCCGAGTATCAGTGTTCATCCATGTTCCTACTGGTGTTTTAACTCCATTGCTGTGCCTGCCTGTTCATCCAGGCCTTCTGTTCCCACAGGTGTTTTAACTCAGTGGTGGTGCCTGTTCATCCAGGCCTTGTGTTCCTCTGGGGATAGGGAAATACCTACAGTACCTGAGTGTAATCAAGTATGACGTGCTAGAAACGTTTTCGAATAAGAATATAAATACATTTAAAAAACACATAATTACTATCCGAGTATCCGTGTTCATCCAGGCCTTGTGTTCCCACAGGTGTTTTAACTCAGTTGCTGTGCCCATTCTTCCGGGCCTTGTGTTCCCACAGGTGTTTTAACTCAGTGGCGGTGCCTGTTCATCCAGGCCTTGTGTTCCCACAGGTGTTTTAACTCAGTGGCTGTGCCTGTTCATCCAGGCCTTGTGTTCCCACAAGTGTTTTAACCTGGTTGCTGTGCCTGTTCATGCAGGCCTTGTGTCCCTAGCTGGAATTGACCTCTGTCCTCGAATGATGTACCTGTTCATCCAGGCCTTGTGTTCCCACACGTATTCTTATTTGTGAGAGATCCTAGGCTCCAATTCGTTTGTCATCAGCTGAAGTGCGTAAGTACAGTCTGAATTCACTAGACGCCAACGGAATTCACTAGACGCCAACGATATTCACTGGACGCCAATGTAAACACCGGGTACACACAACTCTAGGGGTGGACCCGTTCCAGGGAGTCCTTCCCTGAACAAGCATGAGGGTGGAGGTGGGCTTTACTGCACACCCACCTGACGGACCATGCCCATACCGCTGCCAATATTCTAGCATGCATCAGAAAGATGCTGGCGAGCTACCAGTGTTTTAACCTAGTTCCTGTGCCTGTTCATGCAGGCCTTGTGTCCCTAGCTGGGATTGACCTCTGTCCTCGAAGGAAGTGCCTGTTCATCCAGGCCTTGTGTTCCTACTGCTGTTTTAACTCCATTGCTGTGCCTGCCTGTTCATCCAGACCTTGTGTTCCCACACGTATTCTTATTTCTGAGAGATCCTCCAATTCCTTTGTCATCTGCTGAAGTGCGTAAGTACCGTCTGAATTCACTAGACGCCAACGGAATTCACTAGACGCCAACGATATTCACTGGACGCCAATGTAAACACCGGGTACACACAACTCTAGGGGTGGACCCTTTCCAGGGAGTACTTCCCTGCACCAAGGAAAGGGAACTCTCTCCTGGGCCAATTGATAAGAAAACCACAATTCTGCAGCCAAAAATAGGCTGGAAATCCTTCCCCCATTGACTTTAATGGGCGACATATGTACATGTACCCAACTCATTAGATTTTTTTTATGTCCATATTGGCCGCAAGTGGGACCCCCTTTCGGACATAAGAAATATGAACATAAAATTTTGCTCTGCACATCCCTACTACACATGCACTTTCTACCCGACATACTGATATTTGGCTCTTTTAAACCCGGTTACAAAAGTCTATTTTCAGTCAATTTCAGTTCAACTATTGTACTACATGCACTCAATTTCAAAATACTTTATCAACAAATTGATGACATTAAAATGTACCAGAAAAGAAAAAAACCACAACTGCTAAAAATATGAACAGATATCGCTGAATAGAAAGAAATACATCATGTAAGCAATAGTGCACCTCAGCACCAATCAATAATAGTCAAAAACTAACCAATGTGGGTTAATGTGAACTGTAATCCGAAGAAGTACAGGAGCACGATCTGCACTAGAATTATAGTAAACATACACAAGAGAGTGCAGAGAAAAAACTCATATAGTCCGTTTGTACTTTTTCAAAACAGGACAAATTCTTTTTTATTTATGTTGTGGCAGCTCCACTGAAAATTGTATACATAATAGTGTTGGTGGGGTTCCCCCGACACAGACCCGTGTTTTGTCGAGGCTGTGTCGGGAGGGACACTTAGTTATATAACATGATATCTACAAAAGAACATCAGAGAACTATATTAGAACAAAACCCCAAAGCCGAGACTACAGCATATATACAATATAATTTCAACATACCTTATAGCATTTTTCAAACAATGTGGCAGGGAGCACGTACATCAGTAACAAGAGGACATATTTAAAGATCACAAAAAGGCGCCAAAATTAAGGACCAAAAGCTGAGCAGGAGTATTGTGAGTGAATAGTTTAGTGGACCCTTGGGCTGACCTATGAGAAACTGGGGAGAGGTGTACTATAGTCTCTGGTGAGTGACAGGTCGGGAGGCAGATACCAGGCAGGAGCTGGACGTGAGCTTCACCCTGGAAGCTAGTATTCCCCCTGGAGGAGCCCGTAGGAGTCCAGCTGCTGGGACTTAGGTGGTTCACCCTGGAAGCCGGTACTCCCCCGGGAGGAGCCCGTAGGAGCCCGGCCGCTGGGACTTAGGAGATCACGGAAGCTGGAGCTGGAGCAGGCAGGCAGTGATCAGGAGACAGGCAGGAACTGAAGCAGGCTAGGACTGAAGCAAGCAGGAACTGAAGCAGAACTGGCTACTGGAACCAGACTGGAACTGAAGCAGGACTGGCTACTGGCTAGGAAAGCAGCAGAGTTAGCCCACACCCTCATCCCCTTCTAGCAGTCAGGTGGCAGGCCAGCAACCCCCTGACATGTGGCAGAAGCGACAATCCACCATGAAGGAAATGGGGTGGAGTGCGGTAATGCTATCCCAGGGTAGGAGGCAGGCAGCCTCAAACGTTGTAACTAGGACCACTGGGGAAATTATTGCCCTTGATGACCAGCCCTTGCAGTTAGTGGAGAATGTGGGTTTCAAGAGTTTTTTGAAGGTCGTACTTCCAAATTACAAAATCCCCTCCAGAATCACATTTAGTAGAAAGGTCATCCCCAGCCTGTACAAGCAGTGTCACAGTCGCATGCAAGCACTGCTAGCTAAGGCAGATGGAACAGTGCATTTCACCTGCGATATCTGGACTGCAATGAATGCTGCACACTCTTACCTCTCTCTGACAGCACACTGGTGGGACATGGCTGAGGCAGGGACAGCCAGCAGCTCTATTACTGAAGAAGTATCAGGGTGGAGGTGGGCTTTACTTCACACCCACCTGACGGACCAGGCTCATACCACAGCCAATATTCTAGCATGCATCAGACAGATGCTGGAGGACTGGCAACTACACCAGTGAGACAGGAAAATGCAGGCAGGGTTCTTTGTCACAGACAATGGTGCAAAAATGGTTAAGGCAATAACCGATGGCGCTTTAAGAACATCCGATGTTTTGCACACACTCTGCACCTGGTAGTGAAGTCAGCTCTGGGCTTGGAGTCCAATGACAAAAAGAATGAATACCTGCATAGGTTAATACAGAAGTGCAGGAACATAGCAGCACACTTCCACAGAAGTGTCAAGGCGGGGCAGGTTCTCCGACAAAAGCAGACTGATTTGGATATGCCTCACAAGCGTCTCAATCAAGACATTGCCACCCGGTGGAATTCCATCTTTATGATGCTGGAGAGGTTACTGGAGCTGCAGATACCCCTTCATGAACTTTCTGGTACAATGGACATAGGTGTGCAGAATCCCCTAGGGCATCATGATTGGTTAGTCATGAGTCAACTGGTAAAAATCCTGCAGCCCTTCAAGGATGTCACGGAGGAGCTGAGTTCCAGAAGTGCCACCTTGGCTGATATCATCCCTATAGTTAATTTCCTGGATGAACATTTGGAGGCCTTTAAACGGGAAGAGGGAATGACAGTTGAGGAGCTGCAGTGTCTGGACATTTTGCAGCAGCAGGTGAAAGACAGATTAAGGCCTTTAACAGACGACCGCACATACATGCTCGCCTCAGTCTGTGATCCCCGTGTGAAAGGGAAACTTGCCCTACAGTCCAATTGTCTGTCATTTGTGAAGGAACTGCTGTTAGCAAAAGTCCATGAACAAGAGCGCCATAGGCCAAAACAGAATTACTAGCCAAATGAATAAACATAGCTTAATGAGGAAGAGCCAGCATGGATTTAGCAAAGGAAAACCATGCCTTACTGATATGCTGAAATTCTTTGAAGTTGTAAATAAACTTGTGGATATTGGTGATCTAATTGATATACTGTAGGGATGTGCAATTGTTTTTCCCAAATTCGGAATGGTTCGGGAGAACCGAAAAATGATTTAATTTTTTCTGAAATTTTGGAAAAAAAATCATTTTCGGGTTAGTGCACGCTAATGAAAGTTAGTGCGCGCTATCTCCCCTTTAGCATGCACTAACTTTGCCACATTAGTGCACTCTATCAAGAGTTAGTGCGCACTAACCCGAAAATCGGGGCCCCCAAAATAAAAACTTCGAACCATGTGAAAAACAAAATTCCCGTGGGGGGGGGGGGAGGGGGCCTGAAATGAAGCCCGATACAAAATTCTAACCCGAAGCACATCTCTAATATACAGTAGTATATTGGGATTTTCTGACAGCATTCATTAAACAAAAAAGTCAAGGGATAACAGACAATGTTCTATTGTGGATTACTAACTGGTAAAGGATAGGACACAAACAGTAGGAATAAATGGTCAATTTTCCCAGTGAAGAAAGGTAAATAGTTGAGTGCCCCAGGAATCTCAAGTGGAAGCAGGGTTGTTTAACATATTCATTAATGATCTGGGAAAGCGAGTAAAGAAAGTTGATCAAATCTGCAGATAACAGTTATTTAAACTAGATAAAACATGAGCAGACTGTGATATGCAGGAGGACCTTGTGGGACTGGAAAACTGGGTGTCTAGAAGACAGATTAATAAATTTAATGTAGACCAGAGCAAAGTGATGAACATAGAGAAAATAATCATAGCTATAGGTACTCTTTAGAGTCTGGAGTAGTTCTGGAGGACTGGAAAAGGGTGGATGTGGTTCCTATTCATAAAAGTGGAAGAAAGCAGGAGGTTGGGAAATAAAGGCCAGTTAGTCTGACCTTTGTGGTGAGAAAACTAATGGAATCACTGCTGAAACAGAGGATAGTGCAGGATAGAGTGACTGACTGTGTTGGAAACGGACTGAGTGGGAGGTGACAAAGGGTAGTGGTAAATGGAGTTTTCTCTGAGCAGGGAGTTGTTAGTAGCGTGTGTCTCAGGGATCAGTCCTTGGACCGGTTCTTTTCAACATTTTTCTGAGCAGCATAACAGAAGGGTTGTTGGGAAAGATCTGTCTTTTTGCTAATGATACCAACATCTTTAACAGTGTGGATGTTACGCTTGGCCTGGTACAGGATTGGTATGGCTCTCTGGTTGGTCCAAGAGAGCGCCTGCCACTTGGAGGCAGAGCACACGAGGAGATAGAGGCTAGCTGGAGCTTCACCAATAACAGTCCGGGGTTTCTGCAGGTTGAGCCCTTGGGTACCGGACCGCCTGGACTTAGGTGGGCCTCAGATGGTCTCCCAGAGAGGTAGCGGAAGGGTGTGCCCACCACGAGCAAGATTGCGCAGCTGATGCAGAGAGGATGGACCAGACCGAAACTGGAAGCTCTGAAGACTAGGGAGGTAACAGTTCAGGAAGGTTCTTTGGGCGAGGCAGGCAGCACCTGCGTGTCTAGTCAGATGAAGGCCGTGGGTAGATTCCAAGGAGGTTCGTCTGGTAGTCACAGTTGGCCAGAAGAGAGTGTCCGAGTGAAGCACAAGGGTTAGAGCCAGAGTATCGGTCTAGAAGTAGTCAGCCAAAGCAGGGGTCAATACCAAGGTCAGTCAGAGCGTAGTCAAGGCAAGCGAGGGTCAGTTCCAGGCAGCAGATGAAGAGAATGGTCAGGCAGGCAGGGGTCAGTTCCAGGCAGCAGACAAAGAGAATGGTCAGGCAGGCAGGGGTCAGTACCAGAGATCAGTCTGAAAGGTACTACCTGAGTAAGGATAGGAACACATGGAGACTCAGGAACAAGGAGACGCTGGAATGAGGAGACGCTGGAACGAGGAGACGCTGGAACAAGGAGACGCTGCAATGAGGAGACCCTGGAACGAGGGGACGCTGGAACAAGGAGACATCCGAGACACTGGAACAAGGAGACACTGGAATACAGGATTCAGCAAACTGCTACACCATGGTGTTGACCCGATTGCCAAAGCGAGGTCCTGGGGACAGGGCCTCATTATATATAGGGCTTTCAAGTGATGCATTCACATCGGTTTTCCCGCACTTGGCCCTTTAAATCTGAGGATGTCAGCTGCGCGCGCACCTATGGGCGGGGGTGGGGCCGAGGTGGCCAAAGACACGGAGCCCCGACGGGTTCTCCGCTGAGAGGCCTGCGTGTGGAGGAAGCTGGAGAGGGCCGTGGTGAGCAACGGGGACGGTGGGAGCTAGGGATGTGAATCGTGTCCTCGATCGTCTTAACGATCGATTTCGGCTGGGAGGGGGAGGGAATCGTATTGTTGCCGTTTGGGGGGGTAAAATATTGTGAAAAATCGTTAAAAATCGTGAAAAATCGAAAAATCGAAAAATCGAAAAACCGGCACATTAAAACCCCCTAAAACCCACCCCCGACCCTTTAAATTAAATCCCCCACCCTCCCGAACCCCCCCCCAAATAACTTAAATAACCTGCGGGTCCAGCGGCGGTCCGGAACGGCAGCGGTCCGGAACGGGCTCCTGCTCTGAATCTTGTCGTCTTCTGCCGGCGCCATTTTCCAAAATGGCGCCGGCGGTGGCGGCGGCGGCGGCGGCGGCCATAGACGAAAAAGATTGGACGGCAGGAGGTCCTTCCGGACCCCCGCTGGACTTTTGGCAAGTCTCGTGGGGGTCAGGAGGCCCCCCACAAGCTGGCCAAAAGTTCCTGGAGGTCCAGCGGGGGTCAGGGAGCGATTTCCCGCCGCGAATCGTTTTCGTACGGAAAATGGTGCCGGCAGGAGATCGACTGCAGGAGGTCGTTCAGCGAGGCGCCGGAACCCTCGCTGAACGACCTCCTGCAGTCGATCTCCTGCCGGCGCCATTTTCCGTACGGAAAATGGCGCCGGCCATACGCGTATGGCCGGCGCCATTTTCCGTACGAAAACGATTCGCGGCGGGAAATCGCTCCCTGACCCCCGCTGGACCTCCAGGAACTTTTGGCCAGCTTGTGGGGGGCCTCCTGACCCCCACGAGACTTGCCAAAAGTCCAGCGGGGGTCCGGAAGGACCTCCTGCCGTCCAATCTTTTTCGTCTATGGCCGCCGCCATTTTTCGGCGCCATTTTGGAAAATGGCGCCGGCTGAAGACGACAAGATTCAGAGCAGGAGCCCGTTCCGGACCGCTGCCGTTCCGGACCGCCGCTGGACCCGCAGGTTATTTAAGTTATTTGGGGGGGGGTTCGGGAGGGTGGGGGATTTAATTTAAAGGGTCGGGGGTGGGTTTTAGGGGGTTTTAGTGTGCCGGCTCACGATTCTAATGATTTATAACGATAAATCATTAGAATCTGTATTGTATTGTGTTCCATAACGGTTTAAGACGATATTAAAATTATCGGACGATAATTTTAATCGTCCTAAAACGATTCACATCCCTAGTGGGAGCTGGCAGCAGCGGCGAGACCGGAGCTAGTTGAGGGCAGCGTGAGGTGAGCAGGCCCGGTCCCGGCACCCACGTGGCCAGAATGCGCAACAGTGGACAGCCAGGAAGAAGTGGAAAACATGAGGAGGGATCCTGCAAAGCTTGAGGAATGGTCTAATGTCTGGCATTTAGGATGCAAAATCCTAGGGGAAAGGTACAGTATTGTAGGTGAAATTCTTCTAAGCATAAAGGAAAAGGGGAATCTGGGGGTAATTATATCTGATGATCTTAAGGTGACCAAACAGGTGAATAAAGTGAAGGTGAAAGAAAGTAAGATACTTAGGTGCATAGGGAGGGGAATGGTCAGCAGAAAAAGGGAGGTGATATTGCTCTGGTGAGACCACACCTTCAAAAGGATATAAACAGGAGGGGATTGGTCCAGAGGGTGGCTACTACAATGGTCAGTGGTCTGTGATCTAAAGCATATGGGGTTAGACTTACAGATCTAAACATATATACCCTAGAGGAAGGTGAGATAGGGGAGATATGATAGAGACATTGAAATATCTCAACACTTTCCATGCACAGGAGGCGAGCCTTTTTCAATGGAAAGGAGGCTCAAGAACGAGGGGTCATGAGATAAGGTTGAAAGGGGGAAAGGGTAGAATCAGGAGTAATCTTAGGAAATATTTATTTACAGAGAGAGTGGTGGATGTGTAGAATAACCTCCTAGTGGACGTGATGGAGACAAAAACAGTATCTGAATTCAAGAAAGTATGGGATAATTACAGGGGATCTCTGAGGAAATGATGAAAATTATAATGCTAAATTTAATGGATGGATAGTCCATAAGTCATTTTTCTATATTTCTGTGTTTCTACACAATGCTGGATTCCACATTAGAAGTTACAACTCAGGAAAAGGACCATGGAATTATTAAGAACATAAGAACATAAGAAAATGCCATACTGGGTCAGACCAAGGGTCCATCAAGCCCAGTATCCTGTTTCTAACAGTGGCCAATCCAGGCCATAAGAACCTGGCAAGTACCCAAAAACTAAGTCTATTCCATGTTACCATTGCTAATGGCAGTGGCTATTCTCTAAGTGAACTTAATAGCAGGTAATGGACTTCTCCTCCAAGAACTTATCCAATCCTTTATTAAACACAGCTATACTAACTGCACTAACCACATCCTCTGGCAACAAATTCCAGAGTTTAATTGTGCGTTGAGTAAAAAAGAACTTTCTCCGATTAGTTTTAAATGTGCCCCATGCTAACTTCATGGAGTGCCCCCTAGTCTTTCTATTATCCGAAAGAGTAAATAACCGATTCACATCTACCCGTTCTAGACCTCTCATAATTTTAAACATCTCTATCATATCCCCCCTCAGCCGTCTCTTCTCCAAGCTGAAAAGTCCTAACCTCTATTTTGTGCTTTATTGATAATTACTTATATTTAGTGAAGTCAGTAATCAATTAGCCATAAAGAGACATGTTAGCATTAATACCCATAAGCCTTTACTTTTAAAAGCCATGGCTTTAGTCAAGGCCTGTGCTGGAAAAAACTCCAGCAAAGAGCCCCCTCTCCTCTACCCCCCTTTCAGACCTTGAAAAGAGGGCTGTTTTCGACTTCTTGCTTATCTCTAGCAAGAAAGCAGTCTGCATTTTATGGCCTTGGGCATCCTAAAACATGTGGTCACTCAGGCGTGAATCCTAGGACAGAGGGGAGTGCTTGGTCTCTTCTCTCTGAAGTAGAAGGAAGAAAAGTATTGATAAATTAAAGACCGGAAAATGGGCAAAGCTTTAAACAGGGTAAGAATAACTCCTAATTTTTAATAATGTGATATTGATAAAAATTGCTTGAACCTCATTCAAGGTTTTAGAACTGAAGTTCTTCAAAGGCTAAAAAGATAGATGTATTGACAGAAAAGATACAGTTACTCTGGATCAAAGAAATCAAAGAGTTTTTAGGGTATAAAAACTTGAAGCAGTCAGAAGGAAGAAGGAGTGCTACTTTGATTTTCTTTGCACGTGATTATAGAGAGACCACAGCGGGCTGCTTCAGATATTTGGTAAATATATAATCATTTATTCAAGTATATGAGAACCTTTAAATTGCTATTGTTTCTAGATTGGCAGATGTATTAGAAATGCATAGATTAATTAAGCAAAAGATGACATTGATTGACATTTATCTGATTTTAATAATTTCAATTACTTTATTAATGGCTATCACATTGATTGTAGGATATACTCTGGTAAAGTTAAGATTTGAACATAAAAGTGTTTCTTAGTCATTTAGAGATTTTTATTCATACCTTTCTTTATCTGAAATAAAGAAAATATTTTTACTACAAACTGACTGGTTTATTTTAAATGCATGTTGTGCTGCATGAATTATTGGTGAATAAAGTTCTGTGGTAGATTTGAACACACATCTCTGAAAATAAACTTTTTGTCTCTAGGCAGAAAGGGTAGGGAAGAGAATGGAAGTGGGGGGTTTTATCTAAGCAGGATTCCCTGGTTTTAAATTCTGCTTGTGGTAGAAGCCTCAATACTTCCATTCAAACCTCTTTACAACCATTGCTTATCAATTACTGTAATAGCAGTTTATGAATTTTTCCTCTAGGAACTTATCCAAATGTTTTTTAAACCCAATTATACTAACTGCTGTAACCACATCCTCTGGAAATGAATTCCAGAACTTAACTATCCACAGAGTGAAAAATAATTTTCTTCCATTTATTTTAAATGAGCTACTTGCTAAATTCATGGCGTGCCTCTTGATTCTTCTATTATTTAAGAGGGTAAATAACTGATTTACATTAACTTAAGAACATAAGAAATTTCCATGCTGGGTCAAACCAAGGGCCCATCAAGCCCAGCATCCTATTTCCAACAGAAGCCAAACCAGGCTACAAGGTCCTGGCAAGTACCCAAACACTAAGAAGATCCCTTGCTACTGATGCCATTAACAGCAGAGACCATTCCCTAAGTCAACTTGATTAATAGGAGTTAATGGATTTCTCCTCCAAGAACTTATCCAAACCTTTTTTAAACCCAGCTACCTGCACTAACCACATCCTATGGCAACAAATTCCAGAGCTTAATTGTGCGTTGAGTGAAAAAGAATTTTCTCGGATTAGTCTTAAATGTGCTACTTGCTAACTTCATGGCGTGCCTCCTCGTCCTTCTATTATCCAAAAGTGTAAATAACCGATTCACATCTACTTGTTCAAGACCTCTAATTATTTTAAAGACCTCTATCATATCCCCCCTCAGCCATTTCTTCTCCAAGCTGAACAGGCCTAACCTCTTCAGCCTTTCCTGATAGGGTTGCTATACCATCCCCCTTATCATTTTGGTTGCTCTTCTCTGTACCTTCTCCATTGCAACTATATCTTTTTTGAGATGTGGTGACCATATCCCTCCTCAGTCATCTCTTCTCCAAACTGAACAGCACTAATGTCTTTAGAATGTCCTCATAGGGCAGCCGTTCCATGCCCCTTATCATTTTGATTGTCCTTCTCTGCACTTTCTCCAGTGCAGCTTTATCCATTTTGAGATGCGGTGATCAGAATTGCACACAGTATTCAAGGTGTGGTCTCACCATGGAGCAATGCAGAGGCATTATGACATCTCCGTTTTATTTGCCATTCCCTTCCAAATAATTCCTAACATTCTGTTTGCTTTTTTGATCACCACAGCACACTGGGACAAAGATTTCAAAGTATTATCCACTTTGACACTAAGATTTCTTTCCTGGGTGGTAACTCCTAAGATAGAACCTAACATTGTGTAACTACAGCAAGGGTTATTTTGCCCTGTATGCATCACTTTGCATTTGTCCACGTTAAATGTCATCTGCCATTTGGAAGCTCAATCTTCCAGTCTCGCAAGGTCCTTCTGCAATTTATCACAATCCGCTTGAGATTTAACCACTCTGCATAATTTTGTGTCATCCACAAATTTGATCACCTCACTCGTCGTACCCCTTTCCAGATAATTTATAAATATATTAAAAAGCACCTGTCCAAGTACAGATCCTTGACGTACTCCACTGTGAAAACTGACCATTTAATCCTATTCTCTGTTTCCTATCTTTTAACCAACTTGCAATCAACAAAAAGACATGGTCTCCTATCCCATGACTTTTTCGTTTTCTTAGAAGCCTCTCATGTAGAAGATTTGTGAGGCAAGACTTCTCTTGTTTAAATCCATGTTGTCTGTATCCCATCAAACCATGTCTATCTAAATGTTTTGTGATTTTATTCTTTATAACAGTTTCCATGATTTTTTCCGGCACTGAAGTCAGGCTCACCGGTCTATAGTTTCCCAGATTACCCCTGGATCCCTTTTTTAATATAGGGGTTGCATTGGCCATTTTCCAATCTTCAGGTACATTGGATTATTTTAATGATAGGTTACAAATTTTTTACTAATAGTTCTGAAATTTCATTTTTTAGTTCTTTCAATACAGATTGTATATCCTCCGGTCCAGGTGATTTACTACTCTTCAATTTGTCAATCAAGCATACCATATCTTCCAGGTTCACCATAATTTGGTTAGTTTACTGATTCATCACCCATGAAAACCTTCTCCGGAATGGGTATCTGTCCAACATCCTCTTCAGTAAACACCAAAGCAGGCCATCCAGTGCTCCTACCATGTGACAGAGTCCAGCCAATGGCACGGATACCCTGTCACATGGTAAGGGTAAAGGGCCATCGGCGCCATTTTGATTAGTGGCAGCCGACGGTCCAGGAGCAGGAGATCGCTCCAGGGACCCCCACTGGACCACCAGGTACTTGTAAAAAGATTTTTGGGGGGGCTTCAGGAGGGTGGGGGAAGGTATTAGTTTTGAAAGGGTCGGGGTAGGTTTTTTGTTTATCGGCTCGGGCGCAGCCGATAAACAAAACCGTGATCGGGCCCGATGGAAGAAAAACCACATGTGAATTGGAACCGGAATCCGAACCTATTCCGGTTCCGATTCACATCTCTACTGCAAATGCCTTTCTTAAGACTTACATTATGCCAAAGAGCCTCCTTCTGGCGTTCATAGGATGTAATATGGGCAACCTATCAAGATGCACCTGGAAGTTATATTTAATCAGGCCATATAACCGGGAGTATTTCTGTATCTTTCTCTTAGTCTCTTATTGAACCTCTAGGTACCTGAGGCTCTGTTTCTTCATTCGAGCTACAGAATAGTCACTTGGTACTGACACTTCTAACAGCAATGCCAGTCTCAAGCTTTTCTCCTTTAACCACAATGTCGAGTTTTCTCTGTATCAAGCATTTTACCGGTTGGAATAGAAATGTCCTAGGTAATCACAATTTCTTCAGTTCTGTCAGGGTCATGATCCCATTGCTTTTGTGGTACAAAAGTGTTTGCACAGTTTCCAGTGAACAAGCCGTGCTTGGCCTTTTTATGCCTTCTGTTTACAGGCCTTCTGACATAGCACGTGACATTCTAGCACTGAGACGTGTAACCATTTCCAGTTCTGCTTTACAGAATCTGCATTCATCTGTTTTACCATTTTTTTCTATCCCATTTTGTCCATAGTCCGTTGTCCTGTGCTGCACATTATAATGTGTGAGAAAACCATTGTCTTTATTAAGACATTTCAAGTTGGTTTCAATATATTTGATCATCTTAATTTCAAGAATGCAATGAATTTCAAATTAAGATGATCAAATACTTGAAAGTATAAAAGTTTTTTAACTGTTGCTGGCATCTTGTCATGCCTTCTAAACCTTCACTCCCCATCCCCTCTTTTGAGCTCTAACTATACAAAAAGGTGTAAAACAATAAGGAACCAGCATAAAAGGACATAATTAGATTTTTACTTCTCCTCACCATTATGAGACACTGGCCCCTTGGGAATTGTAAAGTTTTAAAGGGCAACACACACATTTCAGCTGGGTAACAAGTAGATGAGTCAGAGGCTTAATTTTCAGGGGAGGGAAATACTATTTTTTTATGTATTTGCAATTCTTATATACTGCCTAATTTCCACCAATTAGATTAAACCAGTTGTACCAAGAACATTCATGCATTTCAAATTCCATATTATCCATCTCTGAAAAAAAAAAACAACCCATGCATCACAGGTATTGAAATTGCCCTAAGGTTGCATGGAAATGCACTGCAACATCACGGTCCATAAATATGCTAATTAAAACATCATAGAATTGTGGTGAACTTGGCCAAGCCACGCTTATTGGCATAAAAGTTAGTTACACCTCAAAGAGACAGTAGCTCAATTTCCCCAAGGAGCATTGGAGCAATAACGCAACCTTCCCTTTGCTTCCCAGTTGCTTTCCCTAACAGATCTTCTATATCCGCATACTTTCCCCTCTCAGTAGTGGTGAAATTCGGTCGTGAGTTTTAGTGAGGCGCCGGGTTGCCTCCACTCCCAGTCCTCGCCACCCCCCTGGACGGCACCAAAGTTGTTACCATTTTAAAAATGTTACGTTTTTCAGCCTTGGAGAGGGCCCCCTTCTGAACCGGAAATTCCATCCTCTTGGATTTTTTTTTCTTTTTTCTAATCTGTTTATCAAATACAGCAAAAAAACATACAACTGACAAATCCAATCAAGGGGGGGAGCACTGTCACCACCTCACAAAGTAACAAAAATTCCACATACATCAATGCCAATAGTAAAGTCATATAACAAGATAGCAAGGGTTGTGTTTTCCGTACAGATATAACACCCCACAGCCCTTCCCCCCATCCCCTCACTAACCCTAAGATCGGCTACACTTATTGTATTCTAATGTATTAACAATGGCGCTGCGGATTCGGCTTGATACAGAGTCCAGATACGGCTTCCAGATTTGCAAAAATATTTTTTTGTCTACTGCAGTTTTTCTTAAGAACAGACAATTTTTCCATCAAGCACTAAATTATGCATCTGATTACGCCATTTCAATAATGAGGGGCTATCAGGAGAGATAACCAATGTATTAAAATACACTTTTTAATCAGACAGCAAGCTTTTCGAATAAACAATAACAAAGCTTTCTCCGTTATTTCATATTCATCGTATATATCTAAAAGACCCAAGGATGCATCCAGTGGCACCTCCCTACCCGCCCAGGAAGATATATGCTGAAATACCTCATTCCAAAATATCTGGATGTTCGGGCAGAACCAGAAACAGTGGAAGAGAATGCCCTCTTCTCCCCCACATTTTAAACAAGTTGGGCTTTGTATGATACCCAATGTATCTGCTCGAATTGGAGAGAAATAAAGTCGGTGAATTCCTTAATTGTGTTTCTCGCAAATTAGCCACCTTCAATTATTTTCCCCAACCCAAACAGAGCAAACCTAATAGCATCTTCTTCCAGTTCCACAGCTGGCCCTTTAGAAGTGAGTGGAAAGTAGCCCAGTTTTTGATGGAGTTTTTAAAAATCATCCATTCAAATTTCCCAGCTGATAGAATTGTGGATTGCCTCCCAACAGGGATTCAATATAGTTTTGTGCCTGTGAGAAGGCAAAGAAGTCTTATTATTTATCGCATATTTATCTTGCAGCTCCTGAAAGGTGATCACCCCCTGAAGTGAGTCCAATAATAATTGACCTATAGTTTTAAGACCAGCTGCCTCTCATTTATAGAAAACTGCCTGGTCAACACAGGGGAGAAGTCACCATTTCTTTGAAGCGGTAAAAAGTCGAGACTTTGGGGGAGAGCCCATACTTAATTCGAGCCATGCCTAAGCTTGTTGCACTGGAGGTTGACCCGTGGCCTGCTGCAGGATTGGTATGGCCCTCTGGTCGGACCCAGAGAGTGTCTGTCACCAGGAGGCGGAGCACACAAGGAGACAGAGGCTAGCTGGAGCTTCACCAATAGCAATCCGGGGTTTCTGCAGGTTGGGCCCTTGGTTACACCGGACTGCCTGGGCTTAGGTGGGCTGAGGATCTCCCGGAGAAGTAGTGGAGAGGTTGTGACCACCACGGCAAAGGTGCATGGCTGATGAGAACAGGATGTACTAGACATGAGCAAGGATCACTGGAGACCTCTGGAAGGAAACAGGAAAGGAAGACCTCCATGCAAGATAGGCTAGCACCTATAGGTCTAGCTGAGGTAGGCCGCGGGCAGTGCCCAAAGCAGGCTGGTCCGGTGGTCCAGGAGGAGCGAATAGAGTATCTGATTGGAGTACAAGGGTCAAAGCCAGGGTATCCGCCTGAGGATGGTAGGCCAAAGCGAGGGTCAGTTCTGAGATCAGTCCGAGTGTAGTCAATAGGCAAGCAGAGGTCAGTTCTAGGTGCAGTCAATGTGGTCAAGGCAAGCAAAGGTCAGCTCCAGGCAGTGGTCAGATGTGGTCAAGCAAGCAGGGGTCAGGTCCAGGCAACAGTCAAACATGGTCAGGCAAGCAGAGGTTGGTACCGTGAATCAGTCCGAGAATGTACTACCAGAGGAGGAACATGGAGCAGGGAATCAGGACAGACGCTGGGACACAGAGAACCCACGGGAACACAGGAACACTGGAACAACACAGGAACACAGGAATGCAGGAACACTAGAACAGAGACTGGATCAAGGAACGCAGGGAACAACACAGGATCAAGGAATGTGGATGGCAACTAGCTACACCGGAAGTGTTGACCCATTTGCCAAGGCAAGGGCTTGGGGACAGGGCCTCACGTTAAGTAGGAAGTTCAATTGTCGTCCATCGGGGCATGCCACGGAGGGAGTTTTACTTAACAATAAAATGTGCGGTAAACCATTTCTCTGTTAACACGTAATAAGGTTTTACCTCATCCAGAAGTACAAAATCATTATTAAAAGATGTGTTCCAATTTGTTTATGAAGATACTAAAAGCAAAAAATATTAAAAAATAAGTCTATAAGAAATTATATAAAAAAATTATTAATAAAAGTGATAAAAACTAAAAATTATAAAGTCATAAAAAACTGATGAAAATTAGATACAAATGAAACTAAAAAAGTGTTAATAATACCTTTAAAACTTGCGTAATGCAGGTACATTCAAAATTGGAATGAAATTGCTCCAGATCACACAGTGTTTTGGGTTATTGGTTTGGAACCTATAGAAAATTTGGTAAAAAAATGTTAAAAAAAAATGTTAAACATAAGTATGGCATGGATTAAAAAATACTATTATTAATGTGGTACAGACGTGTCATGTTTATTGTAAAAGGAAATTTGCCAGTAACCTAGGAACTCTGGAAAACTTACTCTCCGCTGCCCCATGATAGAAATGCATGGGGACAGTGGCATCATTGATAACTCTGTTTTTGCCCACAACATATTAGGAGTTTGTGAGGCACAAAATTGCCGGTGAGTAATGACTGAAAGAACTTAGCACCGCGATACATGTATTAAAATGAAAGTAAAAAAGGCAGTGATGGACAACATATTGCCGGTAACTAATAGAGAACTTTTGCGCTGCAGTCCTTTTTTTTATTTTAAAAAGGGGGCAGTAATGGGTAGAAAACCTTTCCCGCTGTGATCCTTTTTTTTTTTTTTAATACAAAATAAAGCAAAAAAGCAACATAGTGGAAATGCAAAGATACTGGTAACTAAGAGTTAAAAAAACTTATAAAATAGGAATAAAACAAAAAAGTAGTAAACGTAAAACAAAAACAAATTAGGAGCATACTAACGTGGCAAAAAATGAATGGCAAAATTAATTAAAACAAGATTGACTTGTAAGCACTTGCTTTCGGATATGTGGACACTGGAGATTCCACTGAGAGATATCCTTTGCTGAGTATCACTAAGCAGAGCCAAACAACATTAGTGGCAAAAAATTGCCACAAAAATTTTTTTTACATTTAAACCAGTTAAAAAATATAAACGTACTGGAGAGTAGAACAAACTGAAGAAATACTGTCTCAATTGTAACAATGCAGCATATGCTTGACGCTATTGTAACAAGATGACCGAATAATCATAATGAGGTATTTAAACCTGAAAAAAGGCGCGAGGGGGACATGTCAATCATTGTCCTATGGGCGGGACAAGGTTCTAAACAGTCAAAAACCAACCCTGCTGTATAATGTAAACTAGAAAATAAAGTAAAAATGTGACTGCACTGTTATTGATCAAAGTGGATAAACCAAATAATAAAAGGTATATAGAGAACAAAGTAAAAAATATAAAAAATAAATAAAACCCATAAAAATATGTATAAAATAAATAGTAAAAAAGTAAAAAGTAAAAAATTAAAATAAAAAATTAAACATTAAAAGTATACAGATAAAAATCTTCAAAATATAAAAATGGGCAGTAGAAAAAGATTGAAAACAAAAGAACTAACCTGTAGGTATGAGTCACAATTTAAAACCAAAACGATTGTTATAAAAATACTGAGAAATCAATATCTAAATTTAATCCATGTGGTGCCATGGTCTTAAAGTCATATATGAATTTATGTTCCTGTTGTAAAAGGAGTTTGTAAATCACCTCCTCTCCAATGTAGCGATGGTTGCAACAGAACACAAAATTTATAATCGTTTAATTTATGGTTTGCTTGAATCGAATGGTCAACCAGTGGTTTGGATTCGATTTTTCTGTTTATATTGCTCTTGTATTCTATAATTCTTTTCTTTTCTAAAATTTCTTTTGTAAAATTCCCTAATTGTCTTGCCAATGTACATTTTATTACATGGGCAAATGGTGACATAGATGGCACCTTTACTCTTACAGTTTGTGAATTGTCTCAAAACAAATTTCTTGTCTATACCTGGTATCTCAAGGCTGTCAGTTTTCATGTTGACATTACACACAGAACAATTGATGCATGGTCGATGGCCAGGAGGTCTAATATCAACTATCGGTTTTTTGTGGTAAGGCAGATGGTGAGATGTAATCTTTAATGTTTTTAGAATGTTTATTCGCTATTAACAGATCTTTATCTCTAAAGCCTTCAATTAGCTGTATCATAGGCCAATGATGTTTCAAAATTTTAATGATGTTATGAGACATATGTGTGTATGTCAGCGGGCAGACGATTTTTTCATTTTGTTTCTTTGCTTTAGGTTTAAGAAGATCAGATCTTTTTTGTTTAAATGCTCTATTAATACCACTCATGCTGAGGTAGATCTTTTAAAAGTACGCCCGGATTTTATAAGATACGCGCGTAGCCACGCGTATCTTATAAAATCCAGGGTCGGGCGGGCGCAAGGCTGCGCAAAATTGGCAGCCTCCATGCTCCGAGCCCGCGCAGCCTGCCTCGGAGGGAACTTTCCTTCCGCGTCCCCCACCTTCCCCTCCCTTCCCCTACCTAACCCACCCCCCGCCGCGTACCTACATCCCCCCCTACCTTTGTTGGGCAAGTTACGCCTGCTTGAAGCAGGTGTAACTTGCAACGCGCCACCTCGCATCCCCCGGCACAGCCCGCAGTGCCGGGGGAACTCGGGACCCTGCCTCCCGGTCCCGCCCCCAAACCATCGCCACGCCCCCGGACCCGCCCCTGGACTGACCCCTGACCCCGGACACTCCTCCAGACAATGCCCCCTTTCTGCCCCTTTTAACGAAGCCCCGGGACTTACGCGCACCGGCGGCCTATGCAAATAGGCGCACCGGCGCGCGAGGCCCCTGTGCGCGTAAATCCGGGAGGATTTTACGCGCACAGGGCTTTTAAAATCTAGTCCCCACTATGTTTCTCAGTATATTCCCTATCAAGGGAACCTCTGTTTCATTTCTACTCCTCTGGACTAAAATGTCTTATCGTCTGTGCATAGCCTCCTTAGTCGCAGTGTATTTAAAACCAATTATGAAACTATGGCAAATTCATTCTGGTTGCCATTCCATAGTAAAAAAATGTCATCTATGTATCTTTTCTAATCAATATGTTATCAGAAAAATTATTTTTTGTCAAAAAGTTTTTTTCAAATTGTGCTACATATAAATTTGCTAACGAGGCCATTGCTGACCCCATCCCCACTCCTTTCGTTTGCAGAAAAAAATATTTGTTACATTTAAAATAATTGTTTTTTAATGCTATTTCGACAAGTTCTATCACAAATTGATTTGGAATGCATCTGTGTGAGTTATGATGTAGAAGTTGATCAGTGATGATTTCTACTGCTGTAGGATGGCAACTAGCTACACCAGAAAGTGTCGACCCGTTTGCCAAGGCGAGGTCTTGGGGGACAGGGCCTCGCTTTAAGTAGGAGAGTTCAATTGTCATCAGGGGGGCGCGCCACGGAGGGAGTGCCCGTCATGGACCCTTTAAAGGGCCGCAGGATCCGCGTGCGTGCACCTAGGGGCGTGGTCCCGGCACGGGAGGATGCCAAGGACCTGCGCAAGGCCTGCAGGGCAGTCTGGGAGGTCGAAGGCTCGGAGGAGGCAGAGGATGCCGATGCAGAGCACCGGGGACGGCAGTGGATGGCTGCAGCAGCGGGGGATGCCGGGCTTGGGCCTTTGGAGCGTGGACCAAGTGAGCAGGACCGTCAGTGGTGGGGGCCGCGGACGGGACGCGCAACACAAGCCTGCTTTAAAATGACCTCCCACTCTATTATCCTCCTTAAAACCATTTTTATTTTCACTGGTGGATTGTGATGCCCAAAGCACCCCCTAAAACCGATCCAGTCACACTATTTTCAAATGGCACCAGTTGGCCTCAGGGATACTTTTACCTCATCACTTGCTTCCTAGAATTTGAAGAAACAGAAGCTAGCCCCTCCATATCCCGGAAACAGAATCTCTTTTCCTGGCCTTGTTCTGTATGCTTGGCCACATAGAGGTCGATATTCAACGGCTTTGTCTAGGTAATGGTTTGGCATTATCAAACAAAAAAAAAGATATTAAAGTTTATTTCAAGCCCCAGCTAAATTTTGTCCAAGTTACTCACTATCTGCACAAAATTCAGTTGGACAAAAAGAATTGGTGATGGAGGCAATTCTGGAGCAGGTCTATACTTCAGCAGGTGAGTGCTGATATACTGTGCTACTTGGCTAAAATTAGCCAGGTAAGTCTGTCCTGTATAGCTTTATCTGAGATACTGTAGTTGGGTATATTCAGTGGCAGACTGATCTGGATAAGTGTTGCTGAATATCTGGGTGTAGTTGCCAGGGTTACTTTCCTGCTCAGCAGCCTGCTGCCTTTCCATTTCAGTGTCTGTATCTCACAGAACAATCTTTAGATCATAAGTGCCATCAGAAAAGCAGTGGTCTGCCGGTGCTGTGGCTAGTAAGGGAACAGTCTCCAGGTCTGTGGATGGGATGCTTCATGCTTACCTGCTGAACTCCACAGGCATTGCATAACACTCTGGATCTACAGGCTATCCTTTTGTGCTGTTTTTCTGTTAATGCACCAGACACGTAAGTAGCATACTGTGATACAGAACTTTCACATTTCTATTAAAATTTAAAAATATACCGAAGGGTGAAAAGGAAAGTCATATAATAATAAATAGGATAATAAAATGTATCTTTTAGAGATTCTTAAGATCAGATCCCCATATTACCAACCCCAACAGCGTCACTTAAAAATTGGGTTATTATTCATTTTTCCCCCACCCCCAAAAAAACTTGAAAATATCTCATCAAAGACTACATTTCCTGACAAATATTTGCAGCAATAAAACAGCTTTCAGTCTCATGGTGTCCTGTCTTCCAGGTCCGACCTTTGAATACATGAACTGCAGACAAAAACAATTGTAAAAGCCTCAAGGAAAAATTAATATTTTACTTGAAAAGGCTGTTAGATTAACATAATGGATTTATTCAGACATCCCTTTTGCTTTACAGAGATGTCTGAATAAGCCCATTAAAAGTCTAAATTATGTAAATCGTATCTTAGGCCAAAAGTGTATTCACCTTGGGCTCAATTCACTTCCTATTTTTTATGCTCCAAAAGACAAAAACTTCATGTTCCCTGTGTGCTGCCAAATAGCAATTGTAAAGTGGGATATTTGGGAGACAGTCATGGTGATCTAAAGGATATTCATTGCATCTAAGAAAGATATTCAAGACATGCAGGAGGCAAAGCCACTTCGGACACTTCATGAATGCCTTCCTCTCCATCCACAAACAATCCACAAAGGGCTATTCACCCACACATTTATGAGCCTCTTATCCACTTCTTGGAGTCCTCAAATTCAACTAGCAGAGTAGAACAGCAAAGGGTGAATGAGGAATTCAAGATGTGAATCCTGCTCACACTCCTTGTGAGCTTGTGCAGATCACTTCACCCTCCATTGCTTTAGATACAAAGTTAAGGAGTAAATTTACCGAGCTATAAATGATGATTTTTGATTGAGGATAATGTGAGGTATTTCAGCCTTGGCACTACATGTATTTAAATATGATGGTTAACATGCTAATCAGCTTATTACTAATCAAAACCATGCAAATCAAATAATGTGGTTTGCCAAAAGAATTGCAATCCACATTATTTGACATGAAGCTATCTGCAACTCAAGAGCTGTAGCTATCTTCCTCCAGGACATGGCTTAAAATGGCCACTCAGTCCTGCATTACCCTCCTCCCTGAAAGTTCAGAAAACACTTTGGGGGTCTGTACCACCAATCTTGATAACCCCAGAGTTGACCATATTAAAAATAAAAAAATGTGTATGCAAGCTCCATCCTCTCCCCCAATCTCTACCCTACAATAACAATTGTGGCCCCTAAAGTTGCACCCCTCCACCCCTCACTATACCCTATCCTCCATACCCCCACAAGACTTACTAGTGTTTCTCTGATGGTCTGGAGGGATCCCGAATCACCCTCTAGACTCCGGGCCTAGCGATGGCTTTCTTTTAAAATGGTCTTAGCCAGCACCATTTTGAAAGATGGCCAGCACCAATACTGTATGAATTATTTAAAATTTTCATTTTAAAATGGTTGCCTCCAGGAATGGTGAGGGGTGGGTGGGTTAGAGGGTCTATGGAGACCCCCAAAGTGTTTTCTGAACTTTCTGGAAGAGGGTCATGCAGGTCCAAGAGGCCCTTTTAAGCAATGGCAGCCCCAGAGTCACATGCCACCATTGTTCATTCTTTGGGGAGCAATTACCGCTGAGTAATTTTCCCCACGATAGTTAACCATGAGGATAAATACCATGGGAATCACAAACCAGCAGTTCCATTTACCGTTGTGTTGTGACCACCACGGCTTAGTGAATTATCCCCTTAGATTGTAAGACTTCAGGAGACAGGTAAATGCCTGCAGTACCTGAATTTAATATGTTTTGAAGTCACACAAAAACAACAAAGAGAGTAGAACATATTTTAATCAATTGTCACAAAAATCCAACTCAAAAATTGTATATTAAAAATTTGTCCTCGCTTCAATATATCACATGTAAGTCATAGCATCAGATATAAGGTGCTTATAGTACAATAACCCATCTCTTGCCTCATATTGGGCTATAGGTGGCATCAGAAATGCACCAACAACTCAATCATCTGCTAATAGACTGTACCTTTAGTCACACAATTAGAAAAAATGTGCACTTATCTGAACATGAAAAACTTCTTCTCAATAAGAAAAACGCTCGTGCAAACTTGCAACTTTCATGGTCCAACTTGATTCAAACTGTCTACGCTATGGGCTTCTTTAAAATTCGTACAAACAAACAAAACCCGACACAGGACAGTGTTTCGGCAACTAGGAAAGATGCAAGCATCGAGTATTGGTAGTCTCTGAGGCAGGCACTGGTGGTTGTTGAAACACTGTCTGATGCTATGGCTTACATGTGATATGTTGAATCGAGGGTACATTTTTAATATACATTTTTTGGGTTGAATTTTTGTGACAATTAATTGCAATATCTTCTAGTCTCTTTGTTGTTTTTGTGTGATTCTTATAGAAGATGGCTTTGCTTTTTTTCTAAATATGTTTCGAAGTATCATAAATGGCAGAATATAAATAAAAATATTAATATATCCATTTCTGCCTGGGGCTGCAATATCTCTGAAATGTCTTTTGCTGCAACAGTGCATCTCCCATTATAGTCACTTTTATTTTCTGTTTGCTCTCATGGCCAAAATAGAAAATCTATCTAAAACATCCCATGCCATTTTAGACACAAGCCATGAGACAGAAATGTGAAAAAAGTTAACACCAGCTGATATTTCTTATAGGCGAAGCTGCTTTGAAAGAAATAGGAATGCGTTCTCTGTAGGAAACCACTTATTTTCTCAAAACTGCCTTGCTTTGACATTACATATTCCTATAAAGCCAGCCGAATGCTATCACCCGCATCATAGCACCTTCTTTTCCTATCTTACTTCATGTTCACATCCTGTCTCTCATGACACACAAGCAATGCATATAGGAGCTGAAAGTTAGCCTCAGCCTAGCTGGCCAAAATCTAGCAGCATAGGTTGGGAGCTCAGACCAGTTTGGAAATCACTAGGAATATGCAGAGGAACGCCATATGTTGCATTCGGGATTCGTAATTGTCGGGGGGCAGACATGTTGCATTCGGCAAAGGGGGCCCCCGATATGTACATGCATTAATTCTTATTCATTTCCCGGCTAAAATTGAATTAAGTACAATCCCCCACTCTCCTGACCCCCCCAAGACTTACCAAAAGTCCGTGGTGGTCCAGCTGGGGGTCCGGGAGCCATCTCCTGCACTCAAATCCCTCGGCTGCTGGTATTCAAAATGGCACCGATAGCCTTTGACCTTCTATGTCAAAGGGGCTACCGGTGCCATTGGTCAGCCCCTGTCACATGGTAGGAGCAATGGATGGCCGGCACCATCTTGTGCTGACCAATGGCACCGGTAGCCCCTGTGACATAGTAAGGGCAAAGGCTATCGGCGCCATTTTGATTACTGGCAGCTGATGGCCCGAGTGCAGGAGATCGCTCCCGGACCCCCGCTGGACCACCAGGGACTTTTGGCAAGTCTTGGGGGACCCTCCTGACCCCCACAAGTCTTGCCAAAAGTCCAGCAGGGGTCCGGGAGTGACCTCTTGCACTCGGGCCATCGGCTGCCAGTATTCAAAATGGTGCCGATAGCCTTTGCGCTCACTATGTCACAGGGGCCGATGGTGCCATTGGTCAGCCCCTGTCACATGGTAGAAGCAATGGATGGCTGGCATCATCTTGTGCTCCTACCATGTGACAGGGGCTGACCAATTGCACCGGTAGCCCCTGTGACATAGTAGGTCAAAGGATATTGGCACCATTTTGAATACCAGCAGCCGAGGGTGTGCGTGCAGGAGATGGCTCCCGGACCCCCTGCTGGACCACCAGGGAGTTTTGGTAAGTCTTGGGGGGTCAGGAGGGTGGGGGGTTTGGTTTAAATTGGCTCCTTTAGATGGCCGAATAATTCAGCGAAATTCGTTGTATTCATGGGGAATCGCGATATGTTTCGTTTCCCCACGAATATAATGAATATGGCCCTATACGTTGTGGATTACAAATACGTAGGAAATGAGTGCACAGCCCTAGAAATCACCTCCACAGCATACACATGAATGCAAGCTGCTGCACACATACCCTGCAGTCAGGATCCCACTCAACCTTGCACATAGCATGGTTGAAAAGAATCCCTGAACCTTATGCATATGAAAAAAACACACATGATTATTGCAAGTAAACTCAGGACTATTATAATCACCTTTTAGCACTGTATAGGGCATCTATGTACTTTCTTCACTGCATCTATTTATACATCTAGCTAATCAAATAATTCCACTTCCACTCATATTATATCAGTCATTCACATACTCACTTCTTTGATAACTCACTTATCACCTCTCATACAACTACATCTAGAAGAAATTATACTTCATAATTTTAACCTAAATTCCATCGTCTATCTTGGATAAGTTGGCACTGGGAATAGTTTGTTCCCAAGTGGTAGTGGGGGAAGGGAGAGAGAGAGATACTTCAAGGTTCTTTGGGTAAAAATGCCAGGACCCACAACAAACTCTACACACAGACAAATTATGTTTTAATAAATTCTTTATTGCAAATAAACTTTTTCAAAGTTAACAATTTGGCATGCAGTGCATTTCTTAGGTGAAGAATCTGTACACTCCAGTTACACATCCATATTATCCAATCAGTCAGTATCTTCTATAGCTCTCTATGGCTGCTGCTCCTATTGCCTCAGTTAAGGGAATTCCTTTTACCCTCATCAGATACCCTTGTACCTGAAAATCTACAAAATCATGAAGATATAGGGGCCCCTTAGATCACATTCTGGTTTGACCCTAGCTTAGGCTGCGAAGAAAAAAGGGGTGGGAGGTGATAGCGTGCGTTTTCGCCCACCACAGCACGATGCACACTTTTGCCGCATAGTGCCACCATAAAAGGTGATGGTATTTCCAGCACTACTTCTGGCTATAATGTCTAAAACAGTATCGCCTGCAGCAGTACCAGAAAAAAATTGCTCTTAATCCCTTCCTAACACCGCCCTAACCCTCCCACTTTCCCTCATTTAAATTTTAACATCGCAATGCGGTTGCTATCGCGTGCATTAAGGCATCATCGCATGCGATAAGGCCGCATCGCATTTTAAAGAATGACCCCCTTAGTTAGGATTAGGAGTGAGAGTTGGCAGAACAAGCTTGACAAGCACCTCCAGTGTTTGGATTGATAATGGTCAAGTGGCCTGCATAAATACGGGTGAAGCGCAGGGAAGTAAGACCTTTTGTTTTGGATTTTGGAGTAGAAGTAGTTACGTGGCTTTCAGTTTCAGGCCTCACTGTTTGATACCAGCGATGGCAAAGCACTACGGCAGATTCCTGGCCCAGCACCAAACCAGTCTGGCAGGGTTTGTCTTGGTGGAGAAGCAGTCTGTGAAGATTTTCTTTATGTTCGGAGGGCACCCTGTTTCTGTCTTCAGTAGGATTATACCCCTTGCCTGGAGGAGAATAGAGAAAAGAGAATTGGAAGGTCCTATCCTAAGAAACTAGAGGGGCAGCAGTTCCTACCTCAGGAGAGGATTTTTTTTTTCTGGAAATTTGAGAACATGCATTTCCTATTTTTGGCTGTGAGGAATTTTTGTGCCATCATTCTTGCCCGAACGGTGAAGTGGAAAGGACATTGTTTTTCTGTTTTTTAAGGAAACTCTACCAGAGAGGCCCTTGAAGAGGAGGGCAGTAGAAGCTAATACCCATCACTAGAAGTACTTACCCCAACCCCTAGAGGGAGGGGATTTCTCTGGTGTCTGCCATCTTAAGAAAACTCATTCAGAGGAGTAAGCCTGAGACATAAAGGACACTTACATTTTGTTTTTGCGAAGATCAATTGGAAATTGCCTGTTGACTGTTTTTGGAGATGTTTGGTTACAGTAAATTTATCTGTTTGAACATCCCACCAGTGTCTAGTATGTTACTGAGTGCTGAGGATGATTTAAGACCCAGGTCATCCAACCATGAGTACACCAGTGAGAGAAAGAGAGTGAGAGACTGTTTCCCCATGTGTGCCTTGGCCTTAGAGGTTAAATCCTCATCTCTACTGAAAATAATCCTGGCACCACAGGGCTTGTGAACTGAGAGAGGGCATTTGTGGCCCCAGGATCTAGTGTACCCCTACATTCTAGGCCCTCACTGAAAAGGGGGTTACAAAGATAAAGGGTAAGCCATTTGATATAAAATATTTGGATTTTCAGAAGGACGTTGACAAATTTTTCCATGAGATACTTCCCAGGAAACTAAAAAGAAATGAGTAGGATGCAGTTTCCTATTTTAAACTGGTAACCACTTAAAAGGCAGGAAACTGAGGGTAGGCAGTAAATGGTAGGCAGGAAACTGAGGGTAGGAGTAAATGGTCAATTTTCTAAATAGAGGAAGATTGTTATGGGAGTACCACAGAGATCTCTATTGTGTCCTGTGCTGTTTAATGTATTCATAAATGATCTCGAAAAGGGAGCAATGAGTGAGGTGATCAGATCTGCAGATAACACACAATTATTCAAAGTTGTTAAAACATCAGGGGTAGATTTTAAAAACAAACATGTGCGCGTCCATGTGCATGTGCTACCTGGCGCGCACACATGGACGCGCAATTTTATAACATATGCACGCTGGAGTGTGCATATGTTATAAAATCCAGTCAGCATGTGCAAGAGGGGGTAGAAATTTGCAAATTCATGCGGAGACGCATCATCGGGCTTCCCCAGTTCCTCCCTACCCCCTACCCTCTCTTCTCCTTCTCCTATCCTACCCACCCCTATCCCTATCCTAGGCCCCCCCATTTTGTTAACTTACTTTTTTGCTCCTGCAAAGTATTGCGTTTGTGCCTGCTTTCGCCCTCGCTCCACCCTCTCTACCTGTGTGGCGACTCCCTCCATGCCTGATGGACGGCTTGATGCCTCGGCGTCTCCATGCTGCTTCTCCCCAGCATCCCCGTTCCGGCTCGACGCTGCGGATCCGCCATGTTCCTGATGACGTAGGGCGCGCGCGTGCTCTGAAGTATGTACCAGCAAGGGCGCGAACCTCAGGGGCGTCCCCCTCTTTTGACATCATCTGCTTCCAACATAAAAGGTCTTTACTTTTGCTAACAGATCGAGTTAGCAAGGACTCCGATTGGACTAGCTTCGGTTGTCCAAGACTACTTTGCACCCAAAGGATTGCTTGCTGGATTTCCATCAGACCCGCTTCACTCTTGCAACATTGCCTCTGTGAACCTACCAGGAATACCCGCTCCTCGGGGCCTCATTCTCTTTCTCTATTTCAGATTACAGAAAGGAACCAGCTCTCGCTTCTCGAGGGCCCATGTTCCTAAACTCTCTGAAGACTCGCCATTGCCTGGAAGCGATTGCAAAAGACGGGCATTGTGAGTTATTATTTCAGACTACAGATAGGAACCGGTACTCGTTCCTCGAGGGCCTATGTTCCTGAATACTCTGAAGATTCTCCTTGTCCAGAAGCTATTGCATGTACAGACATTTGTGAGTTACTATTTCAGAAGGTATATAGGAACCGGCACACGGTCCTCGAGGGCCTATGTTCCTGAACACTCTGAAGATTCTCTATTGACTAGAAGCTATTCCAGATACAGATTTTTGTGAGTTACCACCGCTCTCTCAGAGCTTTCCCTGGAACCAGGTACTTGCTCCTCGAGGACCTAACCCTTTCCAGCTACTGAGCCATCTCAAGACCTTATGTGAGTTATCACCTAGTACTGGCTATGTATATCTGCATACCCTGTCTATTCACTATCTACAGTCTCTTTGCAGCTCAGCAACCTTGGAATCGCAGTTCCAGTATCTGAGGGACTTCAGCCCTGCCGGGCATACCAGCTCACTACTGCCACCTCTGGTGTTTATACTACCTTTCTAATAAAAGAACTATCTGTGTCTATCTCCATACTCCAGCCTTTTGCGTTTGTGCCTATTCTCGCCCTCGCTCCACCCTCTCTACCTTTGTGGCGACTCCCTTTGGCTCAGAAGGACAGATGCAGCTGCAGCTTCTTCCCGCCTCTTGGTCCCGGTAACCCTGGGCTGGCTTGACGCTATGGATCCGCCATGTTCCTGATGACGTAAGGGCGCGCGCGCTCCAGACTTTCTACCAGTAAGGGTGTGAACCTCAGAGGTGTCCCCCCATAATGACGTTATCCGTTTTCAATTTAAAAGGTCTTTGTTTGCTAACTACAAGCGAGTTAGCAAGGAACTCCAACAGGACTTGCTTCGGCAGTCCACGCTACTTGCAACTACGTTCCGAGTCAGCAAGGGGAATTCTTCTCCACTGCTCAGCCTTTTCAAACTTACCAGGAGTACCCGCTCCTCAAGGGCTCCGCTCTCTCTATTCTTGATTTCAGATTGTTGGATGGGATCCGGTACTTGCTCCTCGAGGGCCTACGTTCCCAAAGACTCAGAAGACTCCTATTGCCTGGAGGCGATCGCAGACATGAACACAGTGGGGCGGATTTTCAGAGCCCTGCTCGCGTAAATCCGCCCAAAACCGGGCGGATTTACGCGAGCAGGGCCCTGCGCGCTGGTAAGCCTATTTTACATAGGCCTACCGGCGCGCGCAGAGCCCCGGGACTCGCGTAAGTCCCGGGGTTTTCGGAGGGGGCGTGTCGGGGGGCGTGTCGGGGGCGGGTCCGAACCGCGCGGCGTTTTCGGGGCGTGTCGGGAGCGTTCCGGGGGCGGCCCGGGGGCTTGGCCGCGCCCTCCGGACCTGCCCCCAGATTGCGTCCCAGCGCGCTAGCGGCCCGCTGGCGCGCGGGGATTTACGTCTCCCTCCGGGAGGCGTAAATCCCCCAACAAAGGTAAGGGGGGGGTTTAGACAGGGCCGGGCGGGTGGGTTAGGTAGGGGAAGGGAGGGGAAGGTGAGGGGAGGGCAAAGGAAAGTTCCCTCCGAGGCCGCTCCGATTTCGGAGCGGCCTTGGAGGGAACGGGGGTAGGCAGCGCGGCTCGGTGCGCGCCGGCTATACAAAATCCATAGCCTTGCGCGCGCCGATCCAGGATTTTAGTGGATACGCGCGGCTCCGCGCGTATCTACTAAAATCCAGCGTACTTTTGTTTGCGCCTGGAGCGCAAACAAAAGTAGGCTGTTCGCGCTCCTTTTAAAATCCGCCCCAGTGAGTCCTATTACAGATAGGAACCGGTACTCACTCCACGAGGGCCATTGTTCCTAATCGCTAAGGCTCCCTTCAGTCTAAGATGTTATCGCAGGTACGGAGATCGTGAGTTACCATTGCAGATTGCAGATAGGAATCGGTACTCGCTCCACGAGGGCCTATGTTCCTAATTCCTTTCTCATACTCTCTTCTTCCTCAGAAGATATTGCATACCTATATCTTATGGATTACTATTACAGATTAACAGATAGGAACCGGTACTCGCTCCACGGGGGCCTACGTTCCCAAATCTCTTCTAGCCTCTCTTCTATTCCAGAAGCCATCCCATACACAGTTATTGTGAGTTCTATTTCAGACTGCCTATAGAAACCAGTACTTGCCTGCAGCTCCTGTTCCTGTATACTGAAGACTCTCTGTTGCATAAAGAAGACACTACAGAGATCTACAATTGTGAGTGTATCATCTACCACTGGTTATGCCCTGCATACCCTGTCTACTCACTACCTATAGTCTCTCCTTACAGCTCAGCAACTCAGAGATCATAGTTCCAGTATCAGAGGGACTTCAGCCCTGCTGGGCATATCAACTCACTACTGCCACCTCTGGTGGTTCTACTTCTAGTCTAATAAAGAACTATCTGTGTTTGTCTCAATACTCCAGCCTAGCCGGTAGTCCCTCTCAGGATCTCCACTTGAGGGAGCTGTCATATGCTATCGGCCCAGGGATTCACTATTTCTACTAAGTGTTACTTCCTACACTAATCCACATCAGACCATTACTCCTCTCTCTGATGAAGCTGATCCATATCAGATAGCTGTCTCCCTGTGGGAATCATACAGGTTGCTGGTTTGTCTTTCTACAGGAACAAAGCATAACAGTTGCTACTCCTTCCCTCTGGAAGAGAAGATCACTAACAGATTGCTACTCCTTAGCAAGATCCGTAACAGAATGCTACTCCATCCCCTGGCAGGGTGATCGCTAACAGATTGTTAACTCCTCCTTCAATGGGAGTATCCAGCAGCCAGATTCATAACAGACTACTAGGGATGTGCAGACCAAAAGTTTATGTTCATAAGTCCATAAGTCGAAAGGGGGGGTCATTTGCGGTCAATATGGACATATGGAGAATTCCATAAGTTGAGTCTATGTCCATATGTGCAAATAAAAATGTAAACCCCTCACCCTCCTTAATCCCCCCCCCCCCCCAAGACTTACCAAAACTCCCTGGTGGTCCAGCGGGGTCAGGACGCCATTTCTGAACTCCTTTGCAAGGAGCACGTGACGTCGGCGTCACGTCGGAGTGACGCGGCGTCACGTGATTCCCCGCGGGTTCGCTCTGGGACCCTCGTTCGACCCAAAAGGAACTTTTGGCCAGCTTGGGGGGGCCTCCTGACACCCCCAAGCTGGCCAAAAGTTCCTTTTGGGTCGAACGAGGGTCCCAGAGCGAACCCGCGGGGAATCACGTGACGCCGCGTCACTCCGACGTGGCGCCAATGTCACGTGCTCCTCGCAAAGGACTTCAGAAATGGCGTCCTGACTCCTCGCTGGACCACCAGGGAGTTGTGGTAAGTCTTTGGGGGGGGGGATTAAGGAAGGTGAGGGGTTTAAATTTTTATTTTGGATCAACAATCGCGATTTCCAACGTATTCAACATAGCTATGTTGAATAAGTTGGAAATCCGATCGTTTTCACCTCATCACTTTTTTAAGTTAAAAAAAAAAAAAAAGTAGCGTTTTACATTTAAGTTCAAAATGAATGCACACCCCTACAGACTACTAACTCCTCCCCTCTGGGGACCAGGTCTTTAACAGATTGTTAACTCCGCTCTCCTGGCGGGGTGAGCACTAACACAGCCTAGCCAGTGGTCCCTCTCGGGACTCCCTCCTGGGGGCGCTGTCATCTGCCATAGGCCCAAGGATTCACCTATCTACTTTCTGTCCAGCTGAGCACCATCTCCAATACTCCGCTGGTACAGATTGCCAACTCTGCAGTCTACATCATAACATATTGCCATTCCTTAGCAGACCCATAGGAGGCAGTACACTTCAGATTGCTAACCTGCTGGCAGATCCCACAACAGATTGCTAACTCCTCCTTCTGCAGGAGCCACAGCACAACAGATTGCTAACTCCTCCTTTCCAAAGGAGCCAAAACTAACACAAAGGAGCTGGAGCAAGTTGCGCGCGCTGGCATCCTGCTGGCGCATGATCCCCCAGCACAGTGGCAAATGGCCATAGACATCAGTTGGGAGGTTGCATGATTCTGGGGATAGGGGAGAAGACAAAAAGGGAAATTGAGGGTGAGGATGGTGATAAGTAGCAGGCTGCTGAGGGGATGAGGTGGGGAAGATGTTCTGAAGGTACTGGGACCCAACAGGGGAAAATGTTTTAAGGATGCCAGAGGATGAACATGGAGTTAAGGTTGTGGTTTTATGATGCTGAAGTGAGGGGACAGGGAAGGTTGCCTTACTTTAATCTGCCTTGATCCTATCTGCAGATTAACATAAGGGGAAACTGGAAAACTAGTGTTACTGAGAATGCAGCTGCACACTGCACATCATTAGTTTTGTGAATCAGATGAAATAACCCCTTTTAAGGGATGCTATTTCTATAAGGCTACCTATAGTCGTAGCAAATCTTCCCCTAAATGAGGATTTCAGGGATCGTTTATAATTCTTGTGCCTACAAGAGAGAGTGACATCTCCTAAGAACTGGAGTATTATTGTTGAAAAATGGTGTTGTTTCAGTATGTGCTCCAGTTCAGGATGTCTCACAGGTAAAAAACAAAAAAATTGTTTGGAAATCAGCTGTTCCTGAAATTCTCATTAATGTAGTTTCAAAGTCATAACTTGTGGCAGGAAACCATCCTATCACTATAATATTGATGAGGAAAAGCAGAGGCAGATTTCAAATAGTCAGCAGTGGTTTGCAGACCACCTAGAAATGACCTAGTTTTCCTTTTCTTTGTGGAAACAGTGTTTGCACACAGCAAGGGCAATTGTCAAAGTCATTTCCATGGGCAAATTGGCTGCCTGAACCTTGTCCTTCCTCTTTCTAGGCAAAAGTGCAGGCGAGGTTCCATAGCACATTTACTTTTATGAAATGTATTTTTTTTAAAAAGTCTTACTTCATCACAGGGTATTCAATTGAAGAGCAACATACAATAACAACAATCAATGTACAATTCTGTTATTAAAGCAAAACAAATGACACAATTCCTACACACATATCATAAGCTAAAGAATCTAGAAAAATTGCAAAACACCCATCATAAAATAAATTATGAAACCCTAACCTAATATATTAACCACATGCAATCAGAACAGTCCCATTAACTAGAAATGAATCCAGCCAGCAACGGGTTAGTTGTGCTGGTAACCAAATACCAATTATTCAGCACAAACAAAAATAAACCATGATAAAATAACCCCATTAAATCATACTGCAAGGGTCCACAAAAAAAAAAAAGCCGGGTTTATGACGCATAGACTGGCTTGAAAAGCCAGGTTTTTTTTTGGGGGGGGGGGGGAACAGGGGAACACAATATAATCAGTCAATAAACAGATTGTAAAAGTAATACAATTCCACAAGTGTGGAACTGAGAGGGAAAATGCCTGGCTCCTGGAATGCCCCAGTTGAACTTCTTTGACAGACAGTACTTCTAGCAGGCAACCATCCTGGGACCGTAAGCTACACTTGGATAAATAAGGAGGAAGCTGCTCTTAACATAGTAGCATGATGACATAATAGATGACAGTAGATAAAGGCCAAAATGGTCCATCCACTCTTCCTAGCAGATGTTTAGCATGTAGCTGCCGCTCCAGAGAGGTTATTCCTCTGCCTTCTGTTTAGGGTTGTGACTGACTCTCTGTGGAGGTAACCCCCAAGCGGAAATGCTATACCTAAAGTTACTACAGGTTATAACAGTTCTTTATTTCCATCCTAGGGATTATCTGTATTTATTTCACACCCTTTTGAATTCTATCATCCTTTTAGTCTTCACCACCTCTTACAGGAGGACATTCTAGGCATCTTCCACCCTTTCAGTGAAAAAATATTTCCTGACATTATTCTTGAGTTTATCCTTTTGGAGTTTCATATCATGACCCCTAGTTTTACAGTTTCCTTTCCATTAGAAAAGTTTGATTCTAGTGCATTAATACCTTTCAGCTAATTAAAAGTCTATATGATATCCAATCTCTCTCTCTCCTTTCGCCTAAGGTGTATATATTTAGGTCCTTGTCTTTTATATCTTTTGCTGCAGCCCCTGTAGCATTTTGGTTGTCTTTCACTGGAATGCTTCTATCCTGTTCCAGTCTTTCTGAGATACAACATCCAGAACTGAACTCAGTACTCCAGGTAAGGGCTCACCAGTGACCTATATAGGGATATTATCACCTCCTTGTTCTGCTGGTTATGCCTCTCACTATGCAGCCCAGTATCCCTCTTGCCCTAGTCACTGCCTTGTCATATGGCTTTGCTATCTTTAGATCATCAGACACAATCACCCTGAAGACTCTTTCCTAGTCTGTGCTCATCAATCTCTCACCCTCCATTACATACAACTCCTTTGGATTGATCCCCAAGTTCCTGGCTCTGCACTTCTTGGCATTGAATCCTAATTGCCAAACTTTTAACCAGTTCTCAAGCTTTCTTAGATCACTTCTCCTTCTCCATCTGAGGTGTCCAATTTGTAGCAGACCAGACCTTAGTTGTTATGATGCTGCTCGCATGCCTAGCCGCCGCCACCCACCAGCCGCTGCTGCCACTCTCCCTCACGGCTCAGAGGCTGCCGAAGCAGCTGTGCCCCATGGCCAGAGTGCCACCACATTGCCGCTGTCCTCCATGTGGTGGGTACACCGCTGCTGTCTTCTCTCCACGATGGGCGGAGCCGCTGCTGTCCCTGTCTTCCACGGCATGGAGCCACCAACATGCTGCTTCTCTCATGGCCCATGTGCCGCCAATGTTCTTGCCGGTCCTGCGGCAGGAGTGTCGCCATCAACTCCTCTTCTTTGTGGCAAGGACAGTGCTGCTGCTGCTGCTTCCTGGCCCTGACTTTCCCTTAGGTGCACAGCCATGCCTCTCTCCTGTATTTAAAGGGCCCGTGGTGGGAAAAGCCCTGCGGCCCTGTTTGATGATGTTTCTTTGCATCTCCTCTTCAGCCCTATAAAAAGGCTCTTTGCCAGTCCCTCATAGCCTTCGCAAGGAGCTTGCCTGCTCCTGGATTCTTTGTCTCAACTCTTCGTCCAAGAGGCTCCGAGGTCCATCTTCATTTCCTCAAGGTCCTCTGTTCTTCATGGGAGCTCCCTTGTCTTCATCCGTTGTTCCTGGTCTCTTGACAGATCCTGCGTCCTTGTCTGTCCCATGTCCTGATGTTCCAGCCTCTCCGGTTCCTGCCTTTGGATATTCCTATCTCTTCAGTTCCTGTCTTCAGATGTACCGGATTCTCCTGTCCCTGGCTCCAGGAGTTCCAGCCTTGTCTCTTCCTGCTGGATCCAGTCTGCAGATGACCATCCTGTGTCCTATTCCTGATCATTGGCGTCCTGTTCTGGTTGGATCCTTCTTCAAGCGCTGCCTGGATCCCTCTTTCTTCCTGAGCTTCAGTCCTATGCTCGTATTGCTCTCCGCATGGTCCACGACCAGCCTCTTCGGGTAGTGCAGAGCGCACAGTGGGACAGCATGGTCTGTGACCATCCCACGGGGGGCTGTGTAGGGTTTGCTGAGGGGCAATGCCTGTCTGAGTCTCCAAGTGCTTTGTCTCATCCAAGTCTCCAAATGCCTACATCTCGTTCAAGTCTCCAAGTGCCTATGTCTTGTTCCTGTTCTAGCGTCATCGCCTGTCCTCGACCTCAGCCCATCCTGTCTCACCTACTGTTTCCAGGTGGCAGGTCTGAAATAGCTAGCGTGTGGCCAGAGGGCTACCCCAGAGACCAGCATTGCTTTGCTGGGTCTCTTCTGGTGCGTTCAGGTTCAGCAGAGGTCAGAGCGCTATGAGTCTTCAGCCTGTCCACCTGTGCTCGGATACATCTCGCCTGCCTCGGCGCTTTTCCGGAGTCCTCCTCTTGGGCTGTGCCATGGCCCAAAGGCACACACTCTCTCCCGAACAAGCAACCATTTTCCTGCGCTCACAACATTAGTGTCATCCACAGAAAGACAAACTTTTCCTTCTAACCATTCTGCAATATCACTCAAAAAGATATTGAACAGAATGAGCCCTAGAACTTATCTCTGAGGCACTCCACTAATCACACATCTCTCCTCAGAGTGAGTTCCACTATCTGCTGTTGTCTGTCAGTCAACTAATTTCTAATCGATTCCACCACCTTGAAAACCACTCCCAGGCTGCTCATTTTATTCAGGAAACTTCCTACATGGGATTAGCCATACTGATAAGAATTCATAATTGGTGATATGGCTATGTAATGTTTCCTGGCATAAACCTAGCCCAGCAGCCTAAATACTTTATTTTATTAAGTATATATGTTTGTTTGTTTTATGGTGTTATTTGTAAATGCATAAATGATTTTATTATGTATGTTCTTATTATCATTTTTTTTTTTGAATCAGCATTTTTATTGGGTGATCCAATGAAACAAAATAGCCATGGGTACAAAGAGAAAACGCAGCAGATAACATATAACTTCACATGACAGTCCTCATAAGTAGAAAATAACTTTGAGCCCTGAGCCCTGTGGAAATACAGTCTACAAAGAAGATGAGAACAATTAATAGTGGTCTGTACATCATAGGCCAAGAACTATCAACTTACAACCCGTTTTTTATTTATTGTTAATAAACCACTTCCACCCTTCCCTTCCCCTCCCTCTATCCCCCCCCTCCCCCCCTTATCCCCTTCTCTCACTGAGTTTAGATGGATGGATCACATGTTTTTTAGTCAGGTCAGTCCTAGGTTACAAAATGGTGAATAAATTATAGAACTCAACGCAACCAGGGGTACAATAAAGAGCATCCCATGCCTGTAACATAGCCTCAACAGTATTATATTGAACCCAAGCTGTCAACATCATTTCTAAAAGCCTTACCAAAATCATTACCAAAATCATTGCTTCCCGAGGTATAGTGATAACGAAAAACCATACATTCCTTGAGAGGAGTTTCCCAGACAGGAACATCTCTGGGGACACTTATGATTATGGTAGCGGCCCAATTTGGCAGAAATGATGCCGTAATGATACATAAACCATTTTGTAATGGGACCTATATAGGAGAATAAATATTTCCTGTATGAAGGAATAAAGGGTTCTTAAGACGTTTTTGGAGTAAGGTAACT
This sequence comes from Rhinatrema bivittatum, assembly GCF_901001135.1. NCBI lineage: Eukaryota > Metazoa > Chordata > Amphibia > Gymnophiona > Rhinatrematidae > Rhinatrema > Rhinatrema bivittatum. Next base: position 542,251,212 of record NC_042617.1, on the reverse strand, counting down.
GAAAAGAGGTTCCCAAATTCCTGTCGTTGCAGCCACTTTTTTGTGTGAAATGTTTCTCGCGACCGCATATTCTAGAGTGCCTAGGTGAAGTAGTTGTGTGAACCAGAACTCCACTGTCGGAGGTGTCTCATCCAACCATTTTTTAAGTATGACTTTTTTCCCCACAAGTCCCGCCCTATGTATAAAGAGCATAACCTGTTTACTGGGTACCGTGCGCAAAGAAGCTAGGGATCCGAACAACCACAAGTTTGGATCCATAGGTAGGTGAGTTCCAATTAGTTGAGAGCATCGATCCCGAACTAGTTGCCAGAGACGATGGATCCTGGGGCATTCCCAAAAACAGTGTTCATATGTGCCTCTGGTGATTGAGCATTTTTTACATGTTTCAGTTGGTGTTTTTAAATTTGTGTGCTTGGACTGGGGGAGTATATAACCGCCATAAAAATTTATAATTTGTTTCCCGGAGTAGTACATTATCTGACACATCTGGTAGATTAATAAACAACTGTTTAAATTCTTCTAAAGAAAGCTGAAATACCAGCCAATCTGCCCATCTCTTATATAGACGTGTTATGTGATCCTTTGTACCATGAGTGGATAGTATTTTGTAATACAGGGTGATAGTAGGATGTGGAGTGGACGTGTGGTGAAAAACCTCCTGCAGCTTTAATAAGGGAGGTGTGGGGGCAAAATAGCATTCATTTTTCTTAATAGAGTGGCGTAGTTGAAGATATGCGAACAGGTCACAATTAGGCAAACCAAAATGAGTCTGCAATGAGAGAAAATCTTGTAAGTGCTGTGTCTTAGAATCATATAATTGGTAAATATACTGAAGACTGTGTCCTTGCCACTTATGGAACACAGAGTGTGCTTGACCAGGAGGGAAAAGTGGATTGTCCACTATAGTTATTTGTGAGGTTAAGCGGTGTGGTACCTGGAGTCGTTTTGCAAGATAAGACCATGCTCTTCGGCAAGTTTGCAAAAGAACATGTGTCTTTAGATCTTCCGATATGTGAGCATACTCAATTTGCAACAGAGGATTCAGGCCTGGAACACCATACCACTGGGCTATGCTTTGACAAGGCACAAAAACTGACGTACCCAATACCCAATCCCTGATTAATCTAAGGTTACAAGCTATGTTATACCAGAGTAAATTTGGGCATCCAAGACCTCCAGCAGAGGGTAGGGTATATATTGTGTCCATAGAGATTCTGGCTCGTTTATTTTTCCACAGAAATTTGCGAAGGCCAGTAGTGACCCGCTTGTTGTCCTGTCGAGTTAGCCATAGTGGTGTCATCTGGAACACATATAACCATTTCGGTAAGATAATCATTTTAAAAATTTGTATTCTACCCATTAAAGAAAGCGGCAAGTTTTGCCAATTGTCCAGGGTCTCAATAGTTTTCACCAATAAAGGCTTAATATTTACACTATAAAGGTCCTTAATCTGAATAGGGATTTTAATACCTAAATACTTTAACTGCGACGTCACCCATTGTAAGGGGAAGGTCCCAGGCCACACAGCCTGCACTGTGCCCGAAATATCTATCGCCTCTGATTTTTCTTGGTTAATTTTCAAACCAGCGAAAGTCCCAAACCAAAGCTGCAATCGGAGTACTTCTTGTAGAGACTCAATGGGATTAAGCAAAAAGACCAAAACATCATCTGCGAAGGCCGCAACAGTAAATGTGTTGCCTGGATCACCAAACCCAGTGATGTTGGGGCTCTCAGCTATTTTCCGCAATAGTGGGTCTATAGATAAAATGTAGAGCAAGGGAGAGAGCGGACACCCTTGCCTCACTCCTCTGTCAATCAGTACATCTCCTGAAATACACTTGATAACAATGATTCTCGATCCTGGACCTGAGTATAGCAGAGAGATATAATCTAAAAAGGCCCCCTCAAAACCTAGTCGCCGTAGGGCAAAAAACATATAATTCCAAGAAACTCGGTCGAAAGCCTTTTCAGAATCGAATCCAACTACCAACGCAGGTGTTCTCCGAGAACTACAGATTTGCAAGGCCGTAAGTAGTTTAAGCATGTTAGAATTGGCTTTCCGGCCTTTGACAAAGCCTACTTGGTAAGGTGCAACTTATTATCATTTTAACTGTTTACTTTTTTATTGTATATTTTAATTTCATATTTGTTATGTTTTAGTTTTCTTCTAGTTTTTGATATTATGTTTATTACCGAATTTTATGTATGTTCCCTTGTACATCACCTATTCCTATTGTTACTGTTAGGCGATTCATAAATCTTAATAAATGTAATTGTAAATGTTGCATTTGTAAACCGCTGTGATCATCTTTTTGAAGTAGCAGTATATGAGCTTCTTTTAAATAAATTAAAATAAATAAAAATTGTGTCAAAAGCTTTGCTAAAATCCTAGTACACCACGTCAGGTATAGGCACTTCATGAATTCTCTTGTAACCCAACCAAAACAATCAATCAGATTTGTTTGACATAACTGTCTTCTGGAAAAACCATGTTGCCTCAGATCCTGTAACCCATTAGACCAGGGGTCGGGAACCTTTTTGGCTGAGAGAGCCATGAATGCCACATATTTTAAAATGTAATTCCGTGAGAGCCATACTAACTACAATCCCCCACCCTCCTGACTCCCCCAAGACCTACCAAATTAATTTACTACAACCCCCATCCTCCTAACTCCCCCCCCCCCCCCCAAGACCTGCCAAAAGTCCCTGGTGATCCAGTGGGGGTCCAGGGCTCGCAGACAAATCTTTAATAAAATAGTAAAAATCTAACAAAAACCCCCACCCTCCTGACACCCCCCAAGACCTCCAAAATTAATTTACTACAACCCCCACCCTCCTGACCCCCCCCCAAGACCTGCCAAAAGTCCCTGGTGGTCCAGCGGGGGTCCGGGAGCGATCTCCTGGACTTGGGCTGTCGGCTGCCAGTAGTCAAAATGGCGCCGACGGCCCTTTGCCCTCACTATGTCACTGGGGTCGACCAATGGCGATGGTAGCCCCTGTGACATAGTAAGGGCAAAGGGCCATCGACACCATTTTGATTACTGGCAGCCGATGGCCCTTTGCCCTTACTATGTCACAGGGGCTACCGCCACCATTGGTCGACCCCAGTGACATAGTGAGGGCAAAGGGCTGTCGGCGCCATTTTGACTACTGGCAGCCGACAGCCCAAGTCCAGGAGATTGCTCCCGGACCGCTCCTGGACCCCCGCTGGACCACCAGGGACTTTTGGCAGGTCTTGAGGGGGGGAGGTGTCAGGAGGGTGGGGGTTGTAGTAAATTAATTTTGGAGGTCTTGAAGGGCGTCAGGAGGGTGGGGGATTTTGTTAGGATTTTTACTTTTTTATTAAAGATTTGTCTGCGAGCCAGATGCAGCCATCATAAGAGCCATATCTGGCTCCTGAGCCATAGGTTCCTGACCCCTGCATTAGACTGTAGATAGTGATCCATCCTTTCCTTCAGCAGATACTCCATTAAGTTTCCCACCACCTAGTTAAGGCTAACTAGTTTGTGGTTTCCAACCTCTTTTCTGTTACTTTTGTAAAGTGGGACCACGACTATCCTCCTCCAATCTTGAGGCATCAATGATCTATTGAACAGCTCCTTCAGCAGACCCACCAGGGTGGGTCTGCTGAAGGAGCAGGCAAGGTGGGGAATGAGACTTTCTGCCTTGGACTGTATCAGTATTCTGAGGAAAGTGAAGACAACTTGTGAAAAGGAAAGTCCAAAGGGTCCCATGGAGGTTTTTCTCTCCACGGGGTCCAACAAGCCGTAGAACAGGCAGCTCGCTCCACACTGCAGGGTAATTCCTTTTGTACACTTTTCTCCACAAGGTCCAACAAGCGGTAGGGCAGGCAGTTCCAGGATTTATGATAGCTCTGTTTTTCCATTGTTGCACTGCCTACATTTTCAGTTTTTGCCTGCATGTTTCTATTATACTTTATGGTTTCTATTTTTCTGTATTTGGTGAGGTTCTACCTCACCAACAACCGAGGAGAGGTCTTCTACTAGCATGCAGGAATCTACAGCAGTTTGGCTTGTTCTGTTTTCCTAATAGAAGCTGTATTAGACTTTTAGGACCTAGTGCAACATTTTCAGTGTTACCTTTTCATAGGTAAGCATGTTACTTTTTAAGTGATGGCAGTCAATGCTGTTTTGGTGTGCCAGGTTTGTTATATTTTAATTGAAATTTTCTCATGGCTTTCTGAGGGTGCCCACACCTATCACACATTACAATAACCCTAGTGTTATATCGGTTCCAAGTGTCTTTTTTTTCAGGCTTTTCTGGTTGGCACCATATAGTAGTACATGTAAATATAATATACATGTGATATTTTTATCTCAGAAGACTGTACTTTGAATATTCTTTTTCTTGTAAAATGTATTATTTATAAATGCATAATTCTTAATTGTGTGAATGGAGGGAGGGCAGTGCCAAGGGTATAAGGTTTACACAGGCCATGGATTCCAGGGGAGGGGGGAGGTGAAGAAGACCTGGAGGGTAGTGGGTGACAGTTTTTAAGTTTAGATTACTGGAAGGAGCTGAGGTTTTCTTTGGTGGCCCCAGACAGAGACTGAATGAAAGGGTGGGGGGGGGGGGGAGAGGGAGGGGGCGGAGCAGCACAATAATTGTTCGCACAGGACAGCAAAAATGTTAGCACCTGCCCTGCGTGTGAGTGAGGAAGCTAAGGCCAGCGGGTGCCTTGTGTTCTTGAAGGAAAATATGTACCAGACCTGCTGGTCTTTGGACATACAGTGACTTTGGTGTCTGAGCTCATAGTTTGGGCTCAAGACATTGCAGGCAGGAAGGCTGCAGGTGCAGGACTGTCCTAGGA